>NW_024426774.1:32876886-33177213 GCF_017311325.1 Ursus maritimus | reverse complement strand
GTGTGTGTGTGTGTGTGTGTGTGTGTGTGTGTGTGTGTGTAAGACAAGCAGGAGCACTTTTAAAACGTCAGGATTCTCTATGGCTTGCTTCCTTTTTTAACCCTTTGGCTGACAGCCGAGTCAGCTTTGCTCCATCTTTCCTTCCTTTTTCTGACTGAGGAGAAGTCCAAGCTGCTCTGGAGGGTTGGCCTTCTAAGGGAAACCGATTCCAGCAAGGAGCCCAGCCCTCCTCCCTGCTCACTGGACCCTCCTCCCCGCTCACCCGGAATCGGTCCTCCCAGGAAGTCTGCAGCAGCTGGATCATCTCCACAGGGGCACCCAGCTCTGTGATGGTGGTCAGGGTGTCCGGGATGTCCTCGCTGTCCTGGTAGCAGTAGCCATAGAGCTGGCGGAGGCCCAGGGCAGGTCATTAGGTCACAGGGTCGGGGTGGGGGCAGGGAAAGGCTGGGCTGTCAGAGGCCCCCCGCCCTCTGCACTACCCACCTCCCACCCCCATCCCTCGGCTGTTGCTTCGGCTCAGGCCAGAAGAGAACAGCAGCACTGCCCGGGGAAGCCTGCCCTCTGTCCCTGCAGCCAGGGCTCCTGCTGAGGACATCAGCCTCTTACCTCCTGCCACTCAGGTAAATGGGCAGGTCTGGACACCACGTGCCATGTACCAGGCACAGTGCTAAATTTTCTACATGCATAACTGGACTCTTACAAAAACCTTATACAGACATAGGAGGTACTATTATTAATCTCCAATTTACAGGTGAGGAAACTAACTCAGAGAAGTTAAGTTACTTGCATAATGTCACAAGCTACTAAATGCAGGAGCTAGCATCCAAATTTAGGTCACTTGGACTCCACAGCCTGGTTCTTTCTAAGAGTACCATTTGCTAATCAACAAGCCAGCAAGTGGGTATTATACCTCCTCCCCTGCTCCAGTCCTCTATTCCTTCTTTTTTTTTTTTTTTATTAAGATTTTGTTTATTTGTCAGAAAGAGAGCGAGAGCGCGCAAAGCAGTGGGAGCCACAGGCAGAGGGAGAAGCAGGCTCCCCCCTGAGCAGGAAGCCCGATGTGGGACTTGATCACAGGACCCTGGGATCGTGACCTGAGCTGAAGGCAGATGCTTAACTGACTAAGCCACCCACACGCCCCAGTCTTCTATTCCTTATCATTTCTAGTTTCTGGCAACTTCATTTTTTCTCAGCTCTGGTCTTGTGGGCGGAAAAACAAGCTCCCTCAGGACTGGTAACAAGCACTTGTAAGAACAAAGCATCTAAGGGGCACAGCCTTGGGTGCTCTTTACACATGGGGGTGGTGGGGGTGGTCACACCCACCAGTGGGGGTGGTAGTGAGGGATGGTTTCTGGGTTTTGGGGGCATGCTCGCAAGGGCCTGCCCACTCCATAGGACCTGAGGGTGGACTCGGTACAGCCCAGCTAGTCGGGGACTTCTGGGAAGCACAGCCTGACTTTGTCATTAACACCTAAACCAGCATCCAGAGAGAGAGCCCTGCTTCCTCCAGCCTCTCCCACCACACTGCCCATCAGCCAGGATCAGAGGCTGCTCAAACCAGCCAGCACACTGTGGGGTAGGAACACAAAGGCCGAGTTGTCCAGGCCACAGTAGGGAGAGGGGAGAGCTGCACAATGTGGGGGCAGGGGTGGGGGGGGTTGCGGCACAGAGGGGAGCCAAGCCCACAGGCTAGATGTCCCTGCATACTGTCACCCTTCTTACCATTATTCACATCCCTCCCAGATCCACTCCAGGCCCTCACATGCCCTTTTCCGTCCCAGGAGTGCCCTTTCAGCCCCCCCTTCCTAGAGCCAGCTGACCCAGTCCTGCTGGCATGAGAGAAGGCACGGCTCAGGGCCGCCATTAGATTACTAGGGCTGCGAACTGGGGGATCAGGGGACAGTCCCAGGCACCCTCTTCTTCCCTCTTTCTCTGCTCCCCCCACTCGCATCAGCCCAGGGAGGCCCCAGGCCCCAGTGGGGTGGGGGGAAGGTAAGGGGAGCAGCCCTGGGGCCTGGTTCTCATTTTCTTGCCCAGAGTCTGGGCCTTTGTGGGAAACTTCTGAAGGTTATTAAACACCCGGAGGTCGTTAAATGCGCTGTTAACGAGGTATTAATCAACACCCCTCAGGAAAAAATAAAAAGACACCATTAACCCCCCCAGGAAGCGTGAGGCTGAGCATTTCAGTCGCATCTTTTGTTCGTTTGGGAGAAGAAATATACTCTAGCAGGGCCAGAATCTGGGCCCAAGTAGGCCTGGGGCCCCAGCTGAGGCCTGAGATCCTGGAAATGTGGAGGTGGGGGGGAGGGAAGACCCTTTTGCCCTTTGACCCTGGGCTATAGAGGCATCTATCACGTGAGGTGTGTGTGTGTGGGGGGGGTGACGGAAGGAGGATAGAGAGATCTCGCCCATGCAGTCCCCAGAGATCAGAGAAAGTGCTGGGAGGTGCACGGTGGGACATACTACCTGGGCCTTTCCTATTAGAACCCACAGAGCCAACTTTGGGACTGCCAGAGATGGGGACGGGGCCTCGGGGGGCCTGGGGGAGCCAGAACTCTAAGAAACATTCTTTGGCTCCTCCCCGGTTCAGCAGTCAAATGGTTTTGAAATTTTAAATGAGTAAGAGGTATTAGAACATTATTTCTAGTTCCCCGCACACCCTCACTGCAGCCTCTGAGCAAGCCCCACAGCGGGCTTCCGTGGCAGCAGAGCTGGCCCTGCAGAAGAGGCCAGAGGGACCCTGGCTGGCCGTCAGGAGATACATGGGGGAAATCACCCCCCAAACAGTTCCTAAACTCACACTCAGGGGCCCTTTCTTCTTGCTAATGGTAGCTTTTTACCTTTCCCCAGATGGAAAGGACTGGGACCCTCCCCACCTTATAACACTTGTGCCCTAGGGCAACTGCCCCCCTCTGACCCTGTAAGAGTCACACAGCAGACCTCAGACAGACTCAGTCTTGGTCTAGTAAGGGAATGGGTGAAAACTATTCAGCTGTAATATATATGTATTACCTGTGTAAGATAAATGTATTTTGGGGGCGCTTTCAGAATCGGGCAGGGGCCTGACATTAAAGTGGAGGACCATTCTGTGAGATGCGTGGGGGCAGTTAACTAGATGCTGGTCAGGCAGCTTGGGTGGGGTGAGGGAAGGGGGGAGAAATTCCTTAAGAGACAGGAGAGCACATCAAAACCTCAAACCTATCCTAAGGTGGGGGGGGGGCTCTTGAGTCAATTAACTAACACTAAATGTCCTGCTTCTCCACTGCCTCAGAATCTGGCAGACACCCCAGGGTTGCAAAAAGTTCCCAAGAACCCCTGGGAAGCTAAGAGAACAAGATCCTCCCAGTTAGAAGGGCCACGTAACCAGTCGCTCACTCCCGAAGCTCCAGGCACAGTGTCAGCTGTGCAGCCAGGCATAGCCACCCACAACTGTTGGCTCTGCCTGACCTCCGGCCACCAGCTCAGGGCTTAGGACCTGGTCACAAGTGTCTGACCAGGGTTGGGGGAGCCTAGAGAGACCTGGAGCAGCAGGAATATAAATTGCTCTCTGGCCTCTCTCTCTTGTTCTGCAATGCCCACCCAAGCCTGGGGTCTATCTCAATCCTTACAAAAGGAGGGAGGAACTCCTAGATTTCTGGTCCGTTCTGCCGGGTGTAGAAAGGTTAATTTGAGTGGGCTAGGTGGTGGAAGGTATGGGCAAGGTTCCTTTGCTGCGGAGTCTGCACACACCCTCTGTTCAGTGGGCCAACACCAGTCAGGGATTCCCCTCTCAGTCTGCTCAGACATGTGCAAAGGGAAGAGTTTGTCTAATCCTAGGGCCGACTCAAGGACAGAGAGCTGGGGGAGAGGAGGAAGTGGGTGTGTTAGGGCAGTGCTGGGGCTGTGAGAGGCCCACTCTCTTAGTCTAGCCTGGAGGGGACAAGGTGGGGTCTCATCTCTCCCCTCTGCCCCCCAGTGAACAGGAGAGACAGAATGCCATTTAGTAGGAACCTGGGCACCTGGCCTTTTCAGTATTCCAGCCACTGACCACATCAGCTCTGATAATGTGACACTGAGACCCTCAGGCCCGTAGCCTGTCCCCTGAGCACTGAGCTAAGAGCCTAAGGTTTCCTCAATGATCCAAGGGCTGTCTTTAAAGCCTGGAGAATGGCAGGGTCACTTCTGGGAAGGGCTGTGCATTTTCTGGCCTACTACCCAATTCCCTCCAGTCCTTCCAGTGGATTCTGGGTGGGGTAGGGGGTGGGGATATTCTCTGGGAATCAAGCCTGATACGGGGTCTCTTTCTAGCCCTTCCCAACCCCGTTGCTGTCCCATCCCATCTTCAAAGCCATAGAAGATACTGGAAGTTGAGAGAAGTGGGGTTCAGATTCCATCAAGAAAGGGGGCCCTACCACTGCAGTTGGATTCCTGACTCAGGGATGACCTCTGTGTCTTGGCTTAGGGTCATTTCCCTCGTGCTCAGCACTGGAGCTCCAGCCAGAAGCAGGGTCCTAAGTCCTAACAGATTCGCACCCCTACCTCGAGTTTTGGGACCCTCCGTCCTGGCCTCTGTCTTCAGAGGATATGGGGTGGAAGCTGAGAGATCCAGGAGTCCCTCCGTAAAGAGACGCTCATTCAGGAGTGAGGGGCAGGGTAGTGTAGTGGGAAGGGGCCACGGTCGGGGTTCTGCCCCTAGGTTAACCTGGGCACAGTCACTGGGACTCCGTTTCTTTATCTATATGACCGAGGGTTCTCTCCCAGTTAGAGTTACCGGGCCTGGGCACGTCCAGCCAGCACCCACACCCCCTCACCCCCACCGTCGTACCTGCAGCACGTTGGGGTGCCGCAGCCGCTCCAGCAGCACCATCTCCTTGAGCAGCTTGTGGGCCGCCAGCCGGTAGCAGCCCCTCCGCGCCCCGAACTCGCGCACGCAGCTGCCCAGATCGTGGCCGCTGAAGTCCACCGCCTTGAGCGCCACCGCGGCGCCGCCGGGCAGGCGGACCCGGTACACGGCCTTGGTGTAGCCTGAGCCCACGTACTGTGCGCCGGACACGTTGCGGAGCGCGGCGCAGCCCAGGCGCGGGCCCGAGCCGGGGGAGCCCGGGCCGGGAGCCGGGGGCCAGCTCGGGGCGCCGTCGGGCAGGGGCCGGGCCCGCGGGGGCCGGGGACGCTGCAGGCCCGGCCCGCCCGGAGCCAGGTCCATCAGGCGCCGCCGCTCCGGTCGGCCGGCCCCGGGCCCGGGGCCCCCGCGGGAATAGCGCTGCACCTCCTCGTAGCGCGCTCGGATCTGCCGGGCTAGTTCCCCGCGGCCCCCGCGACGGCCCGGGCCCGGGGCTGGCGAGGGCCCGGGGGACTGGCCTGGCCGCGGAGGCTCCGACCCCGGTGCGAAGAGCACGTTGAGGACGGAGCCCAGCAGGAAGGAGGCGCAGAAACCCGCGGCTACCGCCGCCCGCCGGCGCCGCATCGCTCCCCTCCCCCCAGCCGGCCGGCCCCGCGCGGCTCCCCGGCCCCGGCCCCGGGAGGCTCAGGCTCCGAGGCGGCTCCGCTCTGCGCCCCTCCGGTCCCCTGCCCAGTCCGAGCGCATGGCCCCGGCGGCCCCGACCCCGGCCCCTCACGGGCCGCACATCGGCCTGACACTTGCCTCCCTCCCGCCCTGCCCCCGCCGCTTATAAGGCCCGGAGCCGCCCCCGCCCCCGCCCCCTCCGCCTCCTCCGCCTCCTCCGCCTCCGCCTCCCAGCTCCTGGCCCGAGCCCGTCCTCGGCGCCGCCCCCTCCGGCCGCCCAGCCCGGCCTTCCCCGCTGACTGACAGCGGGACCTCCTCCCGCGGCCGTCCGGGCCTGGGAAGCGGCGCGGAGGCGGCTCTGGCCCTGCCCAGCCAGCGGGCCCCCGAGCTCCGCCGCGAGAAGGGGAGGGGGCGGCGGCGACCCCGCGACGCGCGGGAGCTCCGGGCCCGGCGCGAGGGCGGATAGCGGGGCCGGTGCTGCCGGATAACGGGACTAGGAGGCGGATAACGGAGCCGGCCGGGCGGGGTGGGGGAGAAGATAAAGGGGTGAAGCCGGCGGGTAACGGGCTCCGGAGGGGAAGAGCAGCTGACTCCGGGGTGCTGGGGGTCCGTGTGATCTCAGAGCTCCCTCCCGGGACCCAGGGCTTCCCTCCGGTCGGGCTGGGGATAGAGGTTCCTCGCCCAGTCCCGGATCCCGGCGCGAAGGGGTGGGGGTGGTGTGGGGAGGTGGACGTAGGGAGGCCGGCACCTGCGAGTCTGCGTGGGTGGGGAACTCTGGGATCAGAGGAATAATCGAAGATGCCCTATTCAACCTCAACCACCAAGTCTTTCTGGTTTCTCATTTTCCTTGGCCCTGAAGCCCCAGATCGGAACTCTTCTCCCCCGGGTCCCCGCAGTCAGCAGCGGATCGCGAACCATATGCATACTAGTAGTTTGTGCAAAGAGTGCATGTGTACCCACGGACGTGCGTGGTCCAGGCTGTCTGTGGAGTGTGTGCATTGGTGTGTTTGAAGGGGCCACTGTGTCAGCCGAAGGGAGTGTGCACCCTGTGTGTAAGTTGGTGCTGACTCCGCCAGAACTTCTGGTCCCTCCTCCTCCCTCCCTGATTGCATCATTAGTGCTAATTGAGGGGCTTTCACACGCCAGTGCATTAGCTGTTTGCAGTGAGCTCCCCCCTCCTGGGAGAGATAAGCCGCTGCCCCTCCCCATCCCAGCCCTCCACTTCCCCACAGCCCTGGAACTGTCCACCCAGAACCTCTCACCTTCCTGGGCACCTTCCTGCCTCCCTCTGGTTCTGGATTGGTTAATCTCTTTCCTCCCCGCAGTGTCAGAGATTGGCAGGAGAGGAGTCAGGGAGGTGTCAGAAGGACACCTCTCTGAGGGGGTGTCAGGGAGGGAAGATTTTCCTCCAGGGAGCTGAAAAGTTCTGGCATTCCTACAGAATGCAGAGTCACCGTGATGAGAGAGGGGACAGGAATCTCTGCCTGATTCTTTTGGACATGGAAGGGCAGAGGAGAGGACTGGGACTTTGATCTCCAGCCTGCTATTCCACTGCGGTAGGGGCACCCATCCCTGACTCTTGGGGTCCCCTAAGACTGGAGCGTTGGGGCCCAGTCTAACTGAGCAAGCATGGGAAAGGCAGAATAAGAAAAGCCACGGTTCTCCTGAGAACCTTGGGTTTGGTGGGTTTGGTCTGGTCCTGTTCAGCCGCGCTGCCCTGGGCTGGGTGAGGGGGGAATGCTCTGAGCAGATGCCCTCCCCAGCCCTCACACCAGATGTCTTTGTTCTAATTAACTGTGCTGGGAAAACCAACCTGGGTTTGTAAACAGAGCTACTGGCTAAAGTCAACAGGGAGCAGCAGCAAACAGCAAACATTCTCCTCACACAGCCTCAATCCAACCCAGCCCCTGGGGAAGGAGGGAGGCTTGCAGATCCTGAGGCCCCCCGGCCCACTGCTGAGTCAGGGAAAGCCTATCTGCCTCGGTGACCCCAAGATGGCTGTTCTCTTCCCAGTTCCAGGGGCTCCTCTACTGGGGAGGACTGGGGATTCTGGGAGGGACAGAGTTGCCACTCAAGATAGGCTCTGCCCCTTTTCCAGCAATCTCCTCATACCTCACCAGCCAAACCTCTGCATCCAGGAGGAAGCCATGGAGTGGGGTATGGGGGATGCGGGGGTGGATATTCCTTAAAGAACTTTCTCTGGGGCCTGCTCTGCTCTACGGTCTTGAGAAGCCCCCTGAGATAGGATTCGGCATTGTGAGTCTCTAACTTAGAGTTGGTGGGTACAGCACAACCATGTTCAGTTTGTTACACATCAAGGAGGTATTATAATAACATGTTCTGAAATTAGATAATTATTCCTGTGATATCTTTGCCAAGCTTCAGTGTTTCTATTATGGTTTGATAGTTCAGTGCACACAGGGCCTGAGAAACAGGCACAATGCACATACAATGCGCACGTATAAGCCCACGGAGCCGTAGCTTCACACACAGGAACAAAGGCATTTCAGCTCTCTCCTCACACCCACTCTGTCTCCCCCGCCAGCTCTCAGACACACAGACATATACAATCTTTGATGGAAATAGGTTTTTGGCCTCTGAAAAAAAGGGGTTGCACTTTTGGACAGATTAGAGTTTCTGAATTGGCAGTTCTTGAGTTCTTAACCAAATTCTGCTTGTTTGCTTTTTTTTTTTTCTCCTTTTTTGCCACCCAGGGAGAAGAATCATCATTTCAAAGAATTGAAAAAGACACAAAACATCGCTTCCACTTCCAGCTCGGGTCTGTAGTCTGCCCACCCGCCCTGTCCTGGAGACTGGCAGGGCCAGCCGCCTCCTCAGGCCAGTGTCCAGCTCTGAGCCCTGAATGCCACCTTCACTAGAGAGCCTTCCTCCAGCTGTCACTCAGGGCCACAGCCGCCCTCAGACCAGAGTGTCTGCTAGCGTGAAGGCTCAGTGCTGCAGACACACCACGTTTTCCTGCTTCTCCCTCTGCCTGTCACACCCCTACCCAACCCAAAGGCTAACTTGGATAGCAATCCTTGGGAAGGAGGCACATGGTTCAGACTCCAAAATGTTAGATTTCTCTGGAAATGTCTTGTAGATACCTCCTGTCTGCCTGTTTTGTCAGGTGGTCCTGGGCTGCCAGGACTGTGATACCAACCTCTCAGCAGCCCTCTCGATTGTCTCCCTTTAACCTCCAGCCCAGGTCTTAAACACCTCTTTCGGAGTATTATTCTCCTGCTTGAAAAGCTGGAGGATAAACTGAACTGGGCTGTTGGGCCTCCGTGAGCTGCCCCAGCCCTCCCCCCAGCCCCGTTGGCCCCTTTTCATTTCCCTGCGCGGAGCCAGACTTCCCCAGCCTGGTGCCTTCTCTGTGTCCTGACTTGTAGCCATCATCCGTGTTTTCCCAGTTGCCCTCCCAGTGCCTCCTTCCTGAAATGCTCTCCTGTAACCTCTCCGGGTAGTCTTTGCGAGCTGGTTCTTCTAGGTTTCCTGGAAAGGAGTGAGTTACACACAATGCTTTTCCAACAGGGGTCCTTGGGTCTCGGGGATCTTGAAGGTATATTCTTAGACTTCTGTGGATTTATTTCTTTTAAAAGAAAATGTACAAAATACATTGCTCTGGTCTTGGAAACTTGGACATAGAGTCGAGAGCTTGGGACTTGGAGTCAGAGAAACTGGGGTTCAAAGCTCATTAGCTGAGTTACCTTGGGCAAGGTAGGTAACCTGTGTCGAGTTTTCTCATGAAGAAAATGGGAGAAAACAGTGGTACCTACCATGTGAAGTTGTTGAGTGATGATATGCAAAGACATGTAGAGTACCGGGCACAGGGCACGCCCTCAGGACGTGTGGTCTATCTCTAGTACTCACAGTAATATCAAACAAACATCTGTGTCCACTGTAACTCTGCCCAGAGGCAGAAGTGACTTTACTTCCATCCTGGTTTCCACTGGTGAAATCTCTCAGCCTCCCAGGCTTTCATGGTGCCTGGAATTTTCACTTTTTTCCAAATCAGCAAACCACTGGTCAGTTGATCAGAAGAGGCCTCCCTGCCTCCCCCAACCCACAGTGAGTTGTGGAAGGAAGACCGTTAATCAGGGCCTGACTGATGCCAAAGTGACTGAGAGCAAGACCCTGGGGCAAGAAGCTGGGGGAGGGGATGGATTCAGGAGAGGAGGGGGGGAGAGAAAGGGGTGGAGCCAGGCAGGCTGCTCTCCCACCCCCACTTCCCTCAGGTAGGAAGTGAAGCTGACTTTCCAAAATATAAAAAACAGATGATGAAGGTCAGGTTTCCTACACACTGGAGAGCGGGAGCCCCAAGGCAGAGTCCCCAAGAAATGATCTGAGACAGAGATGGGGGCAGAGGGAGAAAGAGAAGAGACAAGATAGACAATGATGCAGAGACAGGGAGGCAGAGACAAAAGCCCTGAATCCTGAGAAGGATAGTCAGACAAAGAGACGGAAAGCTGTGACTCAGGAGAGATCTTTCTACTCATTTCTGGAAAAGAGCTTAGTTCCTTTGTGTGGGTCCCAAGATGCGAACGAGAGCCATTATGATTGCATGACCCTATCAGAGGGTGAGCCCTCCAGGACCTTAGCAACCGAAAGGCTTTGTAGCCTCTCAGAGCTCTCACTGCCCAGGCTGGTCTCGCTGGGTCTGGGCCTCTGGGTCGGGGGTCCCAAGTGTCTCTCTAGGCTCCCTCCCTGAGCAGGGCTCTTTCTTTCTCCATCCTCCCTTCTGCTCAGCCTCACCTATCAGCCCAGAGACATGCTCTATGACAGCTTCTCTTTCTCTCCCTTTCCTGGTTGGTTGAGACATGTGTCCTCCTCTTACACTGCTTCCTTTGATTGGAGGAGCTGGGGGTTGGGGGACGACAGAGAAGGCTGAGAGGTACCTGTTTAGAGCCATTACCTGGGGGAAGTAGCAAGGGGGCTGCCTCGGTGTTGGACCCAGCCCAGAACTGAGATTCTGCGAGAGCCGAACTCCAGGGCCTCTGTTCCTGGGGCAGATGGAGAGGCTAGTAGGCGAATGGAAAGTCGACCATTGGATCACTACTGGATGAGGGACGGACTCTGGCGGCAGGGGGTGGTGAAGGGAGACCCTTGCCTTTGTCCAGAGGGATGGGAATGGAACATGGGGGCTGGGTGATTGGATCTAACACATTACGTCTGCTCTGACCAAGCCAAATGCATCCTGAGGGTGCATGGGGCAACTTCCCTTCTAGGCCCTTGTCAAATAGAACCAGTTCTTTTCAAGCAACCTCAGGGCTGTGGTTTGGAAATTGGAGAGAAAAGAGGAAGACAGGCTGTTGAGTTTGTGCATCTGGTTCTGGACCTCTAGAGGGCTGACAGTCCTCTTCCTCTTCCCTGGCTGCCTGGAGCCTGGCTTGGACCAGGTCCTGGGAGGAAGACAGCTCCTAATAGTTCAGGGGAGCTTGGCCCTGTTTGTGCCCTCAGGAGCTTCTGGTGTAATTGGGAAGATTCCCTCCAAACCATCAGGGACTCATACCAAGGGAGGGTCTGGGGTGGGCTGGCAGGAAAGAACTGGCCCTTACCTGGAGCCCCGACAGAAAACTACCTTGAACTGAAAGCCTGCTGTGCTCCAGGAACTATCTAGCCCCTTGACCCACAGTACGAGGTCAGTATCGTCACACCTGTTTTATACAGGAGGGAATTGGGGCTCATGAGGTTAAGGGATCTGTCGAATGTCACAAACATCTTTAAGGGGCAGAGCAGCCCAGCATGAAATGAGCAAGCAGTGACTCAGGCCCTGATTTAGGTTTTCTCTCTGCTCTTTGTTGGTTTGAGAAAAGAAAATTCCAGTCAGCATGGAGATGGAGAGAGGCAAATAAATGCCACCAGTGGGAACCAAAGTTGGAAGTGTATTAAGGTTATCTTTGTCTCCGGGCAACAGAGTTCTGTCGTAAAGTTTTATTATTTTATTGTTCATATTAATACTAATGATAGAGCACACTTATTAAATGGCTTTCATCATGGTTTGATCTACTTAATGCCTCTAGGAAATAGATACTATTATTATCTCCAATTTTCAAGATGAGAAGATTGACATACCGAGAGGTTAGGTAACCGGTGGCAGAGCTGGATTTTGGACCTGGATGCCTATGCGTGCAGAACTCGTGCTCTTCTAGGTTGGGTCCTGCTGCCTGTGGTTTAGTTCATGGGCTGGGCCTGGCTGGGCCGATTTTAGCTGTAAAAATCCCAAGGTCAGTCTTTCCAAGCCTGACATTGCTATCTGATGGGGAAGATGGCTGTCTGATGATATTTGAGCCTTTAAAGGGCAGAAGTAGGCTCTGCTGGGGCAGGGGGCAGTGAGGAGAGAAGGAGGGAGCCGCAGAAAGAGGTACATTGAACAGCCCTCCCTGCTCACCCATAGGGAAACCCACAGACTCAGGAGTAGAGACTAGACCCCTACGATGTGTTTTTCAGAGACGCCAGCAGACCCTGTGAATCATTCTGTCCTTCCCCTTCCCTGCAGGGGAGAGGGAGCAGATCACGAGTGAAGTTTTACAAAGGGTTAAAGAAACTTTGGGAGTCTGTGTGGAATTAAAATAATTATTTGAGAAATCTCAAAAAGCACAAAAAAGGAAGTAAAAATTACACAAAATCCCTCCATTAAAGGAGATTATATATCATAAGATGCGAAAGCCACCTTGCCTGCCCCTCCAGTCCCATTGCAGAGGTAGCCACTGTGGAGGATGGAGGGAGTAAAAACTCCTTAAGACGCCCCATGCATTCATCATCTCCCCCACTCCCGTGAACTTCCCCTGGTGACTGTCTCATTTCTGTACCAGCCGCTCCAAGATGCCTCACAGTCCCTCCGCTGCTTCCAAACTCAAATTCAAGTCCTGGGCTTTAAAAAAAAAAAAAAAATGTCTCTTGGATTTGCTCCTTTATTTCCTCACTGCCATCCTCCCCAGTCCAGGCTCTTCTCCTCACATCTGGTCTGTTGATTGGGTCCCCTCGACATCCCCCTCCCACCTCGAAGCATGTATGGGCACCAGATTCATCTGCCAAGGACACTGCTTCCAACACATCATTTTCCTGTTCTAAAATCTTTGATGACTCCCCGTCATTTGGAGGATAATTCAGCTTGGCATTTAAAGTCAGTTGCGACCGACTTTTTCTATTCTTGTATCCACAAATACTTCCTGACTCCATGCTCCAGCCTGGCTGGTTCCTTCACCAATCTTGGAGAACATTCTGCTGCTTCTGCCTGACAACACCCTTTCCCCACCTATCCAAAGCTTGCCCATTCTTCAAGGCCCATCTCAAGGCTTTCTTTGTTTCAGCAAGCCCTTCCCTGATTGTTTTAGTTCACATTTATTGCTCCTTCCCCAGATGTCTGAACACTAGAAAGCTATACTTCGTGGCTCAGAGTACCCTGGTTGGAGGAGACCTTGGGTATGACCATAGAAGAGTAGTTCCCAGCCTAGAGCCGACAGATCTCCAGTCCGTAAGTGTGCTGGGGAGTGGGGAGCTATTGTCAATAGTTCAAAAAGCCTATAGGAAATCATATATATTTCATAAGTTTGTGCAAAGGAAACATTGAATTTCTTTGTCTGCAACCAGAATTCTATCAGCCTTGTCTTTCTTGTCCTGCTGAATGACATTGGTTGTTCATTAAGAAAAATGGGAGAAAATTATGTTAACGTGTCTTGGGAGGTAGACTCTAAGAACTCTGGAGTTTGTAGAGGCAGCAGGATGAGTAAAAGGGACCCTTGATGGTGAAAAAGTTGAAGTCGTCGATGCTGCCCAGGCTCCTGAGCAGAGGAGGACCTCTCCCTGAGATTCAAATAGCCACCCGCTGCCCCACTCTCAGGATGGACGAGCTCACTTCTCACAGGTGGCCCAGACACTATTTGATTATAGTAAATCCAAACCCGCTCCTCAGGACAGCCCTTCAAGTCTTTGAAGACAACTTAAAACCTCCATTGGCTTCTGGCTTCCCGTAGGCCAAAGACAAACTTTCTTCTGTGCGGAGGCCCCCATACTAGAGCCTCATCCACTCCCACCCCCCCTTCACTGTGCCTTGCCTCCCCATCTCTGCTCAGGACCCACTTACCCTCTCCTGCTTCTCATTTGCACCTTGCTCTCCTTTCACTTGCTGTTTCCTCTGCTTGGAACACTCCTGTCTGCCCTCTTTACCTAGTGACTGCACTCATCCTTAGAGCTCAGCTCCTAAGACACCACCCCAAGGAAGCCTTTCCTGATCACCCCCAGTATGGGTGCTTGCAATCCTTTGTTCCTATCCATTGCAACACTCATTGTGGTTGTAATTTCTCTCACCGTGTCATTTGGTTGACATCTGTCGACTCTGAGCTATATAGTCCATGAAAGCGGGGCCTTGTTTGATTTCTGCTCCCAGGATATCCCCGTCACCTAGCACGGTGCCAGGGCCCACAGGCAATTCATTAAATATTGACTAATAGTGTTATTTTCTATTTTGTGAATCTGTTAGAAACAGGAAATGTGTGCAAAAGCACCGCTTAAGCTATAAACTGGGGCCTATAATAATTTTAGGAGTGATTGCTATCACTGTTTCTTCAGTTAATTTTGATCTCCTAGATGAGTGCAGATGTATACCCCCGTGCCTTCCTTCCCCTGGGCACTCCCTGGCTCGGTAACGAATGACCTAGTGTGTAGACTCAGCTCTCCCCCCCCTTTCTGTTTTAATTGGTTGTTGACTAAAAAAAAATCCAACTAAATGAAGTTCCCTCTAAATGTTCAGTCTTACCCTTCCTCTCATTCGTTTCTCCTTCGATCCTACATTTATTGATCATCTATTCTGTGCCAGACACCAAACAAATAACCAGGGACACAAAGATGAATGACGGACTCTGCCCTGAGATGATTTCTTGACATATTCTTACATTAGAGGGTCTTCTGGGTCTCTCCCCAGATCATGCTCCTTTGATTACTTAGTCATTTGGTAATGCTCTTCTCAAAACGGGGCCCCAGGATCTTTGCACTTGCTGTTCCCTCTGCCCAGAAAGCTCTTCTCTCAGACCCTCCTGTGGTTAGCTCCTCCTCCATGTATTCAGGTCTTGCTTCGAGTGTCTTATCACAGGCCTCCTCTGACCACTCTCTACCAAATTACTCTGTGTTGTTCTCAGAGCACTTATTGTCGGAAATTATCTTGATAGGTCTGCTATATTTTCTGTTGTCCGTGTGTCCCCTCATTAGAATGTATGCACCAGGAGAGCAGGAGCTCTGTTTTGTTTACCGCTGTATCCTCAGAGCTCAAAGCAGCGGCAGCATATAGCAGGTACTCAGGAAATAATCGTGGAAGGACTAAATGTGGTGTTCCACCGATCTTCCACGGACTCAAGCTGAGCCCATTCCCTCCTCTGGTCTAGACGGCAGACAGCTACCGATGGGCTTTTTCTCTGATCTTCTTCAGGATTTTCAGCCTTGTGCCTAGGCTGAATAACAGGTGTTTCCTCCTCGGCAGAAAAAAAAAATGCTCTCTTTTTGTCTTACCCAAACCCAGCCTCTTTTTTTTTTTTTTAAGATTTTATTTATTTATTTGACAGAGAGAGAGAGACAGCCAGCGAGAGAGGGAACACAAGCAGGGGGAGTGGGAAAGGAAGAAACAGGCTTCCTGCGGAGGAGCCTGATGTGGGGCTCGATCCCAGGACTCCGGGATCACACCCTGAGCCGAAGGCAGACGCTCAACGACTGAGCCACCCAGGCGCCCCCAAACCCAGCCTCTTGATCATGAGCCTGGCTTGCTGCTTTCTACAACTGTGACCAGAACTGCTCCCCAGAATTTACCTGCCTTGTGTCTCATTCCCTCAGGGCTCCATTTGTGACTTTTAAGGTGACAATCAGTTAATCCAATAACAGAATCCCGCTAATGTGCTAACGGGAGAGGTCAGGAAAAAAAGGCTCCCAACTCCCTCCCTTCTGACTCAGGTAACATCTGTGCATTTAACAGGGCCCTTCTGGAGACAATTAAATAAATGCTTTATTGAAACAATAAAATTAATAGGGGTCTCATGGAACTCAATGAAAGGTTTTTAAAAATTAACTTCATTGTATTTTAAGCTTCAAATTAAGCTTGGCTAGGCAAGGGGTGGGGCAGGACCAAATTACATTAAAGTAGGTCCCTGCCCACAAGACCACCCTTGGGGGGGGGGGAGGGGGTTGAGATCCTAAGTCTGAGCTTTCCCTGGGGAACGGCCACTGCTGCCATTCTGGGGTCCTGGCTCCGATGGGCTCCCACAGTAGGAGGAGAGGTTTTTCTAGATCGTAGGTTGCTGGGAGTCTGTGACCTTATAGACTGATTAACTCCATGAGATTTGGGTGCCATAGGTCAGGTATCCCATCAAAGGAAATGTCATGATGACATTTGTCATGTTGATTGAATGAAACAATGCACATTGGGGAATACTCTTTCTGCCAGGAAGAGGGTGGGACATTTGTCTGGTTCTTCATTTCTCTGGATCCCGGTCCATCCACCCTACCATATTGCCTCACAACCCCTGCCCGGCCTTGAAACCTGTGGTCACCTGTTTCTCCCTAGGAACCATTTTCAGCTTCAAGAAAAGCCTAAGAAGTCAGAGTTTGTCAAATCAGAACCTGAGGCCAAAGTTTTTGGAAAATCTGTGGGTGGTTCTGCTGGTGGGGGCTGGGGAGCAGGTGTGATGTGGGACCAGGGGACATCCTCATGAAAGATTTGCCCGGTCTGGTGGGTGATGGGACCCTGGATGGGGAAATTCTTATGAAAGATATGGTTCTTTGTCCAGACAGATAGAGCTGGCATAAGACTGTCTTCAGAACTCCTCATTATTCCTATCAAGGTAGCACATTGATTCAAACCATCTGTGGGCTTGTGAGGTCTGATTAGACTTGGCGTTTCCAACCCTGGGCTCCCGACTTACGCCCTATGTGAGTGTGAGGAGCAGGCTGGAGGTGCTGTTGAAGTCCGGGATGGACCCTTCTCTGAGCCCCAGACTCCTTGCCCCCAGTGACTCAGGGCACACGCAGCTCCAGGCCCCACCCATCTCCTAGGCTGCCAACAGGCACTGGGAGGGGTTCTGAGCCAAAAGCCAGAAGGCTTCTGCTTCCAGCTCTGACCTTAACTAGTTGTGTGACTTAGAGCAAGTTGTTTAGTCTTTCTGTGCCTCAGTTTTTTCATCTGAAAAATGGGGATAATGATACCGACTGTGGTTATTTTGAGGATCAAATGAGGTGCAAATGTGAACTGCTTTGAAGTGCATGAAAAAAGATTGCATAAAAGTTGTTTTCGTTAATGGTGTTCCCATTGTCAGGGAACAGGGCTCTCTTGCCCTGGAATTGCTACCAGGTTCAGGACATCTCCTGGCTCTGGAAGGGAGTGTGAAGCTTTCGGGGGTTTTGTTTATTAACTCCTCTGGCCCCACACTTCCCATAGAGGGCTTCTACCCTTTCCCCCCTCCACAACCCTCCTAGTCTCCCAGACTGGAGATCTTAGAGGTGTCTTTGACTCGTCCCACTCCTTTATCCTCTTATATCTATTCTGTCAACACATCTTTTCCTTTCTTTGAAATCTATCCCAGACTCACCTTTTCTTTCCTGATCCCACTGCCATCACCTCCGTCTAAGCCATCATTACTGGGCTTCCTCAGGAGCTCCCCAGCTGGCTTCCCTCCTTTGCTCCCCTTCCCTCCATGCCTTCTTGAAGGGGGGCTGCCAGATTAATCTCCCCAAGGGCCACATTTTATCAGCCCACTCCCCTGCTCAAGAAAGTTCAATGGCTCCCTAATTATCTCATCAAGGCCCTGCTCCCTTATGTGCTTTCAAAGTCTTCCACTCCTCTGTTACGTCTGCTCTATGCACTTAATTTCCCATAGCCTCCCTGCACGCGCCCTTCTCTACCAACAGACCCATTTCCATACTGTCCTCCAAAGAAACTGTCCCACTTCCTGCTTCTGTGCTTTTTCCTGGTCCTATTTACCCTGCTTGGAGTGGGGTACCCTTCTCCTATAGCTTCTCCTTCTCGCTGTCAATTCTCTCCAGTCCGTAGCATCCAGCTCAAGTCCCTAGCCACCCCCCACCGCCCCAGAAGTTTCTTAGGAGGTTGTCTCATGGGACTATCTCTCTGTTCCATGTATCCTAAATTCTTTGTGCTTATATTTCGCAGTACTGATTCTCTTTTATTTCTTATCCCCCTGCCTGCCTCCTTTACCTAGATTATAAACTCTTTGAGGGCTGAGACCCTGTCTTGCCCGTTTCCCATAACATCTAATCAAAGGCTGAGGCCCTGTAAAGTCTTGGTTGATTGTGTGGACAAAGAGGTCTGCCTTGGCGCATGGAGACTGAGTGTGGAGATTGTCTATTCTAAATAGAGATTTTTGTGTCCCCTCTACTCCTCCCCCACCCCACCCCTGCTCTTCAGAATCCACCCCCCCCCCCACCAACGTCTTCATCCATCAGTAATAAAGCAGGAACAATAGGGGGTTTCTTTCTAATTAAAGGGAGCAGTTAGTGTTTCCACTTCAAAGCCCTGGGAGAGAAGACTTTTGTTCTTCAGGCCTGGGAGCTCTGGGAGCCCGGGTTGGGTGGGGAAGTGGAGCTCCAGGCCCAGCCAAGCATTAAGCTCGTGAACCTGAGATCCCCCCGTTTGCAGGCAGAGAAGCTCAAATTTAAAACAACAACGTAATTTAGTAACTTCGGCTCTGATAAAACAGTTGGGGGAATTTCTTCTCTCCTAGCGTCTGAAGCCAATGTTATTACAGGTGTGTGTGCTCGTCTCTCCCACACCCTACCAGCCCCTGTCGCCCCACCACACACACAGCGCACACATGTGCCACACCGCACACTCCCACATATGTGGGACTCACAAAGCGTACCCGACGCTCGCTTAGGGGGGCACATCTCCTCACCCGCGTTCCCAGGGCATTCCACCCTGCGTTATCCCACACGCCCAGTTCCTCTCACACATTTCTCCCTCCGCCTCTAAGTGCGGAGCAACAGGGCACTCTGGCTCAAGAACTGTCCATTATCTATTTGGCTGCAGGTCAGCTTGGCAGAGAGGTGTTCCCTTCCTCGGACACACACCTCCCCCCAACATACACCGGCCACAGACTGATCCTCTATGCTAGGACCAGACTGAGTCCTGCCCTGATAATAAAGCGGCCCGTACCTCTGACCACGGACTGAGACCCCAGAGTGGCCACAGAGTGTGTCCTAATAGTAGACCCAAGAAAGAGCACGGAATGGGTCTTTGGTCTAACACATCGTCTCGCAAATTGGATCCATTGATAAGGGAATAGGGAAGAGAGAGCTTCTGGCTCAGTTGCACTGCTGAAACTGCAGAGCCCACATTGTCCATCCATTCATCCTATATTGGTCACCTGTTCTTTGCAGTATAGTGGTGAGCAAGGCCAAATATGGGCCCTGTCCTCAAACATCTCTGTTAGATTAATAGCATGGGTTTTGGCATTTTATGATCCTATGTTCAAGGTCCCCCTCCTTGATTTGCTAGCCGGGTCACTTTGGAGAAGTTACTTAACTTTTCTAAATCTTGACTTCCTCATAGGTAAATTGGGCATAATGATGATAATGACCTCTAGGGATGTTAAAAGGATTAAAGCAGGTCATGTATCAAGTGCTAACTCAGTGCCTGGCACATAGAACATACACATTATATAATGACAGTTCATTTAGTTGTTACTTATTCTGGGGGGGAATATAGGCATAGATACCAAAAATTACAAAACAGCATAAGATCTGTCCTGGTTATAGGTACCAGGGGAAGGAGGAGCTCAGAGGAGATCTCGTCTGCCGGGGATGTCAGGGAAGGCTTTTGAGGGGGTGAGGTTTAGGAGTAGGGGCAGAGGCAGCCCTTGGATAGAGGCTAGAGGGAGTAGGAGTTTGCTTGGATGACCATTTCTGTTTAGTCCAAGGGGAGGAAATAACATGCACGTTGCCCTGGGGTGAAGAATGGCATCCCCCTGAGACTACGCTGGTGTATTTGGACCATGGCAGAGAGGTACTATTCCCATGACTCACTTAATCAACACATGCCACTGAACTGATGAAGGTGAGAACACTCTAAGCATCTGGGAGGGGTCTCAAAGGGCACTGGATGATGATGGCGATGGTAATAGCGACACAACGCTGTAGTTTTGGTAAAGCAGTAACGTGATTTAGAAATGGATGGCCGAGGCCTTCTGGCTGCACATCTTCCCTCTGCTCTGACGTGGCCTTCTCATCTTTTCTCTCCTGATCCCACACCCCCACCCACCTCCTCCACGTTTTTTTGTCTCTGTGGAGCTCAGAGAGACACCCTGGTCCTGGCCTCTGGCTTCCCTCATCCCCCTAAGGCCCCTTCATCTGAGGTCTGGTCTGGCTGGACCGAGGGGGGCTGTTTCCGCACACGTGATGCCGCCAGCGTGGGGCATGGTTGCCCTGCAGCGGCCTTGCTTGCTCCCCTGATTATTTCTCCTTAATTGAGCGTAAAGAATGTGAGGAATGTGGAGTAGACCGCATGAGGAGGGCTGCTGCAGCCCCCTCCGGGATCTGGGATTCTGAGCTTTGGATGGGAGAAATGCAGATGGTCGCTGAGCCTCACAGAGTGTGTCATTCCTAGGGCTCCCCCCATCCCGCTCCCTACAGTGGTCAGTTCACTTCTCCAACCTTTGATGGGTTTCTTCTCTGCTCTGGGGTTTTCTTCCTTCTCACTGCACAAAGAATTTCATTTCTTGGTAAAGCTGGCCATGATCTCCTCTCTTCCCAGGAGTCCACCTTGACTTAAACCCACCTGACATTGATAATCCTTATCCATCTCTAATTCCAGGTAGAACTCTGGAAGCTCGTCACTCTCTTCTGATTGAAGAGGGAAAAGCAATGACTGCGGCTATTCTTTGGCCTTGGTTGGCTGCTGGGAATCCTGTGTCCAGGCTGTGGGAAGATGTGAGTGCAGGCGTGAAGGCCAGCTGCTTGCCCGTCAGGAAGGCCGCCAGGTGAGTCACAGCTGGAGCGCTTCCTCCGTGGGCTCAGGGCCCAACCCCCTGTCTTGTCCTGTGGAGTGTGACATGGAGGAGAAAGCAGGTTGAAGACTCAGCCCTGGCTTGTTTCCTGGTCTGGTCCTGCTGTCTATGTGCTGTGTGACCTCAGGGGAATTTCTTTATCCTCTCTGAGGCTGTTATGTCATGTTTTATTTATTTATTTATATTTACCTTTTTAAGATTTTATTTATTTATTTGACAGAGAGAGAGAGAGCACACAAGCAAGGGGAGCGGCAGGCAGAGGGAGAGGGAGAACAGGCTCTCCATCGAGCAGGGAGCCTGATGCGGGGCTCCATCCCAGGACCCCGGAATCATGACCTGAGCCGAAGGCAGACGCTTCATGGACTGAGCCCCCCGGGCATCCGTGTTAGGTCATGCTTTGAAAGGATGGTGGCATTTCCACACCTGTCGGGTTGCAAAGATGAAATTCAATGTGCTAAAAAGCACGTGAAGCACAGAGTAGGCACTCAGGAGGTATTAGTTTGACTCTTTGGAGGAGACTGAAGGAGGGGGTGAATGTTACTAAAAGAAGTTTTGTTTCCTGTGGGAAAGGCAGTAGGCCATCCCTAGAGACCATCCAAGGGACAGGGTGACCCTGACAAACTGGGTCCTAGGATTTCCACGGAGAGAAGTGCACCGGTTAGGGGACTTGGCAATCCTGGTGCTGCGGCTCAGGCTCCTTAGGAGAGGACAGGGACGGCTGTCTTCCTCCATCACCCCTCCCCCGCTCCCTGGAGGCCTGACCAAAGACAATGTTGATTCTGCAATGGGAGGAGTTCAGGGTGTATTTAAAGACAAACTTCCTGTCCAGGAGAGAATTCTGTGTTGCGATAGCTTATCTTCCCAGAATAGTCGAGTGTGGGCTGATCTTATTTTCACAAATAGGGCTGGGATTGGGGCTGGCTGGGGTGCAGGCTACACTCACCCAGAGGCAGAGGCTGGTCAAGGTGGTCCTCCGTGGCCTCTTCTCTCCTAGACTCTGCTGGCTGCCTTCAGCCTCCCACCTCCTCTGCTCACTGGTAGGCGCTGCCTGGCGTGCTCTGAGAGGGCAAAGCTGAGAATGCACCGATTATATTCTGCAACTTCTGGAAAGTTCCTGCTGTTAGCGATTTGCAAACCTCCTGAGATGAAAATTCAGAGCAAAGTGGAAAGTAAATGGGCCTCATGAGCGATGGTGTAGGGAGCTTTATCATTGGGGGTGTTTATGTGCGGGGGCCCCTGGGGAGGGCCATGGGCCCCTTCATCTTTATGGCATACGGAATGCTGGGTATTAGCGGGGCTTAGGACAGAGGCTGACCTGCGGGGCTGACACTGGCATTTCCCTCCATTTTCTGGAGGCAGAGGCACGTGACCACCCTCCCTTCTGTGGCAAGGGGTGCCCAAGGAGACCTGCAGGGCCACTAGTGGAGAAGAGTCCCAGGGAAGCTGATTCTGTGGCTGGAGGCCCCGGTGGGGGGGGGGGGGGGACAAAGGGCAGCTGGAGTTGCAGAGAGTGTAATGAATCTTGGGTGGACGAAGGCACAGTATTCATTTGTAAGTATCTAGTTTCCCCAGGACCAGGCTGAGCCTTTTCACGAAATCAGACGCTAGACCTCTCTCCTCCTCAGAGCTGCACCCCTGCTGGAGCCTAGAATGTACAGAACCGTGCACTGTCTCCTCCTCCCACCCCTGCCCCCATCCCCATCTGGGGCTACATTCCTGTTCACAGTCACAGCAGCCCTGGCAGCCCCCATGGCTGAGCCACATCTGGGGCTCTGATGGCCACATCTGCATCCGCCCCTCTCAGAGCTGGTTATTTCGATTCTGACTTTTATCTGCATCTGTGGAATCTGGAGGGGATCTGTGGATGGTGGGTTCCCAGCCCCAGATGCTGTCNGTTTCTAGGGAAAGATGGGGAGGACCCCATGTCACTAGGCCCAGAGGAGCTGCTCTCATGGGCTTCCAGTGAGGGCATTGGCTCCCACCTCTCTGCAGTCATGGATTCCTGGCTCTTGGGTTCCAGGCAGAGAAAGCAGGGAGCAATCCATTCAGAACCTCACACCTCCCTCCCCAGGCCCTCTCCACGCCCCCCTTGTCCTACTCTATCTATGCCTCTTGCCCCTCCTTCACAGGCTAATATGTTTATTACTGCTACTGATTCCAGGCTATGGCTCCCAAATGACCAATGGGATGGCAGCAGAAGAGAAAGAACACTCATATTGCATGTGAGAGGGAGGCAAATGTGGGGTGGGGGAGGAGGGAGACAAAGATAGAACTGGGTACAGGTGGCCTGTGGCTATCACAGGGGTCCCTGGACTGGTTCAGAAAGGCTCCAGGTAATGTCAACATGCAACACTAGGGGCAAGGCTTGTGTGGCCAACATGTTCTGTATTTATAGGCCAGGAGGATCCATGAGAGGACTTCTGGCTTTTAAAGCCAGAGCACCTTGGGCTGTAGGCTGGGTCTCTCAGCCAGTCTCCAATCCGGCTTCTTTTGTCCAGAGTTTCCTGGCTGGGTTGTCTTTTCAAGATGGTAGGAGAGTGGTGGTGGTGTGTGGGGAGGGTGTGGCATACTGAACATTTCTTGACGTAGTCCTTCATGGTTGGGCAGACACCCTGACCATAGAAACCTTGACACAAAGCCTGACTCAGGAAGGGTTAGAGGACTCCAGAGAGCTGGTAATTTTCCTCTGGACTGGCCCAGACCTGCTGGTGTCCTGGGAACTTAGCAGTTCACTGTCCCCTGAGTGAGGTCCTCCAGGATGAAGGAGGTAGACCCCCTGTTGGCCTTCCTCACTGGCATAGAGAAAACTAGGGTCTGGGGCAGAGAAAAGAGACTGGAGAGATCTTGAATGGGACTGTATGTGAGAGTATGAGCAAGCCCATCTGTAAGTGTGTGCGTGTGTTGGGGGGGGGGGAATAAACCACTTTGTTTAGAAGACTGTCCTCCCCGTCCTGATTGAGGGCTCCCCTCACTGTGTTCTGCAGGGCTCTGGGACCTTGTACTTGGAATGGCATTTTACCTGGCACACTCCCCAGGATGTCTCAGAGTATCAGCTGAGCCCAAGTTGGAGTTGGCTGATCAGGAAGTGCACCCCCAAAGTGTCAGGCTGGGGGCCGTGGTGGAGTCCTCAGTGATTCTGCTGGGAGTCCATCAGGTGTGGGGCTGTTCTTCTGGGTTGGAAGCCTCCCAATCCTGCTATGATTCTCTGCAATGGCTTTCCAGGCTCTGCGGCCTGGGAGCCCACCCTCATCCCATATCAGAGCAGAGACCCTTGTTTGAATCTCTTCTGATAGAGTGTGTTTTGGCTTCTACAGCAACCATGAGGGTCTCCATGCGGACAGAGGACATCCCTGTGGAGGCTCCACAGTCACCCCGTGAAATCTTGCTGATGGGAGCAGTGATTCCACCAGTCACGTTCAGGACTGGTGGCACTTTACTAGGGAACCAGACTGATCTTTCTGAGCCTCAGTGTTCTTATCTGTAAAATGGTAATCATAGTAATGGCTAACTCATAGGGTTGGTATTAATTGAACACAGCAATACAGAGAAAAAGCCTATTACAGTGTCCAGCACCTCGTCAATGCTTAATGTGTGTTAACTCTTACTGTTAGTTAATCCCCACCCCAGCACGACGCTTCTGTGTGGGTCAGGCTTACGATTTACACAGGTCGGGGTGAGAATGTGGAGCTGGGGCTGGAGTAAGTTTTGGGATAAGGATATAGGGTGGGATTACATTGAGCGATTTTGAATAGGGTTTTGGTTGAGGCTGGTTTGGGGTCCCTGTGAGGGATAGGCGTTAGGATTGAGCTTGGGGTTAGGACAACGTTTGGGATGCAAGTCCCTGAAAAATTTGGATTAGGGATGGAGTGGCCCTTAAGGAAGCCTTTTTATCAAGAGTAGAATGACTACCTCCCAGCATGTTCTCAGGAGACACAGTGGGGCTCTGCAGGTCCGGCTTCCTGAGGGGATGCCCTGGCCTGCGGAGACCCAGAACTTTTCACAGGCTGACCTACACCCCTCAGGCTCTCTTGAGTGGAGAGAGCAGTACACAAGGTCAGGGCCTTTCTGGGGAGCCTGGGGAGATCAAGGCTGGAGAGAATGTAGGGAACGCACTATGGCCTTCTGGGTTAGTTCCATCGCTTCAACGCAATTAAGTAAGCTCTGGCCCCCCCACTCCTCCCTGCTTCCCACGTGCTCACCTACTGGCCTCTGATTCCAGGGTTCTTTGGCCTCCCTTGCACATCTCCCACCCCAACCCCCACCTTCCTCCAGCCTCTACCTCTGGGGGGAGGCAGGACACAAAGGCTGGATCTTTCCACCAGCCCCATCCTCCTCCCTTGCCTTTCTCCCTCCCGGGGCTGGCAGAGGCCAAAGAAAACAGAGTGCTGCCCCAGCTCACTCTCACTCTCTCCCTCACTTCCTGCTCCGGGAAGATGGTTTACTCCCTCCCCCGCCCTGGCTCGGGACCTGGCCTTGGTGTCAAGTTTCGCCAGAGCTTCCAGAATCAGAGGCCCTGCCTGGGCTCAAGCCGGACCCCTCACCTCTCTCCATGTCACCTCTTTCGCATCTTTTCTCCCTCAACCCAGGGCCCTGTGTCCCAATCTCCCTGTAGTAAAATTTTGTTCTATAGGTGGTGGAAGAATCCAGTGGAAGGAAGGTTTTTTTTGGGAGTAGGGGGCATATAGGATGAGAGTGGGGTGGAGTGGAGTCAGATGGCTGCTGTGCCGAATGGAACTCTGGGGATGGGTGAGGGAGTCCTGTGGACACAGGCACTGAACCCACTTCACTTTAGGCCTGCTGACCCAGTAGAAACAGCTCCTCTTGCTGTAAGGATGATGTCCCTGGACCTGCGCAATAGCGTGGCCCTGGCCAGTGGGCCAGTGGGCAGCCTTGATGACCTTCCCCAGGGTGGCCTCAGAGGGCCAAGCAACCCCAGATCCATTTGTGGCCAGCTCAAGAGACACATCTCCCTCAGAACTTTCTGATTTCTAGATCCCTGCTCAATCAGATCTCAAGTCCAGCCACCTTCCCCAAATTCCCTCAGGGATTCTCAGCCTCATTTCTTCTGCTCTGGGTAGAGCTTTGTCACAGAGCCCCCCCCCCCCCAGCTTCTGAGAGGCCAGTGGGGGTTCTGAAGCCCTGGCCCTCTGCCTACCCCACAGACCTGCCCTGTCTCTCCAACAGCACACCTGTCTTTGGGGCCCAAACTGTCCTTCCTCCTTTCTTCTTCACTTGCCCTTCCCGGCTTCCCAACCCAGAACTTGGGTTCCCTTCAAGTTACTGTTCAGTTGATTCAGACAGAAGTTAAACGTATGGGCCCTGGTGTCACACTCCCTGGGTCTGAATACTTGTTCCATCGCTCACCAGCTGGGAAAGCTTGGGCAAGACACTGGACACCTTATGTGTGAAGCAGGGATAATGACTCTGTCTACGGCGCAGGGCATAATGTTGTGAGGATTAAGCCAGGTAATGCAGGAATGCATGTAAAGGACTTAGTGTAGTGCCTGGTACAGAGCACACATCTGACAGGTGACAGCTCTTATTATTATCGTGTCTTGTGATCGCTCATCTGCACCTGAAGGCAATTCCAGAGAGACTGCTGAGGGATGGTGGGAGACTGAGGACATTACTCTCCACAGGACTGCTTGGTAGGCATCCTGGTCTGCCCGTCTACCACTAGGTAATACCTATCCTGGCATGTAGCATGAAGTTAGGTCTTCTTTCCTTCCATCTCCCTCCCTCTCTCTTTTCCACACTTACCACTTTCCAAGAATCTACTCTGGGGAGCCTGGGTGGCTCAGTCGGTTGAGCGTCTGACTCTTGATTTTGGCTCAGGTCATGATCTCACAGTTGCAGGATTGAGCCCTGCTTGGGCTCTGCACTGAGCGTGGAACCTGCTTAAGATTCTCTCTCTCCCTCTGCTCCCCCTCCCCCCAACTTATGTGCCCACTTGCTCTCTAAAAAAAAAAAAAAAAGAATCTACTCGGCCCCATTCTGTGCTAGGCGCTGAAAATACTATAGCAAATAAAGAACAACAGGCTGTAGTCTGATCTTGGGGAAGGAGGAGGCAAGCATGTAAACCAGACGAAGCTGTTCGGTGTCTTGTGTGTGGTGATAGAAGGACGTCCGGATATAGCAGAACGTAGAAGGGCTGAGTTAGTAAAGCTTCAGAACTGAGGGGTCTGGAGCAGGTTTTCAGGCAGAGGGATATTTGAGGTGAGAAATACCACATTTTATTGGAATATCTTCCCCAGTTTGGAGTTGAGGATTAGGAGCCCGAACACAGAATCTGTGGAGAATATCTTTCCTCTGAAGGATGCTAGAAGAACAGACGTTGCTTGCTCCTTCTGGAGTTCATCTAGGAAAGCCCTTCCCCCAGTAGTTTATCTGCACGTCTCCTTCAAGTTACTCAGTTGCCCCCTTCCCAGGGAGGCCTTCCCTGACTAGCCTGTTCTGAATGACAACCTGCCCCCTCACCACAGCTCTTCGCCCCGCCCCACCCTTCAGTTTGCTCTATTTTTCCTCCATGGTCTTTATTGCTATCTGTATTTCATATATTTTGTTTGTTTGTTTGGTTTGGTTCGTCTCCTCCTACCAAAAGGTAAGCCCCATGAAGACAGGATTTTTGTCCGTTATTCACTACTGTATCCCTAGTGCTTGAACAACCTGGCACACAGTAGGGGCTCAAGAAATGTTTGTCAGATGGGTACTCATCGTTTGATTCATGCTGGAGACATATTTGGTCATGTCTAAAATGGGCCAGGTATGGTGCTGGTGAGCTGTAGCCAACGGTCCCCAAATGTTAATTCATAGACGGGCTAGCTGCATCGGAATCACTTTAGGTACTTGTCACATATACAGATCCTGGAATTACATGCAAAACCTCATGAATAAGAATCTCCACAGGTGGATGCTGCATTTTTAGCAAGGATGCTTGGTGGGTTGATGTGCACCAGGGTTGGAAATCACACCTAGACAATCTGGAAGACAGAACATGCTTCCTTTATCCATAATAGAGTCAGGAAGGAACCCAGAGAGACCAGTCATGAGGCTATGGTTATATAGCCCAGCTCAGAAACAACGGTGGCTTTGACTCAGGTGGAGGCATTTGAGGTGGAGAGAAGTAGATGGATTTGGGGGATGTTCAGGAGCTGAAAACTTGAGATGAGTTGCATATGGTGGGCAGGGAGGGGAGGCATCAAGAATGGGTTCTAGGTTCCAGGCCTGTCCAGATGCGTACATAGACGGAGGTGCTGTTGTTCAGATGAGGGACCCTGGAAGAAGACCCAGTTTGGGAGGTAAGATCATGAGTTTAGTCTTAAGTATATTGAATGTAAGGTGTTGTTGGCAATCTGAGGGGAAATGTCAAGTCGGTAGTTATATACCCAGGCCAGGAGGTTTCCAGAGCCAGTCATCTGAAAACATCACGTTCAGAATGGCGGTTGTTGAGTTTGAACTAAGCAAGAAGTCAAAAGAGTGAACATGGGCCACCTCAGCGTGTTTATCTGTCGTGTTAAAAAATACACAAATATATATAGTTTCCATTGTGAGAGGCAAATAAAGTAATGGAACCTAAAATAAAATTACATGTGCCCTAAACTAATTATGCTAAAAAAAAAAGCAGGAATTATACAACTGTAGCATGCATGGGTAGTTGTTATTGAAAGATTTAAATCTTGCTGACACCCCTATGAAATGATGGGCTGTGATTCATAGGGAAGGTAATGTGATTTCTGCACATGGGCTCTGACCTTGGGTGCCCCAGCCGGAGTTTGGAGAGTGGTTCTAATTGAATCAACCCTGGGCTGGGTGGGGGTGGGGTAGAGATACAATGCCTGCCAGGACTGTGGGAAGTAACAATCTTACTGCACTTGAAACAGAAGGAGAAAATGCGCCAACAGACAAGAGGTCGTTCACATGGAAAGAGAGGCTGGGAAAGCAGGACGTTCTCCGGCCTGGCTCAGGGGAGATCAATACAGAATAAGAAGGGCATGAGCAGCCTGGTGACCAGAGAGTGCTCATTATTTTGGGGGCGAGGGATATCTCACTGACATCTCCCAAGTGAAGGGGAATTATTGCCTCAACCGCCCTTTGTTCTGGTTCTGGGCCCTCCAAGCAGCCCTTCTGGGGAATGATCCGACTTAACAGCGAACCCTTTTTCAGCACTTGGAGAACAGTAACAGAACATTCTTGTAAGCCCTTGTGTGCATTATCTCATTTAATGTTCCCACCAACTAGTGATACAGGTTACTATTATTATCTGGGTATTACAGATGATAGGACGGGGCCACAGAGGGGTAATTCATTTACCCAACGTCACATAGGTAGTGAGAGCCAGGCTCTGCACCCAGGCTGCCGGGCTCAATCTCTCTTCCTTGCACTTGCATACCAGGTGGTGAGTTTGGATGGGAGTTTAAGTCTCCTGGTCCCTGGTGAGGGTGCAAGGCATCAGTCCCAAATAAATTTTATTTTTAAAGATTTTATCGATTTCTTTGAGAGAGAAACAGTGCACACAGGCATGGGGGAGGGGCAGAGGGAGACAGAGAAGCGGGGTCCCCGCTGAGCAGGGGGGGCTCGATTCCCAGCACCTGGAGATCACAACCTGAGCTGAAGGCAGATGCTTCACCGACTGAGCCACCCAGGCGCCCCCAAGTTAATTTTATAAATTGCTACTCTTGTTGCCATAGCTGCCTCTGTGAATTTTGCTAATCTGGATCTGCTGCTGAGAGATCAGCAGATCATCTGCTTTCTGTTCTGAAGGGCATGGGCCAGAACTGGAACATGGTCTCTTAACCTAACTGCTGCTTCTGGCGGCAGGTCCGGGGTCTTGCACGCGGATGGCTCTTGAGACTCTTACTGTGGGACTGAATGAAGTGAAGGCATCCCTGAGGGACTCTAAGGGGACTTCCTAGCTGTCCCCTGCTAATGGCCCCCAAATAAAAAACAGGGCGCTGTTTTTGACAATTTTTAGCAAATTTTCAATATTTAGAAATTTTTTCCCTATCAGTTGCAAACTCAGACTGCCTAAATGAACATTTGTTAACAAAACTCCATACTTATACTATAAACATAGTTATGGAAGGAAAAAAGTCGACTCCCAGATGTAAATGGAACCAAAAATGCACACAGAATATTGAACAAGACCAAGGCTTTCAGTGTAATCACTTTTGGGGGGAAAAATTTCCCAAAGGATTTTTCCCCCCTCAGAAGTTTTCAAATGGAAGGAAAGTAGACATTTTACAAACTCTAAGTTTTGAGTGGTTGCAAATGTCTGTAATTTGGAGTCATTTTTTGGAGGCTATATTTCTATATTGCCCACTGGAATGATAACAAACTTGTGGAAAGAAAAGGTTTCCAGTTTGATGGCTTCAGAATGTCCTGTGAGCACTGGGATGATGCCTGAAGGCAGGGTTACACGAATCAAACTCCCAGCCAACAGGGCTATTCACTATTTTGATGCTATTACTATTTGTTCAATCTTCAATTTTGAAATAATTATAGATTCACAGGAAGTTGCAGAAAAATGTACCAGGGCTTATGTACTTTTTACCCAGTTTCCCTCAACGGTCACATCTTGGATATTATCATTATCATTTTTTAAAAATTTTATTTATTTACTTGAGAGAGCCAGAGCAAGAGAGCAGGAGCGGGGTGAGAGATCATGACCAGGGTGAAGGGCGGAGGGAGAAGCAGACGCCCCGCCCGGGAGAGAGCCAAATGCCCGGCTTGATGCCCGGGACTCCAGGATCATGGCCTGAGCCGAAGGCGGACGCTTAACCCACTGAGCCACCCAGGCGCCCCTTGGATATTAGTTTTAATTAAACAAAGAAAATTAAAGAGTGGCTTAGGCTTTTCCAGTGGCAAGCTTTCAGAGGACTGCGTTTACACTTGAAAGACCGCGTTGATTTAAACAATGAGGGGAAAAGGTATTTTTACCTAATAAACTAATTTGAAGAAGTCGAAAATGTATTTGAAAATGTTCTTTCTTTCTTTCCCCCCCCCTTTTTTTTTTGAAATGTTGAATTTGGTCCACAGTTCTGGTAACTGAACATTCAACCTCCTCCTCCTTATAGCCCTGTGTCATCTGAGCCTATGGGTTCAGTCTCATTTTCAACTCCTCCTCCTTGTTTTCAGCATTCTCAATGCAGCTCTTTAGCAATTAAACATGTTAGCCCCCCTAGTGGAAAGTTAGTAAAGAATAGAATAGAATAGAATAGAATAGAATAGAATAGAATAGAATAAAAGGTCTGGGGTAGCCATTACAATTTCAGCGATTTTTTAGGGCCAAATGGAGTTCTCAGGCATTTTCAGTACTATAATTTCTTTCATTTATGGCAACTGAGAACTTTATGGAAATATTCATGGCAAGGGAAATGACTAATTTACTGCACTTATGTATGTCACTCTCTCCCCCTCGTCTCATGACTGCAACAGAAGAGAGGAAAATTGTTTTAGTTATTTAAGTCACATTTGTGTCTCCCAATTTTGGGGGAAAAAATGACAAGCATTTGCCAACTGAAAGGGTCTGCCCAGCCCTTCTTCTGTGTGAGGGACCTTTCATGCAAAGCTTTTCCGTTACCATGCTCTTTTGTCCACGTCTCTCGAAAAGTCATTTACTAACATGAACCTCAACATTTTCTTCGAATTGTAATTGGTTCTAAGAGAAGATTCAATGGGATGTCTGTAGAGTTCACTCATGTATTTGTTCCAAGTGACTTCTCATTTTTTAAACATTTTCTGATTTTATTTATTTGACAGAGAGAGAGAGAGAGGACAAAGAGGAGGAGCAACAGAGGGAGAGGGAGAAGCAAGCTCCCCGCTGAACAGGGAGGATCGCAACACCCTGGGATCACCACCTGAGATAAAGGCAGATGCTTAACCCACTGAGGCTCAGGAACTTTTTAATGATTATTTCTCTAGGACTCCTATTGGAGGTGAAAATATCACACAAACTGATTGGTGGCGAGGCTTTAACTTCAGAGAAATGTTCACTACCCTTGTTTAAAAAAATTCATCAGTAATGGAACATAACCTTACTTTAATTATAGAGTTTTTTGGAGAGCCTGATCTGTAGCTATTCAAAATCAGAAGACATTCAAAACCTATAAGTGATTGAAAACTACTCAAATGCCCAGAAGAGGCAATTGTGGCATATTCATACCAAAGAATGCTATACAGCAGTGTGGATGAATGAACTGCAATCACGTGCATGGAAAAAAGATAGATGACTCACAAACATACCATTGAGCAAAAGGCCAGACAGCACAAAGGCTGTTTGAGTTCATTTATATGAAGTTTTAAAATAGGTAAAACTGACCAGTGGTGTTGGAAGTTAGCCTTTGGGGCATAGGGTGGGTGTTCCTTCTTTCAGAGGAACAGTGGAGGACTTTTTGGAATGCTGGGAATGTTCTGTTTCTTGACCTCATTTACCTGGGTATGTTTGATTTGTGAAAATTCACCAAACTATGTACTTCACAAGTTTTGCACTTTCACTGTGCAAGTTACACTTCCATAAAGCATTAGAAAAAAAGGCAGTATACGCAATGGGATTATGGGAGAGACTGGGTCGCTGGCAGACATCCCAGCATCCTTCACTGCAGACATGATGGCGGCCTCCACTCAATTCTGTCTCAGACAGGGTGGCGGATGGTGGGGAGGTGGGGCAGGCTCCATGGAGACAGCATGGATGATCTCTAATTATACTTTTCCTTTTAGAAAAAGGATTTTTTTTTTCCAAAAGAGGGACTTTAAATGATAGTTCATGGAAGAATGTCCTTTATGTCATCTGCTGTTGGAATACTTTTCTCACTGACAGATCCCACACACACTCCCCCAGCTCAGCACCCTGCTGCCCGACAGGGAGGGGTGGTGGCGCCCACAAGGCTCAGAGCACCATGGAACTGGCTCCAGAACCTAGCTCTGCTTCCCACCTGCTCTGCCCCCTTGGGCACCGTCTGCTCTCTAAGCCTTAACATCCACCTCACAAGTTGACACGGAGAGGCTGTGTCTATTACAACGCCTGATGTGGGGCAGGCATTTGAGATATTGCTCCTTATTTACGTTGTCTCTAATTTTTATTCTGCACAATAGGTATTATTTTTAAATGAGGAAACCAAGCTTGTGTGTAGCAAGATCCCACCTACTGACTGGCAGAGTAAGATTTGAACCCTGACCATCAGCCCTGAGCCCAAGCACCTAACCTTGCTGACATGCTGCCTTGAGCTCTGTGCCTGCAGCCGGCCATGCTGCGGTGGTTCCAGGACCCCTGGAGATGAGCTCCTGGACCTCTGAGATTTCACTTTCCTGGATCTCCTGGCTGCAGCTTCTGGAAGTCCTTTTTTCTCTTCTCGTTCACCTTCTTCCCTAAACAACAACCTCTTTCCTCCCCTCCCGCTGTCCACAGAGTCCCAGAGGCCAGAGCGCCACAGAACAATCTAATTGTGCCCTTCCCTGGGCCAGCCCTGATTTGCCTTTCAGGCTTGCAGTGTCTAGCTTGGGGGGCTCCTGCCCACACCAGGCTTCCTACACCTGGAATTAGCCCAGGGAACCCCAAAAGTGGGTCCAGGCCATAGGAATACCAGTGCTGCTGGGCAGGACCAGCTATACAATTTGCAGAGCCTAGTGCAAAAGAAAAATTCAGAGCTCCTTTAAAAAAAAAATCAGAACATTAAAAATTTCAGGACAATAACAACAGGGCATTAAACTAAGCATGGGACCTTGGGCCTGCCTTCTTGAATCCTACCCTGTGATTCTGCTAAATGAAGTACTGAGATATGGGGCCCTAGACATGGGTCCAGACCCCAGGATCCAAGCTTGTCGGATTCCCTGGTCTCCTCAGACGAGACAAGATTGTCAGTGAAGTCAGTGGCCTGTGGGTGCTCAGGATCTGAGCGGAAAGAAGGCAGTGACTCGGAGACTTGTAGCCCCCATGATCCAAGACTCTGGAGTCACACCAACCTCAGGCATTAGGCCTTTGAGTGGGGCCTCAGGCTCTGGGATGGTGGCCTGGCTAATGGGTCAATGTGCGGTAGGGGGTAGGGGGTAGGGGGATGGGGTGGTAGCATAAAGTACTTGCAGAGTAGCTTAGAAGGCCAAAGGAAAGGGGGTGAAGGGATATCTGGGATCTGGAACTTGGAGCGAAGTGGGATATAGGGCCTCTAGGGTTAAAATGCCTCAGGCCAGGACTTCAGGAAGCTGGGGCTGGAGCCCTAGGACTCTCATCCTGGGACTCTCATCCTGGAGTGGCCAGAGGCTTCCAGGGTGCTCAAGGGCATGCCTTAGTCTCCGAGGAAGGAGTTTAGGGTCATGCCAGGCCAGGAGCACCCCACTGCTCTGGGGTACGAGTGGGGCTGCCCACTGGTTGCTGCCTCTGGGCACATACCCCAATGTCTCTGTCTGCCACGCAGCCTAGGCTGGTATAAACCTCTATGCTCCCCAAGCTCTCTACTCCTTGGCCAAGAGTTCAGGCCCAAGCAGGCAGCCCCACTGCCCTGTTCTTCCTCCTCCTCTTACCTCCTCAACTTGCCCTCCCCCTCTCCTCTCTTGACCCCTGCCAGCCTTCATCTGTTTCCGCCCCTACCCAGCCCCCAGCCTGCCCTATCTCACAAGATTCTAACCAAACCTAAGATTGCCCCAAACCCAATCACCTCCACGCCCTGCTTAGCATTTCTGCCATCCCTCCCTGTCTGCTCACTCCCTGAGGGCTCTGGTGAGGGTCTGTATACCCTTTTGGGATCTCCAGAGGACATGCCTGTGGCCTCTGACTAGAGAGATTGTTGCCAGCCATTCCATTCTGGTGACAGCAGATGCCCCGGGCCACAGTGTGGGCTCTTCCCCTTGCCCTCAGGCTCCGAGGTGCCCCTGAAAGGCCCTCCTGTTTGCCCTCCTCTGTTCCGGCTGAGGGCCACGGGCTCCTGGGTACAGTGAGTCAGGCCTCGTCTCTGCTGTTGTTTATGTAATCCTTCCCTGCAGTAACAAGGTGTTTACTGTTGCACAAACACATTTTGGTTTAACGGCTGATAGTAAAACTGTCTGATAAAGTTTGATTTAGCGAAAGAAAGCAAAATAAATCTGGGGGCACAGAGAGGCATTGGGAGGAGAGACTCCTAGGGCTTTACAGAAGGGGCAAGAGAGTGAGGGCTGGGGCAATCGGCTACACTGCCCTGGCCATTCCTTCTGCCTGTCTCCCAAGAGGACCTCCAACAGCTCCTCTGTAGGAAGCGGAATTCCTGAGAAAGTGGAAAGCTGGTCCTGGCATTTGCCTGCCGCAGCACACGCTCTGGCTTCCTCTGTTGTCTGCTCTCATGAATCCCCTCCATCCTCCCACACCAGTATAATTTGTCCTCCCTCAGGGAGCCTCCCCTGATTGCCCCAGCTCAGATCGAGCTGGCAGTGTGACCTAAGAGAAGGTTACTTGAACTAGGAGACCCGAGGACAAGATCTAGCTCTGGGATTTCCTAGCAATTTGGCCCCAGGCAAGTCACAAGGATAATCACTATCCTGACTTCACCATAGATTAATTCCACCTGTTTTTGTACCTTTTACAAACGTACACGAATAAATATAACGTATTCCTTTGTATCTGGCTACTTCCCAGCTGAACGTCATGTTTGCAAAATATACTATATTGTTATATAAAGTAGTAGGTGTTCATTTTTTAAAGATTTTATTTATTTTGAGAGAGAGAGCACGCGCGCACGTGCATGTGCTGGCAAGCGAGGGGGGAGGGGCAAAGGCAGAGGGAGAGAGAGAATCTCAAGCAGACTCCATGCTGAGCGCCAAGCCGATGGCTGTGGGGATGCGGGGCTCTATCTCACAACCCTGAGATCATGACCTGAGCCGAAGTCAAGAGTCAGATGCTTAACCAACTGTGCCACCTAGGTGCCCCAGTTTTTTCATTTTTGTCGCTGGATATTATTTCATTATGGGAATATACCACAGTTACTTATCCATTCAATTGTTGATGGGTCTTTGGGTCTTTTTTTTTTTTTTAAGATCTTATTTATTTTCTTGACAGAGAGAGAGGGAGCACAAGCAGGGGAAGAAGCAGGCTCCCTGCTGAGCAGGGAACCCAAAGTGGGGCTCCATCCCAGGACCCTGGGATCATGACCTGAGCTGAAGGCAGACGCTTAACCGACTGAGCCACCCAGGCGCCTCAGGTCTTTGGGTCTTAATTGTGTCTTTTGAAGAACAGAAATTCTTTCTTTTAATAGAATCCAATTTAAGTTTCCAGGACATATGCTTTGACTGATTGAATTCAGCTTCTACCTTCCTGGCTGACTCCATTCTCCCCTTCTGAGTCATCCTGTTTTCTATGTTCTGTCTTGTGTTTCGGGGGAAATAAAAAAGATGATTTTCAAGGAAAACCCCATAGTTGAGGCCTGTAATGTTCACCTGGAAGCCTTTTCCATTTGGAAATGTTGCCTGAGCACCTGCGATTCCTTTGCCTGGAGACCTTGCAACCCTTCCCCCTTTCCAGGAATCCAGGTCAGTTTTGTGGACTAATCTTCCCTCTTCCATTTAAATCCGATTAGCTCACTCAAGAGAACCTAAAAGGCCAACAAGCAAATGAAGAGTTGCTCGAACTCATTAATAATCAGAGAAATGCAAATTAAAGAAAGAATGAGATATCCACCTTATAGCTATTGGAGTGGCCGAAATTGGAAGGTTGGATGACACCAAGGCTGGGAGGGGGATGAGGTACAAGAGCGTGCACGCTCTGCTGGTAGGAGTGTATCAGGACAGCAAGCAGGCACTACTGAATGAAGGCATTTGTGCCCTCGGTGTCAGCGGTCCACTCGCACGGGCCCAGGAGGGGCGTGGCGGGGTATGCAGGACAGCACCGCCATGGTGGGGTGGGTGGTAAGATGTGGTAGCTACATACCACGGACTATTACATCACAGCTATAAGCAATGGATTAGATGCACACTCATGTACACGCATGGATCTTTGAAGTGGTGCTGAGTGGAAAAGTAAAAAGCAGAGGGAGATATACAACACAATACCATTGGCGTCAAGTTCAAAAGTCTTACGCACGAAAGAAAACAAAGCACTTCGCAAAGGCGCAGATCAAAAGGTACATATACACCGAACACATTAACGTGGCTGCCGATAGGGGGATGGGATTTTAAAAAGTTCTGAAACCTCGACCTTCTTCGACTTGCTGCATCTTCCAGCTCCATCTTTAAAAGTCCCCTTCTCTGTAATCTCTTCTGGTTCCCTTCCCAAAGATCTCAGGGCTCACTTGTTAGTCTCCCTTCAGATCGGCCTCCTTCAGGCCAAGTCTGACCAACAGAAGTTAACATTTACAAATAACCACATGCACCCTGCGTGAGTACTCTCCATACTGCAGCGGCCAGCACAGAGCCCCATTGGACTGGGGAGAGTGGAGAACCAGGGGACTTGAGAGGGGACCCTGTCCTATTATTCATGATAGGAGCTGCTCAGTCAATGTCTTTTTAATGAACCAAAAAAGTTCTGGCTCTGCTGCTGTGTCAGCTGTGTCAACCAGGGCAAAAGCCTTAACCTCTCTGAGCTTTGATTTCCATCCCTGTCAAAATGGAGATAATTTTTATTCCTTTTTCGTGGGGTTATTGTAAAGATTAGATGAGATCATTGCTCTGGAAAGCACTTGGTTAACTGTAAATAGTTACCCAATGCAATGGAGAAAGTATAGAGAAACGAATGTACGAGGCTCAAATCCCGGCACTTCCACGTATTTACTATGGGACCTTGAATAATGCAGCATCCTCTAGTCTCAGGTTTTATTTATTTATTATTATTATTTTTTACTTGTCTCAGGTTTTAAATTCTGTAAAATGAAAAACAATAACGTCAACCTTATGGAGTTGTGATGAAAGTTAATGACAATACGTATTTGGGATATAAGCATAGGTGTTTAGTGAATGTCCCCATTTACTCATAGGTGTTTAGAAAAATGGGAGAACTATGTCCCCATTTACTCATTTATTCAGTAGAATTCTTACTGAATGCTTATAATGGACCAGGCAGGGTTCTAGACCCTGGGAATGAAGCAGTGAACAAAAGAGACAAAAATTCAAAAATCCCTGTCCTTTGGTCTAGGGAGGTGGGGTCAAACAAGAAATAAAATTAATAAGATATGTAGTGTGCCAAATGATGATAAAGACTATGGCATATATTCTTATATTCTATGGGAAAAATTAATCAGGAAAGGGGGTGGGGGGGCGTGTGGTGGAAGGGATTTCCTTTTTAAGCAGATTAGTCGAGAAAAGCCTAGCTGAGAAGGTGATGTTTGAACAAAGACTTGGAGGAGGAGGGAGAGCGCCCTGGGGAAGTGCAGAGGCCCTGAGGTTGGGTGCATATCTGGTGTGTTCTAGGCACAGCAAGGAGGCCCCAGGGCAGGGGTGGGAGGTCCTGGGATGCCCTCAGAGAGCTAAAGGCAGCTGTGGGGCTGATGGTAGAAGCCCCATGTAAAGCCTGCTGTGAATTATACCTGGTCACGCAGGAATATCTCAGGGAGAAGAAAAGATGGAGGGAGCTGTGATTTGTAGGAGCGGAGGAGGAGCCGAGATAAATGTATCAGTTATCCATGGCTGCCTAACAAATGACCCCAAAACTTAGCTGTTTAAAACAAGAGGCATTTATTACCTCCGAGTTTGTGTGGGCCAAGGATCCAGGCACAGCTGAGGGTCTCTCGGGTGGCTACAGCCAAGGTGACTGGGGCTAAAATTTTCTCAAGCCATGGCATGGTAGGGGGTCTGCCTCTAACCGCACTCTCGTGGCTGCTGGCAAGGTTCACTTCCTCTCTGGCTGCTGGCAAGAGGTGTCTCTCAGGGGTTTGCCATGTGTTGCCTCCTAGCTCAGCTCACAACAGGACAGCTGGCTTCCGTCAGGGCGAGAGAGTGTGCCCGAGAAGGAAGCCACAGTCTTTTAATAGCATGATCTTGGAAGTGACAGCTCATTCCCTCTGCTTCATTCTGCTGGTGAGAAGCAAGTCACTAAATCCAGTCCTTGGTCGCTTTAAGAGGAGAAGATTGCGCCTGAATACCAGGGCAGGGAATCAACTGGGCTATAAGAAGTGAGATTACCCACCATGGGGGAGCTCTGATGTTCAGGTGCCCTGGAATTGCCAACGACTACAGATGGATGAGAAATTCTTTGTCCAGATGCAGCAGGGACATTTGAGACTGACTTTGTCAGTACCATCCCGTTATACTTTCTGCAAGGATTAGGAATAATTGAATAACTAGGAATATCTATCTATCTATCTATCTATCTATCTATCTATCTATCTATCTATCTATGATGCTAACTGGGCTAATTAGGTCCTCTGGCTCCTCATTCCAGAGCCAGGTTTCAACTTGCAGGGAAAAGGCACTGTGAGTGTGTGCACATGCTTGCACACGGCTGTGCTCACTCTCTGTGGTGTCTGCCTCTTGGGTCCTACCCTTCCCTGCGCCTGGAGACCCCTGGGTTCACCTCTCCTCTGCTCCCCCCTCTGCACTTTGACGGGAGGTCACGTGTGAGGAAACAAGCCCCACGTGGTTTTAATCATTTTGCTATAAAAACTGAGCTGCTCTCCGCTTTGATCCAGGCTGAGCTGCTGGAGGAAGGGCTGGGGGCCGGGCTGGCCTGTCCGTGGAGTGCTCCGCACACGGCTCCCACATCAGACGGCAGCCGTAAAATGGAGCACAGCTCATTAATTCTCCCTCTTAACCAGGGCACCTGACAAGAAGTGACTTTGAAAACCCGGAGGACGGATGGGCGGGCGGGTGGGCGGCTCTCGAGCTACGTGAGGAACATCTGTTTCCAGGTCCCTGGCTGTTAAATTGACATCTTTTTATTTGAAACGTTTCTTTTATTTCCCAACTTCCTGCAATTGGCACGGTCTCGGTGCCAGGCAGTAGACTGTCGTGGCTTTGTGGGCCGTATGAGCTGAGTGGCTTCACTGTCCTGCACCGCAGGCGTCTAAGTGCCAAAGCGGGCAGCCTGGCACTCTGTCAATTATGAAACCTATGTTTGTGCAGAGAACATCAAACCCCATAAAAAACCAAAATGGCCTTGAAATTGAAAACCCTGTGAATGTCTGTGAGCCTCCATATGAGAAATATTAGCATTTCAGAGCTAGAAAATTCACTGGGAGCCTGGCATTTTCCATCAGGAGTCTTCTCTCTTTGGGACCCAGCAATCAAGTATACTTAAGAGTGATCCAGCTCCTGCCTGCAGCCTTCATCCTGGATGCTGAGACAACTCTTGGTGACTAAAGACCCAGGTTCGACCTTTAATCTCAGCCTGGCAAAGGTCACTAGCAAAGCCTGGGTTGACGCTCTGTGTGACGGCTCAAGGCTTTTAGGATGGGATTGGAAATGGTGGGTGGATGATTCTGTATGTTCCTACTTTGTCCTAGGGGCCTTTGGATCATCTTATATTCCTGGCGGTCTGATCCCCATGCTTTATCCTTCGTCCCTCAGGATCCACCATGGGCCAGGTGGATCACTGTCAGCAGGACAGACAACATTTGAGACACAATGGCATTGCTGAGTCCCAAGGGAATCATCCAGGAATAACAGCATCTGGATATCCTTTGGCATGCACAAATGTGTGTGAGGACGTGGTGGCCAGAAGACGTAAGTCTGAATGTGGGTGCCTCTGTGTGAAAACATCGGCACCATGATGTCTGTGTGTTTCTGCAGCAAGGGCCTGGGAAGGGGTAGATGAACGATAACATATCTCTGTCAGAACGTGTTTCTGTGTGTTAAGGGACGTGAGGAGCTGCTGGGTGGAGTGGCGGTGTGCATTTGTGAGTTGTGCGTGAGTATGAGAGTTTCTTCATTTTCGTGTTTCTTGAAAGCAGTGGAGACAATCCTACCTGGTTCTGCTTTACCAGTGACTCTAACACTCAGTTTTAAACTAGTGCTCTTTGTTTTCAAGACCTTGGGTATCCCCAACCTTCTCCTTTGGAGGGCTCCATTAGGGCTCTAGGCTCTCTAGTGAGATTGCCTGGGGTTGAATCCTGGCTCCATCTCTTTCTAGCAACATGACCTTGGGCAACCTCTTTTTTTTTTTTTTTAAGATTTTATTTATTTTTAAATAATCTCTCCATCCAACGCGGAACTCTCACTCACAACCCTGAGATCAAGAGTTGCATGCTCTACCGACTGAGCCAGCCAGGTACCCCTATTTTGAACTATGTCTATATACCTCAGTTTCCTTATCTATAAAAGGGGAGTAAAATAGTACCGAATTGAAGAATCCATGACATAATTCCTGTAAAGCAATTTGAAATCAGCTCCATTGGTTAAATGTCACCAGGTCACCCCTTGTCACTACCATCACTTTTACCTCTTAGATTCTATACTGTCCTTATGCCTTGATAGTCTATTCTCCGCCATCTCCCATCATCACGTGATCACCCCCATCAACTCAGTTACCCCAGCCCCTTCGCCACTGCTGTTGCATGCCACTTTTCCCATCCAGGCCACCAAACTATAGCGTTTCCAGAAGGGGCAAAACTGGAAGGCTGTGACCCAGCCAAAATGGGTCACTTGGGTGGCAGAACCAGAGAATAGGTGCTCTGTGATTTCTCAACTACTTGGGTGGAGAATAAGAGCAGGTGAGTGAAAGTAGGAGGGGAGCTCCCCAAACTGGTCCCTACAATATGCCTCCTCCCCTCTCTTCTTCCCCCTTTAGGGTGGCTTGTGGTGAGGAAGGAGGACCCACAGCAAGGCCTGCTGACTACCAGCTTGGGAGTATCCAAGAAACACAGTCAATGTCCTGGTCACTTGGGCTTTTCTATTCCAATTTGAATATATTAAAATGCAACCTTCCAGCTGTGCAAATCCCCAGGCCATTGAAATAAAAGGTTTTTAAGTTTAACCATTAAAGATTTAACTAGCCAATAAATCTAAGTATGTGGGGGGTTGTTACTAAACATTTATTACGTTGCTCTTGCTTTAAACTTAAGAGCAAATGCCAAGTGTGGACTTCCATGAAAAAGACAGTCCCTTATGATCAAAACTGATAGCAGCCTCCGACGAAAAAGCAACAGACCACTGTCTCCGGAAGGGTCTACTCACTTTCCTCTCAAATCCCTTTAGGAGTTAAAACGGCTATATCAACTTTACAAACCAATTTGCTTGCTGCAAAAAAGGCCTATAAGAGCCTCTTGTTGCCACGGTCAGAACATGACTGACTAAATTAATCCGAAAGTCTACTTTTGGTTTGAGCATCTTGGCGCCAACTTTTCCAGAACCAGATTTTATAGAGGCACAAAGGGGATATAGCTTTAGTGAAGAAAATCACAAGATCTTTCTCTTTTAGTATCTTCTGGGTGAGAAGGGTAATCAGTGTCTTGGATCATAGTGCTTAGTTTTGCCATTTTTACCTTTAAGACAAGGAAGAGATCTTCCCGGTAGTGAAATAAGGCTTTTAATTTACACAAATGTAAACATATAGAATTTAACAATCATATTCGCCCTGGACTTAAAAAAATGAACAGAAGCCAGATAAATCTTGGCCATTAAAAAAACTCAAAAATCAAAGAAAGATCTGACACACACGTTGGGTTATACCAGCCAACGAGGGGACAGAGCCACATTCCAGATGTCCTATTTTTCTGCCCACTGACAGTTCTCCAACCCACCCCAGCAATAAAAAAGTCCTGAAATGGATTTTTTAATCTGGCTTAGACCCCCCCCCCCCCCGCAAAGGCCTGCTGGGTGGGTCCTCTGGGTTTTATTTCTCACAGAAAAAACCAGTGAGCCTTGTTTGTGGGAAATACACAGTGAATTCTGGACTTTGCTCATGAAACTTCCCTCTGGAGCAGTTTTCACATCTAAATAGGAGGTGAGTAAAGTTGATAAGCAGTTATATATTTTTTTAAAGTGATTTTACTTTAAGCTTGAAGAGTCTGAGTTCGAGATTTTGAGCTCTTTGAGAGTGTAGACTCTCGTCCCTAGATTATAAGCCGGTGAGTAGAACAACAGTGGTGGAGGCATGTGCTTCCCCCATCCAGTTCAAATCATAGGAGGCACTTACATCTGCCTTTTAACTGGCAACCCATTCACATCCCCTTGACTTCAGCTGAGGCTGACATGGGGCGGTCTCTTTCTGCTCGGGTGATCTCCGTCTTCATTCCATTGCAACTGTCTGGAAGGAGGCATGAGTCCCAGGGACCCTGCGTGCAGAAGCATTTCCCCTGGAGGACCTTAGCAGCACCCTTTGATGTGCAGGATACCGTTTAAAGTCTACCCAATGGATTGGGAGGTGGAAGCCCTGGAGAAATTCTTTGCAAACCCAACCGAATAGAAGTGAAGTACTGGCTGATTTGCTGGGCATCTTCTTGAGTCTGGGGGGCAAATCCAGAAACTCCAAAGACATGTTTCTGCCTCAGAAAATGGAAGAACTGGCACCATCCCTCAGGAGGCGGGTGAGCTGTCCGCCATTCAAGGCTTTTAAATAGCAAGGATCATCAGCCCATGTGGAAAATGCAAGAGTGTCTCACACCAGCCTCTCCCCGGGACACTTCCAGATCAACTTTGCTGTTCCTTCCGCCTGCTCTGATTTTGAAATTCCAACCTGTTGAACTGAGAAGAGAGAGAAAAAGCAAAAGAGAAACTTCTCAACTGTTGCTAGAAGCTTTGGCTTTCTGAATGACAAGCCACTTAGGAAGGACGATTTTGTAGCTGGATCCCTGGTGCCCGTGCAACGGTACATCGTAGGCTTGTTCTGGGGCATAATTTTGGTGCTCCTGGAAAGGAGGCACCTTTACTTCTTCCCAGAAGGATTATAGTGGCTGAGAAGACGTTCATTTCATTTGTTCACTGGTCCCCTCATGTATTAGCTCATCCATTCATTCTATAAATGTTGCTGGACGCCTTCTGTGTGTTTCTCTGCCAGGCAGTTGGTTCAGAGGTGCAGGCAGAACGGAACCCAATGCCTGAGTAAGCAGCCAGCGTCCCTGGGGTAGGAAAAGTGACCCTTGACTCTAACTCTAGTGGTTATGGAGTGGGACCCTCCTCTGTGCGTGTCAAAGACAGGAGAGTCTTGCCCGCATCAGAGGCTGGATCAGTCTTGACATGTGGCTTTTGTTGTCTCCGTAGAGTTACTTCAGATCTCTGCTCTGACCATAATCCCCAACTCCGTGGTCTCCTCCACATTGAATTTCTGTTTCTAGAGAAGGCAGACACTGTGGGCTTCGCTTCCTGGCTAGCTTCCTCACCCTCTGCTCCCACCAGTGCCCTCCCACTCACCACCCCAGCGTGGGTGTCCAAACTGACCGCTCCTATGTCCCTCTTGATCCCTCTGCTCCCACCTTCTCCAGAGCCTCTCTGTACCACGAAATTCCTGTCTCCTGCATCTGTCCGTCTGGACTCTCCTCTCTGTGAGGACTTCTGAGGCTCATCCCCGAGTGGGGGGCCCTCCCCTCCCAAGCTCTTCATGGGCTGCCGCCGTGGACCCGAGAGAAGGGATAGACTCCAGCTGCACTGGCTGGGGTCATTCTCCCTCCTGCCAAGACGTTGCCCCAAACATGTTTCCTGGCTTCTTCTTTTTCCTTTTCCTTTCTGAAAATAGCCATTTAAAAAGGTTGAAGTGGGCTTCATGAGGTTTAGGGGGTTTATTAGTTTTAAAAACCACGGTCCCTGTTTGGAGGGAGGGGAAACAGCCGCCTTCTTTTCACATTACGTCAATCCACAGGCGTCTGTAATTTACATTTTTTTAACTCAAATGTTCAGAAATAATGGAAAGGCTGCTTGAAAAAAGCAGATGAAATAAAAACTGGGGGAAATGTGTATTATACAAAAACCAGACCTGTGAGCCTGAGGCGAGACACCCCGATGACCTGGGGAGCTGATTAATGAGGCAGACCAAAGGAAGCCCAGGTGAGTGTAGACGCCATGATTTCTTCACAGTCACTGACGCCCTTGTGCTGGCATTTCATTTCCCACGCACGACTTCACGGATGGTTTTCATTCGGAAATTTTAGAACCACTGATGTTTCTACCCTAGGAGAAAAGAATCCTGGGTTGTGGAAATTGGGCAGGTGGGGGAGTGTGGAGGAAAGGAGTTGGGGGCGTGGAAAATGGAACCCTCTGGGGCCTAGCCCCCGTTTCTCCTGGCTCTCAAAGGCAATCCTTTCTGACCCAGCCTCATCCTGTTAGGTCCCATCTTTACTCCCCTCTCGCCTCCTCATTCTAGGAGAAACGGGAGATGAGAATCAGGTAGTAAGACCGCAGAAAGAGGTATTAAAGTTTTATTTTGTGACAATCTTCAGTATAATCACTTCATTAACATAAAGAAACCCAGCTCCTAGTTACAAATCAAATATCTGTTTACAAAATACTTTATTTTGTATACGATACTGCATATCGTTTTTTCCCCTAGGTATTCTGTCTTGGAATGATATTTCATGAACATTCCTTTGACCAGTATTTTAAGGGCATATCCTATGCCAAGGGTGGTTTGGGGATTTGGCGACACAAACAAACACAGTCTCTGGTGCCTACTCTGGTGGGGCGGGGGTTGGACAAAACCATCAGTGTGGGGTGATGAGGTCTCTGATAGCGGAAGTAGCAGGTGTTACAGCACATCCTGTGGGAGTGGAAGGGTGGGGATGAGGGGCTAGAGAGCTTCCTGGGAGATGGTATTTGGAAGAAGGACTTAGCCAGGTGAAGAGGCTCCAGGGGGGACGCCCGGCAGAGAGGGGACTGCGCGTCTGCACCCAGAAACAGAGGCTATTGTACATGCAAATTCCAGCGAGCGGCTGGGACAGCAAATGGCAGGAGAGGGACCTGGGAGGGGAGCAGAGACCCAAGCATGCAGGCTCTTTCCAAGGAGTTTCAACTTCACTCTGTGGGGAATGGGGGGTCTTTGAAGGGTTTGAGCAGGAGAGTTTATGTCTCTTTGAATCACGTCCACTCAGTGATGGAAGTGGCCTTAGAAATCCTTTAGAACATGAAGCTGAGACCCAGAGAGGGAAATACCATTGTTCCTCCTAACTACCATTGTCACCAGCTGGTGTTTATTGAGAGCTGGTAGACACCAGCTCTGCCTCTACTTCCTCTCGCTCACAGCAAACCTCCGGGAAGACTATTTGGAATATCCCCGTTTTACAGATGAGGAAACTGAGACCCAGAAAGATGAAGCTATTTGCTTAAGGTCACTTGGCTGGCAAGTACTGAAGCCAGTATTTGAACACGGTCTGTCTGGCTTCACAATCTTCATTGTCCACTCCCCTCTCCCAAGGCCCCATCATTCACAGCAGGGCTGGAATTTAAACTCAGGCCTCCCGATATCAGTCTGCACTCATGAGCCGGCCGCGTGTGGCATATAGCAGGCTCGCCTGCTTTCTTAAGAGGTGGATGGCCGGCCTCATGTCATCTTCTCTGCTTTTCTTGGCCAGGTCTCTGCTGACTCTGTGTAGTCCTTTGTCATTACAACGCCTCTGAATTTGCCACTTTTTAAAAAAAGATTTATTTATTTATGTGAGAGAGAGAGGGAGAGAGCACGTGAGTGGGGGAAGGTGCAGAGGGAGAGAATTTCCAAGCAGACTCCCGCTGAGCGCAGAGCCCAACTCCAGGCTCTCACGACCCATGAGATCAGGACCTCAGCCGAAACCAAGAGTTGGAAGCTCAACCTACTGAGCCACCTAGGCGCCCCTGAATTTGCCACTTTTCTATCCTGTTCTTCATGTATCTTTCAGGAAGATGATTACATGGGTACAGCCAGTGTTAGTATTCTGAGGAACACAGGAACTGAAGTCAAGAAAGCTGGGTGGGGAGAAGTTCTGAGCAGCGGGTTAAACAACTTTGTGGATTCCCAATCTGTTGGCCTAAGGACACTGGCTGTGGCGGCTGGGGTGGTTCCAGCCCCAGTGGGTGAGTGGGCCTGTCCCTCTTGAGGTCAGCAGGCCTCAGGACGAGGACCTCCCGGGGCTGGCCATGGTAGGGCCAGCTGGCCCCGGGGACTGGCACCTTCAGTTCTAGGGGGCTCGTGCCTGCCGGGCCTGGTGAGGTCCCAGCCACTTGTCATTGCTTCCCAGCTAATGACCTCCTGGCCTGGCCACATCTCAGCTAATTTCTGCAATTAGGGAAGCTTGTTTTCAGAGGCTGAAACAGGAACTTTTCTGAATTAGCTTTTATGGTTCAGAGCCTTTAATTTGAGATTTAAAAAACATCATAGCTCGCCAAAACCAAATAAACTGCAGCTAATGAAATTCGCAGAAGTTCTCAGAGAATGCTTCTTACCGGTGCTCCTGCATGATTTATTGACAGCCGGTTGTAAAAACAATCTTATTAAAGGTCATAATGTTGGGTAAAAAAAAAAAAGCCCTTTAATTTATAGCATAATTAGGCTTCCTCCAATAGCTAGGCGGCCAGGGCTGTCACTCAGGCTCTGAGGAAGCACTTGGTGTTTTTCATTATATCACAGCAAAGGAGATCCATGCTCCTAGAGGGCCCACTGACTTTCTCTTTATGGCCCTTTTATTGCTGCTAAAATAGTCAAAACAGGGGGTTGATTAGAGCCCACTGATGCCTACTGATTATGGGAACACCTCTTGCAGGGGAGGGAGAGGAGGCGGGAGGGGGTCCGGGACTTCAGGACATGCCTCGGACAGAAAGGGACGGACTTGTGAAGGGAGTGTGACCAGGCTTCCTGGCTCTGCCCCAGACACTTGTGGATTGAAGGCTGACCCCAGGCAGGTGGGGCTGGGCTGATAAAAGGCCAGTGGAAGGTGCTAATGCCTGGAGGAAGAGACAATCCCAGGACAGGATGTGTATGGGAGTAAGAACCTTAAAAATGCTAATGGGTCCCAAGGTGGAGCACAGGATTGCAGCGGTGGCGCAGGAAGCAGCACCCAGGAGCAGAGGTCTGGCCTGGTGCTGGCCCTGCAGAAGGAAGAAGGGAGAGTCAGTATTTGTGGGTGGGGAGGAGGGCAGGTCCTGCTTTGCCCCATCCATGAGCCCCTGCATGGGCTTTAGGAGCCTGCTTTCCAGGGCTGTGCTTGGACAGTGGGGAACCCGGAAGGGGTGGGCGAATCACACAATGTAGCACAGCAGCAGGGATGTGTGATGATGGCCAAATCTGACCAGAGATGCCCTCCTCGCCGCCCCCCTGCCCCCCAAGTCCTCTCTTCCTCTCCGAATCCGAGGCTCCTGTGCCGAGCGCAAGCTCGGAGCTGCAGCTCTGACCACAGAGAGCCAGCGGCCCCAGCCATATCTCATGCCACCTTCTCCCCAGTTCGAAGCCCTGATGCCCCACCGCCAGGCCAAGGGTACTACATGCCCTGGACCTGCCTTAGTTCTGCAGGCCGTGTGTGTGTGTGTGTGTGTGTGTGCGTGTAGAACAGACTGTCCTACCACCAGTGTATGGTGTGGAAAGGAACAGGGGAAAGGGAAGGGAGACGGTGCTCTTAGGCTGGTGTGCAGTCTGGTCCTGGGTGTGGTCTGGAGCTGACTGAGCAGGAGAAAGGGTGAGGTGACTGTGTGGGGCTTGGTCTGCCCCTTCTGGGGTACCTTTGCTGTCTGCCCTGCCAAATGCTGGAGCAAATGCTCCAGAGCCCACCTTGTCTCATGTCACCCTGTCCTGTCCAGGCTCTCTTCTTTTCTGAGTGTATCAACCACTCAGGTGAATCCAATGTCCTGTGTGAAACTGGTGAGTACATCTCAGTCTCCTGGCATTGGTTCACTTTTTGGAGGCTGAGGAACCCAGTTCCTGGCTCCTTGAAGCTGGGGGTCACCAAATCCCCAAACCATCCTTGGCATAGGCGATGTCATCTGTGGGCACACACTTGAACTGCCAAAGTCCCCTCTGCTCTTCTCACAAGGGCACATGTGGGACGAGCAGGGAAGGCTCACAGGGTGCCGTCTGTCTGTGTCTACCCCAGGAGGGGCAGAGGCGAGGCTGAGCTGGGAGAACCTTGCCGTAGGAACTGGCATTTTTCTGAGGCGCTCCCTTAGATTTTTTTTTCCCACTTGTGACTCCAGCCTGACAGAGGACACCTTGCTCCGTGGACCAAAGTCTTTAGTCACAGCATTCAAAGCTCATGCGGTGAACCTTGTCGAGCACCTACCATGTACCAGGTACTGTGTGGGAAGATGGGCTTACAGGTGTCAACTTCGGAAGTTTCCAGGCTGAGGCAGAGGTGGGGGGAGAGACATTATAGAATTAATCACATTTTATGTGGTAAATGCCCCCTGCTGACTTTTCTGCAGGGGACAAGGGAGTATGAAAGAAGGAGCAAGTAGCCGCCTCGTGTGTGTGTGTGTGTGTGTGTGTGTGTGTGTGTGTGTATCAGTGACGGTGCGTGTGAGAGAGTGTGTGAACGTGTAGTCTTTGAGTGTGTAAGTGTAAGTTGGTGTGACGTGAGTGTGTAAGTACATCCGCGTGAGTGATTGTGGGTGTCTGTGAATGTGTTTGTGTGTGTGCTGCGGTGTGGGAGTGTGTGAGTGCATATCATGCGTGTGTGTCAGTGATACATTGAGGAAGCCGATGGCCCCGTTGCAAAAGGTAGAAGCGCCCAGACAAAGGGGCCAGCACAGCGCCACCACATGGGAGACACCAGCACACAGTTTCTGAGCGGCCGGCCACCTCCTTCCAGGTGGGAAACAGCATCTGCTCCGTTAGCCTCAGCTGAGCCTTGCTTTCTTGTCGGGAGGTTTTGTCCTCTGGGACAAAGACAGGGAGCAGGACATGTTTTCTTCTAGATGTCAGTCACTAAACCTAGAGGGTAAGAGGACAAATTCTTGAAATAATGAAGCGCCAGTAACATCCTGCCCTCTTAAATGACCATAACTCAAGTTAACGGGTTGTAGTTCATTTTAATTTGTTTCTAGAAACTTTTCATATTTGTTAAATATTCTCCAATTTTTTTTTAAATCAAAAGACACGTTATTGAAAGAGGAATCTGGCTTTTCCACGCACACTTGTGCTGTTAGGGTGTCTGAGCCGCTTGGGGTGCTGGCATTGGGATCCTGGAATTTCTTCAGACTGCTCCCCGCACACCCGATTGGCCTGCCCCAACCTGCAGCTTCTTGTCCTGGCCATCCCGCCCTTGGGCTTTGTGTCGCAGCTTCGGTTGTTTGTCTGGTTTCCCTGATTGACAGCTCACTTTGGAGTCGCATTTCCAGACTGACCTCTGCCTTCTCCGACAGAGCACAGCTCTGGGACTTACCTCGGGCCTCATGCTCTGAAACCCCACTTTCCCTGCCTCACATTCAGCCCTGGAGTCTCCGGGCCCGAGGCCGGGCACCCCTAACCAGGCTTCCAAGGGTGGGGAGGAGGCTGGACGTTAAGTCAGAATGAAACATGCTGGTGTTTCTTTAAAAATCTAGCTTCTCCTTTGGACTCTAGAATTTATCTTCTCTCTCTCTAGAAGCTGGCAATTATTCAACATTTATAAATTGAAGATAATCCCATTTCCTGATGACTCCTGGCAGCCCAGGGTTTGGGGTAGAAGAACTTTCATCCCAGTCTGCTGTTTGCAGAGGAAAGAACTAAAATGCCTCTACTTCTCAGCTATGGACTTCCAAAGTCTGGTTCTTTCCAAATAGATTTCTGCATATTAAATCCTTTAATAATGGCAATACTCTCCTATAGATTTTAAACCCAAAAGACAATTGTTCAAGGCACATTTCAAGTTAAAAATTGTAGACAGCTGTCGGTCAAGGCCACTAGATTGTGGGGCAGTGGTGATTTTCTCCCCTGAGACCATTCTTCTCAGTCTTTCCTGACTTGGGATGAGGTTGGAATTGGAGTGCAAGTTAGAACTGAGGGCAGTGCAGGATTGATTAGAGGTAGGGCTAATGTTTGAGTGGTTTTAGTTATTTTATTTAGTGCCAGCATGGGGTTAGATGAGTGTTGGGCTGGAATTCAGTTGTGGTGTTAGCAAAGAGGGTAAGGGTTGGGTAGGGTTTGGGTTAGCATGTGGCTTGCTGTTGGTATTGGGATTAGTGGTAGGTCAGCCACTTTGCTGAGCTCTTGGAAGCTCATTGGTGGGGCCGTCTGCCTGAGGATTGTGCCACACTTGAATTTGTATGCTTGTTGGGACCAAACCTTTGGTCCTGCTATGAAATTTTGGGCTGAATAAGATAAGGCCTTTTTTTTTTTTTTTGCTCCCCCTCTAGGAGTGTTTGGCTTTGAAATGTCACATATGAGCTCCATGGGAAGCCTGGTAAGACCCAACGTTGGGGTTTTTCTCTTCTGGCTCCTGTCTGTCCTCTTGCTTCCAGGCAGTTGAGATAGGACCTTAGAACTCAGGCTCCGTACCTGAGGCACAGAGTCAGTCGCTGGGTTCCGTGGGCACCTGCAGCCAGAATCATATCCTACTTGATCTTGTATCTGGTGTCCATCTGATCAGTTTTCTCCCATTTGAATCACGTTGAAGAAATATGTGGAAATGGCAATGAATTGATTCCATTTCTCTGTCCCTACAGGGTGAGAGGCAGGCAGCATTCCAGTGGCTTTCTGGGCTATTTCTGTGAAAGGACACCAGGCAAACACAGATAAAGAACCCACATGCCCCCATGCACACTGCCTAACCATCGGCAGACATCATCATGGGTCTGAAAGTGGTCCCCCTTTTTTTTTTTTTTGGCTCTTGCCAAGGCCACCATATCCCATATTGTAGCCGTGCTGATACGACCCTAAACACTAACTCAACATGCCTCTGTAGCTTTGCTCAGGCTCATCTGCCTGGAATGCCCCTTCCCTGCCCTTCTCTCCATGTACCTAAGGAGTCCCCTCATCTTCCAAGGTGCAACCCCTGTGACACTATGTTGCACTATGTATGCGTTTATTTACGGGTACAGGAACGGTGTCTTATTCGTGCCATCTCCCCAGGACCTTGCACAGGGACTAGAAGAGAGTGGACGCAAAAATCAATGTTTGTTGAAAGAGTGAGGAGCAGGAAAGACCAGGCCTTCAGGCTGATGAGTTATACTGATTTTATTAAGACTTGGGCCATTTTATAGAGCACCCTCAACTCCTCTCCAGCTGAATTCCATCCATCTTCATCCTTTTGTGAAGCTATAAGCATCATTTCCCTGACCCTCTCCCCATTGTGTTGGTTTAGAGATGCTGCAAATTCTTTGGCATTCTTCCCATTGAGAAATGGGCTGGCTCTAGTGACTTGTTTGTCCAATAGCATGCGTTGGGAGTCAGTGTCTGGAATTTTCAAGGTAGGTTATAAATTACCTTAAGCTCCCATTTTGGTCTCTTGGAACGCTCTCTCTAAGCCACCATGTAGGAAGTCCAGTCACTCTTAGAACGACATGCTGGTGAAGCCACTAGATCAATAGTCCCAGCTGAGTCCAGCCTCCCAGGCATCAAGGCATCAGAAATGTGGGCAAAACCATCTTGCACCTTCCAAACCAGACCATCTGCTTGCTGGCTGATGCCATTGAATGACCTCCATGAATACCATGGGAGAGATGTTTCACCTAGCCGATCCTTTCCCAAATTACCAACCCATAAAATTGGGGGATTAAATAAAATGGTTGCTGTTTTAAATTACTAAATATTCAGATGGTTTGTTATACAGTGGTAGGTAATCAGAATGCCATTCTTTTCTTTTCTTTTCTTTTCTTTTCTTTTCTTTTCTTTTCTTTTCTTTTCATTTTCTTTCCCTTTCTTTCTTTTACAGAAGCATGATACAAGTTTTTTTTTGATACGGTCACAAGGAACACAATCATGAGCAGAACATATTCAGTCCTGCCTGCAGGGGCTCACAGTCTAATGGAAGGGGTGGCATTACACAATAGTACAAATAAATATATACTTTAAAAGATGATGAATTGTCAACAGTGCTATCAAAGCAAAGTGCTATGAGAAACAATGAGGACTCAAGGCAGGTTTCTCTAAGGAAGTAATATTTGAGCTGAGACGTAAGGGATTTAGTTGGGCTATAGGGATAGGGGAGGGGATAGGAGAGCATTCTGGCTGGAGCAGGAGCTAGTTGAAAGTCCTAAAGGCCAGAGATTGCTCAGAGCCTTGGGGCCCATGTGGCTGATCCTAGCGCACTACTCACCATCCTGCACCGAAAGAACTTCTTGTCCGTGTCCCCTGCTACACGGGAGTTCCTTGAGGCCCTGTTTCAAAGTTTAAACGATTCCTCATTCTACAAAGAAATCCACATTCTTAAGTAACATTAACCAGTTCCTTCAGGATCCGTCCCCTAACTCTGAGGCCTTGTTGCCAGACGTTTCCCTTCATTCTTGGTGGTCCTGCTATCCAGAACCTCATGCAGCTTCCTGAACAGACCAGTGCTCACCTGTGCTTGAGCCTCTGTATGTGTCTTCCTTCCGGTGGGTCATTCCGCAGCCCCCCCCTCCCCCGCCCCAGGTTTGCTTAGCTAACTGCTACCTTGTTCTCAAGACTCCTTAGCCATCATCTCCCTGTGGCAATCCCATTCTGGCTTGGGGCCCATTCTCTGGGCTCCTGTAACCGCGCTACCCCGCCCCCACCGGCAAGGCCTCCCTCTCCATGGTGGCGGAGCCACAGTGCGTTGTAACTGTGCACTTGTCTACTTTGATTCTGGCCCCTGAGCTTTTGCAAGGAAAAGTGTCTTTCATCCCCTTGGTTTCTTCATTTAGAAGCTTTAGATAAAAGTTTGTTAATTGAAAGGCCAATGATTCCGGCTTGATATTGCTTGGAAATTTTGTAAGCATGCCAGCAATATTCTCATGCACATCACTAATAAAAACTTTGAAGAGGGCACCTGGCTGACTCAGTCAGTGGAGCATGTGACTCTCTCTCTCTCTTTTTTTAAAGACTTATTTATTTATTTGAGATAGAGAGCACACGAGAGAGCGCACGAATGTGGGGGAAAGAGGGAGGGGGAAGAATCTCAAGCAGACTCCCCTCTGAGCACGGAGCCCAACACAGGGGTGGATCTCATGGCCTCAAGACCATGACCTGAACCGAAATCAAGAGTTGGACGCTCAACTGACTCAGCACCCAGGCTTCTCCATGGAGCATGTGACTCTTGACCTCGGGGTTGTGAGTTTAAGCCCCACATTGGGAGTAGGGGTTACTTCAATCAATCAATCAATCAATCATTCAAGCAATCTTTAAAAAAAATAAAAAAATAAAAAGTTTGTACAGAAGGACACAGGCGTGAACCCTGCAATGTGTTCATATCGTCAAACAATCCATATCATTTCTTCCTGCCTATGATAAGCAATTTCACGAAGAGCTTGAAGAACTGTAGACAAACCATCTCCACTTCATTCTCCTAATCTAGCAAGGGTGGAAGGTCTATGAAGAAGAGTGAAATCGACCTGGCAGGACAGAGCAGACTTAATGAACCCACTCCCAGAGATCCTGGCCTTCCTTTCCAAGAACTCCAAATCTCTTTAAAAGACATCCCATCTCCAGTCCGTCTCCCGTGATTTTTCCACTACACTCAAGCCCTGTTCCTCCTTTCCCAAGGAGTGTCTGGGGATTTCCAAATCCAAAGGGATTCTTTTTGGTTTGAGTGTTATGCTCAGGAACTGTCAGTCCCTTCTCAGGAAGGGACACAAAGAGCTCATAATTCACACCCTGCCACTGTAGCCAAGCTCTGGGCATCTCTTGATACCTTCTGATGGAGACAGAAGCATTTTGGAAAAAATAATGTAAAGGGTGGGGGTGGGGCAGTGAGAACTTTAGGAAGGAACAAACCTCAAGCGAGTCCTTTCCCCATGTCCTCATTTCACCACCTGTGAAAGGATGGGACTGGAAGAGTCCAAGGGCTAAACACTTTTTTTTCCCCAAGGAAATCTTTTGTCAGTAGTTTTTAACCATTTTAGGGGTCACAAGCTGCTCTTGGAACCTGATGATATTGTGGATCTTGCCCTGGAAATTTACACACACACACACACACACACGAGTGTGCTCAAAATCCGTGCCAGAGTCTTGCCTGAGATGGATAGTCTACATTACCAGGATTGACCTTTTCTATTTTAAAAACTCCTGTTATATCCGCTCAGCTATAGAAATCCACCAACTCTCCCAGCCTTCGTGACGCTTGGAAGTTACGGGACGATTTCATCCACAGGCACTTGTGAGTCTCTGGATGATACAGGTGAGCTGACAGGCATGTTAAGAGAAGACTCAGACTTTCAGAACCTCTTCACATAACTTCAGCTTCTAAACCAACTTAAAACTATTTCTGCTTTCTTATTTGAAAATCTTGCCTAGAATATAAAAGTAACTTTGGATTTGACATACTCCTGTTTCTTCCATGGCCATCGACATCACTCCTCTGCCCTAAGAATATCCTCAAGAGTGGGTCCACACACCTTCCTTCCTGTTCTTGGTGTAATTAAAGAGGACCTTCATGCTCTTCTAGGGATTGTTTTTCTTCCTTGTCTCCACACTTTCCATGCTCTTGCCTTCCTAGAACTCTCCAACTATGTCAACTCCTTCCAGAAACTGAGTCTGCTGAAAAACATTCTGGTTGGCGGTGCATTTTTAGATCCCAGGGAAAGATGTGGTTCTTCTTGCTGACCCAGAGGCGATTACCAGGAAGCTCAGATGCTTGAGCTCAGAGCCCCCTATTTGTACAACTCCTTCCAAGGACCCAGGGGTGGGAACCCTACTCGTGTCTCCACAGGGTGACATGTTTTGGTAAAGTGACAATTGTCAAGTATTTTAACCAGGATTGCTAAGATGTCTACTTCCTTCTACTCTGATTTCCTTGCCTTCACATTTCTGCTTGTGTTGAGCGGCCTTGGAGGGGGTAAGAGGGCTTGTTGACCCAGCTAAGGGGAAGCTGAGTTCAGGATGTGTTTAGTCTGGGTTTAGTGAGATGTATTTAAGAGGCTTCCAGTCACTCATGTGTAGTTAAAGTATTGCCAGCCCTCTGCGGTGCGGAGGGCTTCCAGAGGCTTCTCTGCAGTTCACTGAGCTAACTTACAGGCACCCTGAGGTGCATGGCTGGAGGCTGTGAGCGTGTCTTATGGCAACCCCACAAGAAGTGTTTGCGTGGTAGCGGAGCAACGACGTTTGCAATATGTGGAACCTGTATTAGTTTTCGAGGGCCGCTGTGACAAATGACCACAAGCTGGATGGTTTAGAACAAAAGAAATGTGTTCTCTCATGGCTCTGGGGGCCAGACGTCTAGCACTCCCTCCAAAGCCTCTAGGGAAGAATTCTTCTTTGCCTTCTTTGTCTTTTTCAGCTCCTGGTGTTCCCTGGCATGTGTCTGCATCACTCCGCTCTCTGCCTCTGTCTTCACATGGCCTTCCCCTCGGCGTCCGTCCGTGTCTTCTCCTCTTCTGTCGCTTACGAGGACGCTCGTCATTGGATTTAGGGTGCACCAGGATAATCCAGGATGATCTCAAGATATTTAATCTAATCAACCTGCAAAGACCTTTTCTTCAAATAAGGTCAAATTCACAGGTTCAGAGGGTTAGCACGCAGAGGTATCTTTTGGGGCCTTACCAGGGAACTTGCTACAGAACCATAAGCTAGGCTAGGAAGGTTTTTTTTTTTCACTCATCAGAAAGGTAAAGCTGTGAGAATTTGGTTCTCATCATCAATGCCAAGTCACGGGGAAAATTCTCTCCTGCCAGGAATATGCTCAATTGTAAATGTACCGTACATTTTTCTTTTCTTTTTTTTTTATGAGAAATATGATTTAATCAGAATTCCTGTGTTTATAGAGCACACATTTGCAGCAAGGCTACAAATAGCTAGAATGCTTGTCTGTAAAGTCATATGTTTGTGATTCTTATCACTGAATCATATAAACAATATTTAAATTTCTTGTTTAATACTGACATCAGTGGGCTAATACAACACTCATGATAAACCTCTGTAGTAAGAACATCAGCAAACTGGCGCATTCACATTATCAATTCAAAGGACACTCAAGATGAGTCACTATACAAGAAGACTTGACACGCCCTGAAATAGCGCATATATGGAAGGGTCTTGATAGTGGTTTTCCCAAATATGACAACAATCCTAAAGATTTATGTGACGTTACCAGTATCAACTTGTGAAGCTGAAACATCTTTCCTAAACCATCAATAATAAAAAAACAAATTTTGATTAGCTATGCTGGAGGAACGACTGAATTACTTTTCTGTACTCTCTATAGAAGATAATACCACAAAGCCTTTGATGTAAGAGGAATTAACAAAAACGTACACACAAAAGAAGCACTCTTTTCCTAAAAGTATTGTAGGGATGTATCCAGCGGTTAATTAATAAACATATGGTATTTTTCTGGGTTTTGTGATTGTGGTATTTATCAGCATAAACATTTTTTAAAATTTTCTTGTGAATGACTTTCTTATTCTAACACTTACGTAAGCATACATTTTTGTGTCTAATTTTGTATTCATGAATTTAACTTCTTTTTCTTCAAGAGTCCCTGATTCTCAAGTTATACCAATCTAAGCCCATGTCATGAAACCTGGCTCACCCCGACTTCAAGCCCTTCACTTTGAGTGTCTTGCTTCATCCTCCAGGCTTTGTCTTTTTTGTGTCCCCCATCTTGTCTTCTCCCCTGGCCCATATACGTGTTCAGGTTGCTCCCAACCAAGGACATTTCTGTCTGCACTTCTGTGTCTTTCCTCTTGCTGCCAACAAGCTACTTGATGCCTCTGCTCTCGTGTCCCCACGCTGCCGCCGCCATCTTCTAAAAACAGCTAGCTCCCATTCTTTCCATTTTCCACCCTTGCCTCCACACTCTGCTTTCTCCTTCTGTTTTTCTTTTTCTTTTTAAAGTAAGCTGTATACCCGTTGTGGGGCTTGAACTCGTGACTCTGAGATCGAGAGCCACATACTCTACCGACTGAGCCAGCCAGGCACCCCAGCTTCCTTCTTCTTGCCTTTGCCCTGGCGCCATTCTACCTGTTTCTTCTCGAATTCACAGAGCACTGGCTTTAAGAGAAATTTCAGATTCTAAGTCCAATGTTTCCCACACTAGGCTGATCATCAGAAATACCTGGTAGCTTTCAAGAACACTGCAATCAGGCAGGAGGGGTTCCCTCTTACTCAGCCTTTTTATTCTATTCAGGTCTTTGACTGATTAGATGAGGCTCACCCACGTTAGGGAGGGCAATCTGCTTTACTCAGCCTACTGACTCAAAAGTTAATCTTATCCAGAAACACCCTCACAGACACACCCAGAAAAATATTCCACCAAATGTCTGGGCACCCCGTGGCCTGATCAAGTTGACACCTAAGCTTCGCCACCACATACACCCTCATTTCTGTGGGGTATGCATTTTTGTGGGGTATACATACTTACAGGGTCAAAATATGGTTTGGCTTTAGGAGCTATTGGCAGTTTTCCAGGGTGATCGTACCAACTCCCACTCTCACTAGCCAGCAGCTAGAGTTCTTCCTGCTTTGCGTTCCTGCAGCACTTGGGATGGTCAGTCTTTTTCATTTTAGCCTTTGTGGCAGGTGCGCTGTGGCCTCAGTGATGTGCTGGAGCCAGCCTGCATGGCTCGAGAGAGTCAACTGTATCCATCTCTTCCTAATTATGCAATCAGTGATGTCACCTGGGCAGCTTACAATCGGCCTGGTGGGAATATTTACACCAAAGAAATGCTTTAATCCCTGGAAAGTTGGTTGTTAAATATTTACCAGTGTCTCACGGATGATGATATCTCATTGTGGTTTTAATTTACCTTTTCCTGATGAGTTATGAGGAAACATCTTTTCGTGTGTCTCTTGGTCATTCATTTATCTTCATTCGTGAAGTGTCTATGTCTTTTACCCTAAAAAAATGAGGCTGTTGATTTCTAATTTTTCTTGTTGATTTGTAGGACTTCTTTACATATTGTGGTCTGTCTGCTCTGTAGAATACATATATTGCAAATGTCTTCTCCCAGTCTGTTGCCTGGCCGTATCATTCTGTTTTAATGAAAGGACATTTAAAGCAAATGTATCCATCTTCTCTTTCATGGGTAGTGTTTTTTATGTTTAAGAAATCATCATTTATCCCAATCACTTTAAAAAATACAGTTTTGGGGTTCACCGAATCAGAATTGTTGAGTGTGGGAACAGGGATGTGTATATTTTAAAGCTCCCTTAAGTGCAGGTGGCTTTTAAACACATTAAAAGTTTGTCAACCTTATTTGTATTGAGTGAAATGCAAGTTATAACCACGATGAAATGTTATTTCTTCCATCTATCACATTAATGTAAATCTAAAAGTTGTATAACATACTGTGTTGACTTAAGATGTGAGGCACTCTCGTACCTTGTCAGGATCTGTGTAAATAACGACAGCTTTTATAAAGAGCAATTTAGCAATATCTATTAAAATAAAATAATATGCATGCCCTTGGATCTGCCTCTAGGAATACACCCCATTTGTACTCAGAAATGTGCACAAAGAGATATGTTACATGGATATTTGCTGCAGTGTTATTCGTAATAGGAAAAGATGGGAAATTACCTAAATATCCATCAAGAACCACACAATGGAATACTAATGAGTCAGTAAAAAGGAGATAGTTCCATATGTACAAATGTGGAGTGACTTGTAAGTTATATGGTTAAATGTGAAAAGGACTTTGTAGAGTACTGTGTTTAATTTCTTACGGAATGTACGAAAATGGGTAGTTTATAAGCATATGTATATATTTGTGTGTGTGTGTGTATGTGTGCGTGTCTATACCTATACGTGCTAGTGTATTCTCATATATTTACTGAAGGAAACAAGAAATTCAGCTACAAAAATTAAAATTAAAACCCCCTTTCAATATTAAAAAAAAAAAAATTCAGCCACAATGGCAACCCCTGGGGGTGTTGAATCCAATATATTCCTTTTCTGTGCTATTGGCCTTTATATACCACTGGCATGTATTACTTTTCTTTTTTTAGAGCTCCCCAGGTGATTTGGGTGGGCATTGTATCTCTCACGTGAGGAGACTGAGCCCAGAGCATTTTGGCCCAAGCAGGGATTGCTCAGAGCTCCTTCCTGAGAGTCAGTCATGCCCTCCCCTTCCCCCTCTTCCCACTTGGCTTGGCCTCTGGTTCACAGAACCAGTTCGTCCTGCACAATTTCTGCCTTCTGCCCAGGACCCTACAGCAAGCCACGAGCCAGACGCCCCCTCTGAGGGTCTGGGTAGGAGGGAGAAGCAGCCCCACGTGCTGGCCACCAGTCCCTCCTGCTCTCCCCGAGGGTGATCTATGGCTTGTCAGAGGTGTGGGTTCTCGCCACTTGCTGAATAGAAAGCTTCTTTGTTCTTGGGAGTGAAAATAACCCTAAGATAAATGTTGGGGCTGGAAGAGCCGGGGGAATGTTAGGCTCCAGATGCCCCGAGGCTCCTCCCGGGAAGGTCTGAGGTTAGGGGAGATATTCCTGAGGGATATCATGGCCAGAGTCTTCTGGGGATCATGAGCAGTGAACCCTGAAAGATGGCCATGGGTTCTTAACTTCAACCCAGTTCCGTACCTGCCTGAAAACTATTTTCGTGATGGGTAACCTTCTGTCAACCCACGGAAACTTCCTATCCCGTGTCACTTGTTGGTTATGACATGACCGACCTCCCCATAACTCCTTTATTTCTCCCCACCCAAAGTCTACCTCCTGTGGCCATACAAAAACACCTCTTTATCTTCACGAACCCGTTGTTTTCCCACCCCCACTCCCCCTTTGGATTTGCCCCTTGGCAGAACTGGGTGCTCTCTGGAGCCTGCATTTCATTTCCCTGGCTGTTTTCAAAAAAAGGAGGGCTCCAGCTCTGCACCTGGCCGCTGCAAACCCCATAAAGCTCAAGGTATGACTCCTCCATGAACCATAACCTCCTCCCATCCCTAATCTGGCCTAGGCAGGACTGAGGTGGAGGACGCTGGAGCTGCCAGGAGAGGAGAAAGGGAAGGAGAGGATTGTTTCGGGCTGTTAGTGGTGTCAAAATAAAGCCACAAGACAAGGTTGGAGGCTGTTTATTTTTCAGTCTCATTCCTAAGGTTCTAGAGAAAGTATTTTTAACCCAGGAGCTTTGAGAGGTGGCGTAAGACCTTCCAAGAATCCCAGAGGGACAGAAGCCCATGAGAGACAAGGGTGTGAATGGCATTAGAGTCCTCCAGGGAAGTCAAGGGCTGTGGTCCCCCTACCTAACCCCAGTGCTGGCTCAGAAAAGTGGAATTCGGGGGCCTCAGAAGGTGGAGCCACAGAAAGGACTTTAGAGAACAGCCTCCAGCCTCGGTCCTCCCTTTCGCTAAGCATGTTTTGTCTGAGGGTAAGGAAGGGAAGGGGTCACGAAGGAGCCAGAGGAGGAAATGGAGAAGGCCAATAGGACGCCGTGAGTCTTACTCTTTTTCTGGGTGAGGAAATAGAGGCAGAGCGAAGCCCAGGATGATGTCGCCATGTCACGTCCCCATGACAGCATTGAAGCGGCCCTTCTCCTGGTGGCTGTGCTTCTGTTTGTTCTTGCTGGCCCCTTGCTGGGGTCTGATGGCGTGGGGGGGGTTTGAGGAACAGGCTTTGGAACTGTCTGGACCTCAGGCGCGAACTGCATGAGATGACAAGAGGCACTCTCCCTGTAGTGGGGGCTGGCACCTCAGCTCTAGCTCCCAGTGTCCTGCGAAGTCTCCTCTACGAGGGACTCCTAAAGGCAGAGAGTGCCTATTGGAACCTCTGAATCTCCGTCCACCCCTCCCCCCACCCTTTCCAACACTTTATCAGCTTTGCCTCTCTTTGGCTCTACTTATCTGAGCGAGACGAGGTTTAGGGTGAATCAAGGTTTCGGGTTTCTTTTTGGGAAAGAATGGACGAGAAAAAGGGCTAGGGACGGAGTGCCCACGGATTGAATCCTGTAGGTCCAGGCCTGGGGTAGGAACCTATGCAATCTTATTTAAGGCTCCCAACAGCTCTTTGGAGTAGATATTATTTCTCCCCTTCCATCGAGTCTTCTGAGGTTGAGGGACTTGCCCAAGGTCGCACAGCTTGTGGTAGGGGATGAGGCTAGCTGTATCCGGCTATGGATGGAGGACGCATTGCCCTCACGACAATGCTGCCCTGCTCTGGTGTGTGCTGGATGCTTCCTGGCTCAGTGCACGAAGGCCAGGACTCAATGCGAGCTTCAGAGGTCGCCTCTGGGAAGGGGGGCAGGGGAGCACCCAGTTCTGGGGATGAAGCCTTAAGAAGTCCATCAAAGCACTCCCAGAGGCATCAGCCAAATTCCCCAGAGACTCTTGAGGGGCGGACTGCCCCAACCCTGACCTCTGCAGGCTCCTCCCACCTGCTCCTGACCCAGGCAGGGATTTCTGAGGGCTGCTGCTGATTCATGATGCCCCCCGGCCCTGGGCAAAGAGCTGGCTTATGCTCAGTTGTTTAATAATCTGTAAAGAAATCAATGCATTCCCACCTCTTCTTCTGGATTCAACCAGCATGGGTTATAATCACGTCTGCGCTATTTGCCCATGCTGGGCAGAGGCGTGGAGGTAGGCTGGGAGCTTCAAGTTAAACTTTTCTAGACTAATAAACTGTTTCTCCCATTACAACTTGACTACCGTTGCCTTTCCTGGCCAATCCCCCCCCCCCCACCCCTCAGGACTCCTTTCACCCCCCACTTTCCTCTCTCTTTCATCGAGGCTGACATCATACTCACATTCTCCAAAAATTACCCACAGTCTTCTTAGTTCCTGCTGTCATCTGGAATCACACATCCCAGACTGCCCCCTGTCATTCCTCCCATTGTCACCCCTGAGCATCAGGACTCCCCAGTTCTGGTCCCTCGCTGGCCTGGGTCCCCCGGCTCAGCTGGGCCTGGCAGTGAAGCAGCAGGGTGGGGTCTGACCCACTGCAGAGCTTTTCCCCTCAGATCCAGTGGGATAAACAGACTACTGGAAGAATCTGGGCTGGGGGGGGGGGTGCAGCCTGGCTCTTGTTATGTGGGAATGGGCTAGGCCTTTCTGAAGCCCCACTAGATGGGGTTGGAAGGCACACTGTTCAGTGGGAAAAGCCCACAGTTTGAAGTCAGAAGGTGGGTTCAAGTTCTGGTTCTGCTACTCAAGGGTTCTGTGCTCTTGCATGGGCCATGTGGCCTTCTCATTTCAGTGTTCTCCTCTGTAACCTGGGGCTCTGTGAATTTTCCAAAAAAGGCCATGGCAGTATTTCCATTGCCACACGCTCTTCNNNAACCTGACCATGTCCATAAAAGAGTCCCTATCCCTTCCTCTTGAATCTAGACAGATCTCTGTGACTGCCTCAACAAATGGGATATGTCAGAAATGACACTGTGTGACTTCCTAGGCTAGGTCATAAAAGGCCTATGGCTTCTACTTGCTGGCACATGTGCTCTCTCTCTCTTTGTCTCTCTCACACTGGAACTTGGCCACCATGCTGTGAGGAAGCTCAGGCCACACAGAAGGGGCATATGTCTGCTCTGGCTAGAGTCCCAGCTAAGGTCTCCACTGACAGCTAGCATCAAAGGCCAGATTCTCCGAGCCCTGCCCATCTTGCAAATTTGTGAACAAAAGTAATGCTATTGCTTTAAGTCTCTCGCTCAGTTTTGGGGTGGTTTGTTATACAGCGCTAGATGTCTGCATATAGGACCGTAATAGTAAAGTTTGGCTTACAACCGTTGTGAGGGTTAGATGAAGAGATGCATTTGGCAGTGGCTTACGGAGCCCTATATAAACAGAGCACATTGGCCGCCTCACTGCTGTCTAAGCACTTCCGTGTGTGAAGGAGATGTCAGTGTGTATGTCTGTAATGTGGCAACAGGCAGGTTAGAGGTCTCCACATAGCCCTTCCTATAATCCTGACAATCTCCTCCCCTCTCCAATCTAGCTCAGGCAGGACCGAATTAGTTGCTGTAAGGACTGAATTAGGTTGGCATTATTATTTTCACCAATTTGCAAATGCGGAAACAGACTCACGGCTAGTTCAAGTTCAGGAGGAACTGGAGTTGGAATCAGGGTCTCGGTTACTGCCAAGTTGTTACTTCTCTTTCCCTAGGAGCTAGAGATGGGCAGTCCCCTAAAGAAAATGGGGACACTAGGATATCTCAGCAGATCCTTTCCTGGGAAAAATCCTTCTGCTGGCTTTAATATTTAAAAATTAAAAAAAAATTATTTTTAAGTAATCTCTGCACCCAACATGGAGCTTGGACTCACAACTCCCAAGATCAAGAGTCACATGCTCTACGGACTGAGCCAGCCAGGTGCCCCACTGTTGACTTTACTTAATTTTATTTGCATTTCAACAAGCATGGATTGAATACCTATAAAGGGATGGTGTGTTAGGTAGCACCTGGATGCATAAGACATGGCCCCCTTATTGAGGAGCTTGCAGTCTCTGGGGGGAAACAGATACTTCCTAGTTATGTAACTTTGGGCAGGCTACTGACCATCTCCAAGCCTCAGTTATGCCATCTGTGAAATGGGGATGATTAGAGAACCCATCTCATAGGCTTATTTTGAAAATTATACAGTATATATTTCTACTTAAAGCATCATGTACGTAGAAAGTGCTCAACAAATAGTTGAGAAAAGTTTACAATATAATGAGATATATGCCAAAATACAGGGGGACATAAAGCCTTACGGGAGGAGAGAGGAGTAAGGAATTAGTTCATCCTGGGGTGGGGGTGGAGGGTGGTAGCAGAGAGGAGGTGACTTTTGGTCTGGGATGTCAAAGGCAAGTAGAAGTAGCAGATGGTCTATGGAAGGAGAGTATTTAGTGTGTCAAGGAAACAGAGCAGCCCCAGGTGGCTGGAGCACAGGGTCCTGAGGGTAGAGGAGTGAAGGCAGGCTGGGAAGGGGCTCTGTGTATCCCGTTGTAGGGTAGTGTTGGCCAAGCAGGCCCACAGACTCAGGCAAGAGTCTCCCCACGCAGGCTTAGGGATGAGGCTTTAACAGGCAAATGCCCAGCAGGAGGACCCCAGGCTCCAAGGTGCAGAAGCTTGTATGAGCGTTGTAGTGTTGAAGGAGAAAAAGTTAGGGGAGCACCCGAAAGCCTCGGGTACCTAACCCCGACAGAGAGGGCTCAGAAGAGGAGGCTGGTGTTTCAAAGGGACATTTCTAACCACTCTCAAAAAATCTGGTCTGGGTGGGCCCCACTGAATCTAGGCTAAGCCAGATCAATAGAATTTGCTCTTGCCCGCAAACCACCAAGCCGTCTTGCCCAGAAACGTCCGGAAAAGTCATCCCAGATCAATGAACAGCCGCTTGGGGAAATTTGCCCCAGGTGGCCCAAGGCCTGAGGGGCAACAAAGGCCTTCTTAGCTGGTGCATCCGGCCCCAGGGAGAAGTCTCCGTGGGAGCCTTGGGCAGGCTCTGGGCTCTGTATGCGGAGAACAGCTGCTTTGGTTTAAATATTAATAATGCAAAATGAAATGTGTGGGGTGCCCAGTGCACCAGAGCCCAGCCAGTGTGCATTGCCTCTAATGTCCTCTGCACTTGGGTTTGGAAAAATGCGGTCAGTGAATTTAATATACTTTTTGGCAAAGGGAAGACGACAGTTAACTTCTCTCCGGAGCCTCACTAAAGTGGGTTTTCTCTCTGGAAAGCGGAGGAGGGAGAGTGGTTTCTCCCAGTATGCCAGCAGGCCTGCTGCCCGAATTCTGTCAGAGCCCCTCTGCTCTGCCCACCTTGACACTCACAGGGGGCTCTGGGGGCCAGAGAGCATCCCGCTGAGGGGAATGGAAACACAGCCAGGCTCTTCAAGATCCAGCGGGGGGCCTGGGTGGGGCCTAATCCCTAGCTTCTGCTCGCTAGGTCTCCTCCCTCCAGGATGTTCTCTCCCCATTTTGTGCCCCCTTCTGGAATCACCCACCCTGATGTTCGTCAGAGGAGCTCACCGTGGGAATGTCGGTGCCAGGGGGCTCTTACAGGGCCCCTGAGCTTGACAACCGATCCAAGGTGTCCAAGAGCCGGAGGGGGCCCCCGAAGAGCCTCTCTTCTCTCAATTCCACTGCGTTGTTGAATCCAGGCGGGGTTCTGACCGAGCCGTTATGAAGAAGCTTTCTCCCTCCACTGCTTCCCCGCAGCAGCTCTTGCCAGCGTCTCTGTGGGCCTGTTCCCCCTTCACCAACATCCCAGGCCCCGGCTCCTTGCTTGCCAAGTGCCACGGCTCTCAACTGGCTTCCTGAGAAGTTAATAAGTGCTTGGTGACATCACAGCCCCAGAGCCAGGGAGCAAGAGAACGTCAGAGGCTAACGTTTCTGAGGAGAAGTCTGAGGCTCTGGGTTTGCCCAACAAAGGCGCCCTGTGCAAGTGTGGTCACATAACGGCCACCGCCGCCACAGAACTGGAACAAAGCTGGCCAGGCTTCCCCCAAAGTCGATCTCTGGTTTTACACAACCCAATAGTGTTCCCAGCTAGAGGCCTGAGCCTACCATCCGGCAGGGAGAGCCAGGCAGTCCTTGCCCATGGCCTGCTATCGGCCTGCTCTGGGGGGCCTCCCAGGCTGCCCCGGGAAATGGGTTGCCCCCGGGGTGGGGGTGGGGGTGGGGGGCCCTCAGCAGGGGGCGGGGAGGAGGCAGGAGTGAAGTAGCCTTGCCTTGGAGAGGGTGGGAGCTGCAAGTCACCCGGGCTCTGGGGCTCCAGCTGTGCCCCAGGCTCCAGCTCCCCCCCCCACCAACACACACCAATCCACCCTCGTTGGCCTCCGGCCCTTGGGGAAGCTGAGAGAAAGTCTCGCCTGTTCTAGATGCCGCAGGCAGGATCGGCCACAGTGATCTCCTTCATGTGTCACTGCTGGCTGTAAGCGCTGTGTTTGGTTTGGCAAAACGGCTATTTAAATAGCAGTGAAATGTGTCACTGGAAAAAAATTAGCTCATGTTTCCTTTGCCATTTCTTCATGATTTCCATTAAAAGTGTAACCACGGGTAATAAATTAACAAGATCTGTAAAAGCGACCATAGGAAACCATGGATCCAGAATTCCTATAAACTTCTAACCCATGATGCTAAAACGCGAGGCTACTTGGGGGAAGGGGGATTGGATCACCCGTGTACTCCAGCTTTCTTTGTGTCTGATTCTTACTCCCTGCCCCAAAGTGAGAAAGGAAGCCCTCCACTTCTTACAGGGGTTGCTGTAGTTATCAGGGGTGAGAGTCTTCGTTTGGAAAACCCAGAGCCTTGGGGCATTGCTTGGCTCTTCCTGGTTCGTGTAAAAAAAAAAAAAAAGAAGCAAGAAAAACAAAACTGAAAAGTTACTTCTCTATCAAAGTACGATCTCCTCCCCTCAAAGTGTGCCTGGCCTGGTTCTAACCACAGTCCAGTTGTTGAATGTTCAACTCCTGGTGGGAACCGGACCCTTTCCCTTGGGTCCGGAATAGCTTGAGGTCCAGTTGTAGCTCAGTTCCAACAGATAGGACCTTCTCAGAGGTCAAAGGAAAATATTTGCTTTGGGTGCGAAATGCAATAATCAATCGATGCACGGGGGAAGCTGGGAGCGGGAACCTTCTGATGGCTGTAGCCTCCAACACATACGCTCGTACATTCATTCATACACTCTCACACATTCCTACACGCTCACACGTTCACATGCAGCAATGTTTTTTTGTGCTGGGCTGGGGGCTGAAGGGTCCCTGTAGGGTCCTGAAAGTGTCTCTGGAGATAGTGGGGTAAAAATGCTGCTTCCAAGGCAGATGGCCTTGGGGAATGCGTTTAGTTAGACACACCAGGGCTCTGGGGGTGTCAAGGAAGGGCACGGCGATGCTTCACTAGAGGGCTGGGAGAGTGGGGGTCAGGACCAAGGCAGTGTGTTTAGTGGTACATCCAGAGGCTGGGGGCGTGGGGGGCAGGATCGGTGGTATGCTCAGTGTCACACACAGAGCTGGAGGACTTGGGGGAGAGGGCTGAAGGGGTGTGTTTAGTGTTACACACAGGGATGGAAGGAGTGGGGGAAAGGACAGGAGGGTGGGTCTGGGTTACACCCAGGACTGGAGGAGAGGGCAGAGGACTGGGGGAGTGGTTTTAGTCATACACAGGGCTGGGGAATAGAGGAGAAGACTGGAGGAGTGTGTGGGTGTCACACACAGGACGGGGGGAGTGTGTCAGGGTGACGCACGGGCCTAGGTGGGCTAGGGGGATGTGTTCAGTGTCACACACAAGGTTAGGGGAATGGAGGACAGTACTGGGGGGAGTGTGTCAGTGTGACACAAGGCGTCAGGGTACAGAGGATGGAAGGAGTAAAGGGAAGACAAGTAGTAACCAGTGAATCTCCTTTTGCCTCTGGTCCTCTGAACCCCTGTCCTTCCTCGGTGCTCCTTTCACAAGTATCTCAACCCCCTTTATTAGTCAAATGTGACTGGCCCTTGGTCTCCTGTTAGATAGAAGATGAGGTGATAAAGGGGAGTTCCGTGCCATTTCTAAGCCCCAGGACAACCTCTGTCCCTGGAGCGCCCCCTCCCCTGCACTTCACCCCTGGGGGTAAGAAGAAGACCACCCTTGTCTCTTCAGGACAGTCCCTTTTCCTGGAAGGCAGTGATGTGGAATGTGGAGGCTCAGAAAACCTTTTGTCACAATGAAATTAAAGAGGGATTTGGCATGGACTCTTTTCTCCCCTGATGTGCATTAGGACCTCTCTCCCTCTAGCTCTCCTCCTGCCCCCTGGTTCCCAAACCTTTCATTTGTCCACACAGATGCTATCATCCATTGCCAGCACCCATTTTCTAGGGGTGTCTGGCTTTCTTTGCTCATTCCTCTCTGTGAGGCCCTTGATAAGGGCAGTGGTGAGCAGCCCCCCAGCCCGGCGCTGGGCCCTGGACCCCGGACCCCAGAGACCCCTTCCCTTGTAGCTCAAGGCCGAGGGCTCTGCCAAGGCACCTGCTGTAATGGAGAAACATCTGCTTGTTTTATTTACATTTCATCCAGATGTTTGGGTGCCATGCAGACGCAGCCTGTGGGCCGTCTGAACGCTGTGGCTGGAAACTGAGCTTCCCCCTTTTGGAGCCGGGAGGCGGAGGGCCGGGGCTGGACAGCAGACACTGCCTGGGGATGATGGGAGGGAGGCAGCAAGGCAAGACCTGGAGCTGGAGGCGGATCACAGCCGTGGCAACAAGGGGAACAAGATTCCTCGTAAACATCGGCTCTGTTTTCAAAGCCACCAGTGAAGGCAAGCACTCGCCAAATCGTGATTAAAAAAAAAAACCCTGCCCTTTAGAGCGCTTCACACCACTTCCCAGAAGCCCGGTGAGAGCCTACTGTGCGCGCCGCGGGCCCTGCCAGCTCCGGGTGCGCGTCCATGGCCCCGGCTGGGAAGCTTGGGGAAGCAGGGGTCCCAAAGGCTCCAGCAGAGAAGGCCAATTAACAATGCCGGGCAGGGAGCATAAATCACCGCGCTCCCCCTTTTCCTGGGCTCGGGCTGGAAAGGATCAGAACTGCGCAAATACTTGGGATGTTTCTCTTTATTAGTGATAAAATATTGGACGTCAGCGTGTGGCGGTTCCCGCACCGCCTCCGACAGTCGGAGCAGTAATTGTGATGAATAGGGGTCCCGGGGCAGGGCTGCAGGCGTTTAAGCAGGGCTCTGTGGACTGGAAATATTAGGATTGATTAAAGGTCAAATACTTTATAAATTTATCAGCGCTGGATACATTCTTCTGAGGTGGGGGCTACCCTTCCAGCCTGTTGGAAAAAGAACTCACATGCTCTTCACCCCCACCCCATGTCCCGCCACATTTAACCCACAAAACTGACGAAACAGCAGACATTTTCCTGTAATTCGTGCCCTTTTGCTTCTCCTGCCAGGAGATGAGTTCAGCACAGACATCTGTGGGCAGGAGTCTGCCCATTTCTCACTGGAGACAGAAAAGAGAAACTTTCCTGGGACTGAGGATTGACTCCTCGGGGTGGAAGCGGCTCTGGGTTTCCAGGACGGGAAGCCTCCAGGGACGCGCCAGAAGGACAGGCTGTGACCCACCCAAAGAGCCCTCAGGGCAAAAGGAGGGTCTCTTCGCTGATTTGGTCCTTTTGCCCAGGGTCAGATCTCCTGGTAGTAGGGAAAGAGATCTTTTAACTCCTTGCCTGCCGGGAAGCTCCAGGTGACGCTCTCTGTTGAATCACGGCAAGGGCCCTCACCCGCCTCCTTAAAAAGTTAATTTATTGAACAAATACGTATTAAGGCAGGAGCCACTCTAGTGCTGGGGATAAAGCAGGAAACAAAATAGATGAAAAGTCTTGCACCTAGGGAGCTCATATTCTAAGAGAGAGTGAGACAATTTTTTTTAAAACCCACTATAAATTATATAACGTATTACATGATAATAAGGGCTAAGAAAAAAATAAAGTAGGGGAGGAAAGGGAGTAGGAGGAGCAGAGGGAAGAGACTGACATTTTGGAAACAGTCAGGCAGGGCCTCTGAGCCCTGGAAGAAGTGAGCGCAGTTATTGGAGAGAAGGGTGTTTCTCTGTAAATGTGTTTTAATTGTGCTGGTACGTGAGCAGTTTAGTACTGGCTGTCATCTATCGTTTCCTTTTTGGAATTGGGTGAGGTATAAAGAAAAACATGTACAGAAAATGAATGAGGTAATACAGATCTGTTCAGAGAAGAGATTTCTAAGACTCCTAGGTTACTGACTTGCATCTCTGTTACCTGGAGGGTTTGGTGAAACAGATTACTGGGCCTTACCCTCAGAGTGTCTAAGTCGGTTGGGGTCTGAGAATTTGTGATTCTAGCAAGTTCCTAGGTCCTCCTAATCCAGGGACTGCACTTGGACAACCACTGCCCTAAACCCACAGAGCATGCTCTCCTTGATCAGGTGGGGCTTCCTGGAAGAGGTCAACTCAAAGAAAAGTTTGAAAAGAAGAACAAATAGCAATTTTTCAACTTTACTCTTTAGAAACAAGGGCAGTGAAAAGGAAATCAGCCAGTGGGTCCAGAGGGAAGGCCAAACTACAGATAGGTAGGGGAAAGGTTCTGTTGGCTGAAGTTGAAACTGGCACTTGCCTTCCTTCCCCCAGTATCCTGGGCTGGGACAGAGAAGGAGAGAACAAGCAGAGAGAGGGAGAGCATACATACAGGGCAGGTGTGTGGGCCAGAACTGACAACTCAAAGGCAGGGAGAGGAAAGTTAGAGAAGTGTTCCTCCCTGCCTCCTCCCAGACTATGCTAAACCTTATGAAGCGCTCACTGGAGGGACTGGGCGCGGACACACATGTCTCTAAAGATAGCTTTTCCCAAAATGTACACCATGCAACACTCCTTTCGAGAGGTGTTCATAGGTATCACCAAAAGAGGATTCTTTGGTCAAATATGTTTAGAGCACACTGGGTTAAACAAACTTCTTCACTGCAGGACTTCTCAGGGCCTTTAATATGCAAATGTACATTGTTACTCTCCCCAGAGGAAGATTTAGTATTTTGTTTCTTAAACTTTTTTGACCACAGAATCTCCTTTACTTTTTCAAGGAGAATCTTACAAGACCAGTGTACAGTGGGATATGCTTCAGAAAACACTGGCCCTTAGGACTGAATGGTCTCCTAAACCACATTGATGGGTGAAATGAGAAAACCCTCACACAACTGGGAACCCAGAGGCTATCTCCAGCACTCCTTTGTTCTCTTAAAGACCTGTAGATTGGGTTAGAAGGGTCTCCAGATGTGCCCAAGGCTCAATGCCCATCCTGAGGTCCCTAGGGTTCTTTGAGGAGAGAGCCTGGACTCCTGAACCTTGTGTGTTTGATTTAAGCAGGACTGGAAGACACACTCCTGCCACACAAAGTGTGTAGCAGAAGCATGTGTTGTGCTGGCTGGACGGACAGAATCAGTCACGGTGTGGGTATTGCCCTGAATCCCAGTGCATGGCTTATGCCTATAGGCAGGGGCTGCGGAACTGAGAAGGGGAGGGGCCTATGGCCCCAGCTGTGTCTGGAGAACAGCAGCCCTGATATTTACGACTGTGATGGTCCTTCTCTAGTGGACCTGCTTTGGAACATAAATAAACTTAATAGGCTTCAAATAATTGTGACAACTGAGTTTAAGCCCAGACTGTGGTCCAGGGTAATGGACGTCTCTCTCTCTCTCTCTCTCTCTCTCTCTCTCTCTCTCCCCCCCCTCAACTGGGCCTGATTCTACAGACCCAATGCTCAGTCCTCAGCATAGCAACACCATAGATTGGGTGGATTTTGGGGCATTGATGGGGAGGGCAGTGACCTTGAGAGTGAACCAGAGAAAGGAGGTCCATTCCTATGGACTGTCCCAGGCTGAGATGTATTGCTGACCGCACCCAGCCCCCAGCCCCCAGCCTGACAGGGCAGATTCCAGATCCTGCTCCTTACGTGGGGGCGGGGAGGGCAAGCCATCCCTTGCCCCCTTCTCAGCCTTTCTCACAAGCCGTGGCTGAGACATAGAGGTATAAATCTGTTTCAAAGAACTGGCGTACTTTGAACACTTTCTTTGTGTAAGACATCATACCATCTTGTAGGAAAGAAAAACACCTGCCTCTAACACAGAGCAAACTGAGATAAAGGGCCACAGTAGAGAGTTATAAAGAAAACAAGGAGATAACAGATGAGGCGAATTCCTGCTGAGCGGGACGGGACTTTCCAGGAGAGAGACCTAAACAAAGGCACCGAGGTGGGGGAGTACAGGAATGTTCAGAGAGGGTGCACAAGGGCAAGGGGGCCAGCAGGAGAACATGCTAGAGCCAGAACCTGGAGAACCTTTCTTTTCATACTGAGAGATTTCACTTTATCAAACAGGCACTAGAAAGTCAGGTTTTGTTTTAATGTTTTAAAGTAATAGATGCATAAACTCCTCAAACAGTACAAAAGTATATTCAGCGAAAAGTCTCCCTCCCACCCCTGATTGCCACCCAATTTCCTTTCCAGAAGCAACCGGGAATATCAGTATCTTGTGCATTCTTTCAGAAATAGTCCATGTCTTTGCAAACAATTATGTGAATATATCTTCCCAATCCTTTTTAAGCGCAGATATTCACATGTTGTATACACTTACTTGTACCTTGCTCATTATACGTAACCATAGATCTTGAAGATTTTTCGGTGAAGCACACTGTGTCCATAGTCTATTTAGTGTAAAGACCCTTCTGATGGACATTTGGTGTTTGCACTTCTTTTGCTACTTCTAACAATGACGCAGAGAATATCCTCGTGTGCAAATCACTTTGCGCATGTATTGTGACTTCGTAGACGTGGAATTGCTTGCTCAAAGGGCATTTGCATTTTTCACATTGATAGACTCCATGCGGGGGAATTTAACGCAGGGGATGCTGGGACCAGATCTGTTTTAGGAAGATCCTCTTGGAGGCACGGGGATGATGGGAAGGAGGGAAGAGACAAGCGTGGAGGGTGTTATGATCACACCAGGTGAAATATGATGAGGGCCAGAACAGAGCGCTGGTTGAGGAGAGGGAGGAAAGGGCAAGTGTGGAAGAGACTAGTAACTGATTAGATGTGTCCATGTGGGAGAGGAGAAATCAGAGACAATCGGAGACCCAGAGCCCCAAGTGGGGAGGGATTAACCAAGAGATAGAAGAAGTAGCTTTGATCAGATTCTTGAAAACCAGGAATGTGTCTGCATAGATAGGAAAGCAGAAAGCTAAGAAATCACCACCTCAGGCTTGGTAGGGCTTGAAGAAGGATAAGAAGAAAGTTAGAGGGTCTGAATGTCCCCCTGGGGAAGGCTGATCAGACTCAGTGCAGTTTCAGACAAGAAAGGGGCGAAGAGCACTGATTTTGGAGTCTTCGAGTTTAGAGCAGCTTATGAACTGTGTTAGTCAGTTTAGGGTTTCTGGTGGGACCAACAGTTGCCAAATTTCAGTGGTTTAACCCAATAGATTATTTCTGGCTCACATCAGCGTCCCCTGCAGGAACACTGATGTGGAAGGGCCCTGCTCAAATAGTTACTGAGGATCCTAGGTTATTCCATATCCAGATTCTACCCTCCTCGAGATGGCCAGCATCCTCCCCATCCAGTCCCCGAGCAGGAGAAGAGACAACTGTGTACAGGCAGGTTTTGCGGGCCAGAACTGGAAAGGACTTAGGCTACTTTCACCTACTTTCTGTTGGTCGGAGTTGAGTCGTAGGGTTGCCGCTAACTGCAAGGGAGCCTGGAAATGGCACCCAGCTGTGTGCCCAGGAGAAAAAGGGAAGTGCTTGGGCAACAACTAGCCAACCTCTGCCCCCCAAACTGTGTGTCCTGGACAAATCATTGAAGATCTCAGAGGCTCAGTTTTTACATCCGCGAAATGGGAACAATCACCTCCTAGGTGGGGTCACTGTGAGGATGATGAGATCATGTACGCCATCCACTTAGCCGGACTCATGGGGATGAATAAATAATCACTACTGCAAATTCATAGTGTGTGCTTTTTGGCTGTGACCCTATGAGAGCTTTCCCTGGTCTTTCTCTGCCCACTCCAGGTCTGCACAGACAGAGGAAACCTCAGTCTGTTTTCCTGCCTGACCTGGATCCTGCCGGCCCCAAAGTCGATTGATTTTCTTGAAATAAATCGTTTGGTTTGGCTGACTCCATGGACCGAATTCATGAGATTATTTCCAAATCTCACCATGCCTGGCCCATGTAGACCTGGCCACAACCTCTGCCAGACAGCTGTGCTCCGAGCACACGCGGGCTGAAGAATGATTCTTGTCCATTCTTTCATGTTATTCCCACACTTCAGAAGTCTGGAGGGAAGCTGAATGTTTGCTGTTCTGGGATCATTTGAAGCCGGGCATGCAAAGAGTTCCGAGTCACTTTCAAGTCTGCCCGTAGGAAATCTTTCTTGGCAACCAGACAACTAGAATTAGTTATTAAAGGCATGTCAAATGAATAAAGACACCTCTGTGAGGAACTTCTTCTAATATGAATAGGAGGCTAATATCAAATCACCTTTAATTTTCCACTCTTTCTTTGCTGTTTCGATGGTGGGTCAAATCTAATAACACAGATACAACGGAAAACCATTTCTGTTTTCATCTATCGCAATACATGTGCCCACTGCAGATGTGTGTCTTAAAAACCAGGGTCTGGAATTTGAACAAGTGCCTGCATACTGACAAGGCTGTTTCCTCCAGGAACGTTCTCTTGGATGTCATGCCTGTGTTGCCCTCACAGGCTGTAAGAAGCTGACCATGAAACAGAATGAAGCATGGTCTGATCTATAAAGCACGCATCCCGTAGAGCCCGGCCCATAGCAGTCACTGAAAGGCAAGGATGGTCATGAAGACCCAGCCCTTGGGACCTGGGGAGAATGGTGGTGTGAAGGCATCTTGAACACATGGGCCTGCTTTCCAGATGCCAGTCACTGAAAGCCCGGTGAACTTTCATTCCCATGTGGATTTAGGGTCACTGGATAGATTTGCAGATGGGGGAGCCGATGACCAACAGGAAGTGCAGTATCGTGGTTAAGAGGCTCCAAAGTTGGACACGCTGTCTGGGTTCAAACCCCAGGGCTGCTATGTTTTGTTGTTATAACAGGAAATTTGCGCAATTTCTGTGCACCTCGATTTCCTCATCTATAGAATGGGGATAATAATACATGTCTCACATGGCTGCCGTGAGTATTAAATGAACGAAATCTTACAAAGCTCTTAGAACAAATGTTTGCCAAAGAGCAAGTTCTCCATGACTGTCAACTATCATCGCTAGCATTATCAATAATATCAACATTACCCAGGGGAGAAAGGGGTCGATGGGTGATTTTATGCATAGGTGGGTCATGTGAGCCTGAACAACACGGACTCTATAGGGAAGGGTGGGTTGGTTGAAAGGAACCAGGCTGACACTATAGGGTGCTGCCACTTTGGAAGCTCTTCTGCTGCGTAGGCATGACTTGAGCCCTCGTGGTCAAATGGTGAAGCTGTCCCCAGACAGACGTTCTCTTGGGCAGACGAGTCCATCCTCTGGATACAAAGGTTTTCATCCAGGATCAAAAATGCGGAAACCATTTAAAACTGACCAAGCTCACTCTAACTTCCTAGAAATTAATCCCCTCAGGTGGGTCCTGTGGGACAAGCCCCTTTGGAAGCTGTCTTATATCATGCATCTTGTGTGCCTAAGGGGTTTGGGTGGCTTTTTCTTTAACTCTTCAGGGCTGAGGAGTCATTCTGCAGCATTTGCCCCTGGATCTAGGTGCAGGCCACCACTGTGACCTTCCTGACCCTAGTCCTGGCCTTTTCATTGACACTAATGGTGGAGCTTCAGCCAGTCTTGAATCTATGCCACGTGGCTGCTCTAGGGTGACAAAGGATTCTCTCCTTGACCAAATGCTACTCAGGTTTTAGCAAGAATCCTGCTAAGTCAGTTTGGTCAGAATCCCCTACTCTTGGGGCGCCTGGGTGGCACAGCGGTTGGGCGTCTGCCTTCGGCTCAGGGCGTGGTCCCGGCGTTATGGGATCGAGCCCCATATCGGGCTCCTCCGCTGTGAGCCTGCTTCTTCCTCTCCCACTCCCCCTGCTTGTGTTCCCTCTCTCGCTGGCTGTCTCTGTCTCTGTTGAATGGATAAATAAAATCTTTGATGTCTGATCACCCAGGCCTGCCTTCAGCAAGAATCCTGTGTGATTGGTTTAGCCAGAATCCCCCCGACCCCTGATGCTTCCTTTTAGTCATTTTCCATCCACTGATCCCCTACTGTGCTCCGTGGCTGTATTTCCTTGTTGTATTCAGAGCTGAGTGCAATCTCACTACAGAATCCCATTGTAGTAGCCCTCTCTGAATGAAGTCTGCTTTACTGTCTTCAACTAGTGTCATGAATAACTTGTCTTTAGTAGAGGCTTCAGAGTTTATTCTGGAGAGCTGAGATTGGCTGTAGATCACGGTGCTCCACTCCATAGGTATGAATCGTGGGATGGACAAGAAATCTAGCACTAACTCCCTGGGGTAGTTCATCGTATGAGATCAGGGGAAGTGGCCGGGGAATTCAAGAAAACTCAGTCCTTTTTGTCCTTGTTATTTCCATGACTGATATTTTTAGGTGCAATCACTAATTAACTGATCAATCAACAACACCGTGGCCTAAATTATAGGCATAATTTCCTTAACTGGGACTTCAGGATTAAAAGAGAAATTAGAAAAAAGTGACTCCATTGCTTTGCTTTGTTTTTCCTTGTTTACACTCCCTCTTTGTTTCCAAAAAATGTTTCAAGTAGTGACTCTGTCTCTGTAGAACCCAAAATGAAAATTAAAATGGAAAACTTCAGGGGCGCCTGGGTGGCGCAGTTGGTGAAGCGTTTGACCCTTGGCTTTCGGCTCAGGTCGTGATCTCAGGATCATGAAATCCCCATGTGGGGCACCGTGCTCAGCCCGGAGTCTGCTTGAGATTCTCCCTCTGCCCTTCCCTCCGCTCGTGTTTTCTCTCTCTCCCTCTCTCTCAAATAGATGAATAAATCTTTTTTAAAAAAATGAAAAACTTCACTCAGATGCTGGGATATGGCCACCTCTTTGAATGTTTGCCTTTGTGATCCAGGCAAGCAGTCGGTTGACTGGAGTTTTCTTTTTCAACTAATGGTGGTGCTCTAGAAACACAGCCTACGGGCGTCAATGAGAATGGAGCGTGAATGGCCCCAGGGGCGCACGCGTGTTTGTGCGTGGGGCATGCGTGAGCACCTGCTGATGAAGCAGATTCTGCACCAGCAGCAGTGGCCGAGCGCCTGCTCCTTCCCCAGGTCCTTTACTGCATTGACTCCTCGTCACAGACCGCAGAGGAAGATATTATTACTGTGATGACATGTGGGGACACTGAGGTTGGGAAGGCAAGAGTTCTCCCAGTACCAGGTAGGAGAAAGACTTGTGCAGGCTGGGGGGATGGGGAGGAAAGAGAGGCTGGGAGTCCAGAGAGGGTGGGAGTAGTACCGAGAGAAGATGCCCCAGGGACAGGGTCTAAACCTCCTGGAAAACTACAGAAGGAGGTCTAACTCTGTCCCCAGTACCCCGAACCTGAAGCACCTTAAAGCCAAGAAGCCTTCCTCGTCTTGCCTGCTAGAGGCCTGCCCATCTTGATGTCAGAATCTGGGTCCTCGGCTTCTGGAACGGGGCTCCCACGGTGTTGGGAGAGAGGTCCTGAGCAAGCCTGTCATCAGTCCCTGTCCTGAGCTGGGGCACCTGTGGGAAAGTGTCAGGGACACAGGGGTGAGCAGGGCAGATGGGTCCGTTCTGCCCGGGGCTGACTGCTCCCAGCAGCTTGGCTGTAGCTGCCAGGCAGCCCTCTGCCACATTTCCTGGGCATCCTCCTGGAAGCTTCCTCCTGCCCGCCACTTGCCTGGAATGGGAACCTCTGCAGAACCTTCCTGCCCCAGCACTCCTGAGCAAAGAGCCAAACCAGGGTAAGCCTGTGCGTATAGGGCCTCAATTTCAGATCAGATTCACAAATTTAATTTCCTATTCCTTAATTTAATTCTGCATTTTAGTTTTGTTTTTATTATTTACATGGGTTGCCTTTAATGATTCCAAATTGCTGCTGCCCCTCCAGCAGTATTTTGTCTTAGGTTAACTTCTTGAAAACTGATCAGCGTTGGAGTTTATTCCGCGCTGGGTTTAGTTATTTTCTGAAACGAAGCACAATTAAATTAGAATAATGAACATGCTCTTTAGAGGATTAATTCATAATAAGCAGGCCATGTGCTACAGCTCACAGAAGAAAGGGCACGAGGACCGAAAGCTGTTTTTTCTGCCTAAATATGAAAAGTACATTCTGCAGCAGAACAAATCAGCTAATGACATCCAGAGCGCCGGCCAACCCCAGAGCGGCACGGAGCTGGCATCTTGAGTTAGCACGATCCCCGCCAACCCTGCTGCCTACCTTCCCTCCCTGAGAAGGCTGGCAGCCGGGGATTTCGCTGGCCCCTGGCTCTGCAGGCATAGTCTACGGAGGCCACTCTGCGCCCCCTCGGTTCTACCCCGGGAAGCCCCAGACGCCGTAGCCTGGGGCTGCTCAAGCTTCACCCTCAGAGCTGCCGAGAGTCCATTCTGTCCTTCATTCCTTCACCCAAGGAAGGTTTCACTGAGCTCCTGCTGGGACCCAGGCATCCATGGGGACACCCTTGGATTGCAGGTAGGAGTATGGATGGGGAACTGAGGAGGGTCAAGGCGAACGGGGCCTGAAAAGAGAGTGAGTGGGACCAGAACGTCCAGGACCTTGGCATCTGCTCTGAGTGAATGGGAAGTCATGGCAGGGATTCGAGCAGAAGTAGCACCTCTGGTTGGACTTACGTAGAAGGATCTCTGACTGCTGGGCTGACAGAAGACTTTCTGGCCTGAGGTGCAGTGGGCTGGATAGAAGCTGGGAGACTTGTCAGGAGGCTAACAGCTTAGGCCTCTAACACTCTAGCCCCGGTTCCTCCATACCATATTCTGCAGCCCCCCCCCCCCCCCCAAAGAGCTGAGCCCAGGCTTCACAGCCAGGTATGGAGGCTTCGAGTCTGCCAAAACCTCCTGCTTCCCGGAAGAGTGGTTTTCCGGCAGCTGTGAGGCATTTGAGGGGCATAATACTTCGCTGGGCCCGGGAGACCCCTCTGCAGGCTGCCCCCCCGACCCATGGATCAGAAGGTCAGAACCTGCCATAAAGGGGGACTTTCAGGCAGGGGACAGCTGCCTTTGGTGTCCAGGTTCCTCTGAGAGGGAGCCACCCTCTCTGCCAGGTGACTGACCAAGGGACATCGGAAGGGCTCTATTGTGCAGCTGCCATGGGGACAGGGGACAGATCAAAGCGGGAGAGGACCAACATCTGCGGGAACCAAAGCGAGGGAGAAGTACAAACACGCTGAATGAATAAGTAAGCAGATGAATGATTGATGGGGGGGACGAATGCTGAATGAATAAATGAATGATGGATGAACAAACAAGTGTACGGCCAGCTCCACCTCTCGGCTCTTTTGGTGTCTTCTCTCCTGGGAACCACGGAGTAAAGATCCTCCCATGGCCCTCAACTCTAGGCTTTGCCCACTGGAGTTGAGACCCCACTGCCTCTGACCCCGCAGGCGGGAGACGGCTCTGGCTGTGTGGCTGCTGGGGTGGGTGGTCTGTTGGTTCTGAGGGAGGAGAACTCTGAGGGCCTCAGAGGAGGGGAAGGTGTTGGGGGAGGAGGTATTTTAACGTGCAGGTTTTATTATTCAGGTGTGATGAGGCCAAGCGAGGAGACGCTTGCCATGAAAAAGATAGTGTGCTATATGCAGAGATTCCAAAGAAGGGGGCATGCCATGGTGGGGCAGGGCGGGGAGCACACAGGGAAGCGCCAGGGTTGGTCAGGAGGCAGAGGGAGTGAGGGGAGATGTGGTCCAGAGCCTTTATTGTGATTTCCACAGGAAGGAACAGGCAGGCAGGGTAAGCAGACTTAGGACTGGCTACTTTGAATAATTTTGGCAGGTCTGGGGCACAGGGACCCTCCCTCATCCCTGGCCCTGGGAGGTGAGGGCAGGAGGATGTTGGTGTGGAGTTTAAGAGCTCAATAAAGGCGATGGCTGAGGTTATGGACTTGGATTGGTTGGTTTGTGTATGAGGGGTATGCTGGAAGGTGAGTTTTTTATTATCGCTAGGAGCTGGCTCACCCTGGGAGGGGAGGTCCATCCAGTGTCCGCAAGGCCACGTTAAAGCATCAAAAATACAGCAAATAAAAACACATGCTTATCACAGTGGGGAGGAGATTTGTTTTTTCTTTCCTAGTCCCATACCAGACTACATTCTTCAGATGCTGGACCTTGAATTAGTCTCATTCTAGGACCTATTAGGGTAGAGAAGTCCATTTCAGCTGAGTATGTGATTGTATTATCCCAACAGGCAGAAAGATCTCACTGACTGAAATTTCCAGAAACTTCTCTCCATGAGGCAGGCCAGTGATAACTTCGGCTCAGGCCCGGAAAACCCTTCCACTGCCCTGGCACCACCCAGACCCGTGATGTGCCCCCACTTCCAGAAGCGTGTGCCTCCCAGGGTGGCCAGATCCTGTCGCCCTCCAGGGCAGAAGTGCCTTATTCAAGGAAGTCGTGTCTGGAGACCCTGGGTCTCATGGGCGAACTCCATTTTTGGAGGAGGGTCTTGCCCAAGGATTTCCATGGAATCCAGGCTATGAGTTTGGGGTCAAAAAGCCACTCAAAAGTGTACACGTGTATGCCCCGCTTTACTTTCTGAACTTTAATAGTCATAATAAAAATGACTCCCATTTATTGAAAGCTTACTAAGGGTTAGATGTCTGGCTGAAAGCTTTGCATTCTTTTTGTCATTTAGTTCTCTCATCAACCTCAGGATGCAGGTATTTTTACCCTCATTGTAGAGATGACACTGAGGCACAGAGAGAGGCTAAGTACCTTGCTGGTAAGTGAGGGAGCCAGAATTGCACCCAGATGGATCACAGCCCCTGGGAATTGAAAATTGAAGACCTTTCCAACAACCCCGCTGGTCTTTCACTCCTCTGGCCTCGTCCTTAACCCTTTGAGGGCTGTAGAGCCCTCAAAGCATGTGAGGAGAGGAAAAACTCTTCCTAGAAAACGGATCACAGCCCCTGGGAATTGAAAATTGAAGACCTTTCCAACAACCCCGCTGGTCTTTCACTCCTCTGGCCTCGTCCTTAACCCTTTGAGGGCTGTAGAGCCCTCAAAGCATGTGAGGAGAGGAAAAACTCTTCCTAGAAAACGGACATTTTGCATGTTGCACAAGTATATTTCCCAGGCGATGTCCGGGGTCCACGGAAGCTCTGGAACCCTGCTTTTGGCATCCGACTGTTTTTCTTTCTCATAACCCTGGGGCACAGGGCAACCCTCAGGGCCCCAAAGTCACCCCAGTGGGGAATGGAAGCAGACAGGACAGGTTAATCAATGAAAGCTCACTACAAACTCCTTCCATAATTGCATTCCTGCCTCCTCACCCTAACAGCCAGCACTTAGGGTAATTGCATTCCAATAAGGCTCCTGGGCCTCTGGGGCCTGCCCTGGAACCTGTTGACAAGCCATCTGCTTCCAGAGGGGTTCTGGAGACCAAGACACCCTTTTAACATTCTTCTCTGTTGTCTTTGCTATAAGAGAGACAAAGGACTCTGTAACAGATCTTGTCCCAAATCCCACTTTCTTAACCCACCCCCATCAGCCCTGGAGCCAAGGAGGCTTCCTCAGTCCTGGGCTGTCTTGCTGAAGTCAAAACAGCAGCACCTGTTCTTCCACGTGGATGACCTTTGGAAACACCTGGCTTCCATAGTACGGTGGCCAACATGGGGCTGGCTGGACAGACCCCGCTCAGGACTAAAGGATTGAAGGGCTGGGGTCCTCCCTCAGGAGCCGGCTGTTGTGCTGCCCCAACTCCCCCACCTCCAGCCTCAGTCTTTTATTCATAAGATTTCTTGGAACCTCCCTAAAGGGCTCCTGCTCTTTGTACAGAAAACCCGCGATACAAGGAAGTAGGGAATCCCCCAAGAAACAGGGATGTTTCATGAAACCAGAGAGTCCTATTTCCGGAAATATAACTTCCTCAAAAGAAGGTCCATCCGTTCTCCAGGCACAAGGCCGTCTATGCAATTAACAGAAAAAGTGCAGGGTTCAGGGTGATGTGAGTTTCACTGTTTCCCAGATAGAGATGGCTCCTCAGCTCACCCCCACCAAAGGAATGAGATATAAAATGGGAAGGTCTGGTGTTTGTTATATGACTAACAGATGCCCCTTCCCCCACCACAGCCTCTGATGCTCCTTTCCTGCAAAGAAAACTCTCCTCTGGGGTCCTTCTTCCTCTTGAGTTCGAGCCCCAAGAAGCCCCCCGACGAGCTTAGCTCCCTTGTGTTATGTCCTTGGGGCTGTGAGCTGATTCCCTCATCTCTGCTGAGGCCTTCCTGCTCTTGCTCAGAGGAAACAGATTGTTTCAGGAAGGAAACATTCTTGCTTCAGGAGGGAGGGGAGGCATGAGTATTCTTGGGTGGTTAATCCCCCCTCCAACATGATAATCCCTGCGGCTGATCTGTGGTTTAGCAGAAGAGCATCGACTTTTCAGTATGGCAGCCAGCGTTTGAATCCTGGCTCAGCCGGTCCCTTCACATCGGGCATTTGTCTTCCCCGGTGGTGGTGGTGGAGAATAAGATTTACTTTGTAGGTTGAAATTGATGAGATAACATATGCCATGGGTTTGATACATGATTTCCTTTCCTTCTTTCCCCACACTGAGACGCAAACTTGTAAAGCATTCTGCAGATGCTAGAGGGTACAATGGGGTTGTTCTCTATCGGTGCTTCAGTGCTCTTGGGCCAACCCTTTTCCCTACCCTTACCTTCCTCCTGCCCCATTCCATTCTCCCTTTATCCTAATCCCTCTCCCGACCTATAGCCTAAACTCCAAGCTATTGCGTTAGGCTTTCCCCCAAAGGATTTGGTTCTTGCTGACCGACTTGGCATCCCCCCTGTGGTTCACAGCGGAGGCCCTTGCAGCCTTACAGATGGGGACACCCGTGGTGTTTTGTTCATTCCTGCCTCTTCTGGGCTTAACACCAGGGCCCCTACATCCAAGTCTAATATAGGGCTGCTACGCCTGTGCTCTGGGTGCTGACATTGCAGACTTTTCACTGCAGAGATCGGATCCTAAATGGGCACCAGCCTCCTGGGGGTGAGTAGGGGCCGGTGGAGCTGTGTGGTGCACACACCCTCCTATTCAAGGCCGTGCCCACTCCCATCACGTCACTGTGACCGCCGTCCTGGCCAGGATCCCCACCATCATGCTCACCCTGGCCACCGGCACCCAGCACCCCAGTCAGGACAATCTGAGCCTCAGGGAACTAACACCTTAAGACACAGGGACTGGATCCTCAAAGGGGAGCCCACACTAAGACCCACTGTTTTGGGGTATGTTTTGCCTCCTTACAGGTTAAGTGTTTTAGATGGAATCTTGATGTTCCCAAGTCATTGGGAGGGTGGGGGAGGCGGGTAGGGAAGGGGTCAGAACAGGCCAGGGGGAGATTAGGGATTTAATTAAACTGCCTGTTTGGGTAAGGACTTTTAGGTGCAAAGCTGCTTTGCATGATAATGGCAGTTTATCTGAATTCCATTCTACTGAAGGAAGCTCTTTTACACTTAATTACTGTGGCCAGTAAACCTGGCTTCTCCTTAATGCCCCTCTCCAGGGTAAGCGGGACAGCTTCCTCTCAGCGTCAGCCCTGCTGGCCACTGCCAGGAACAGATCTCTTGTCATCTGTCCCAGTATGAGGCCTGTCCATGCAACAGGCAATAGCGAGGCAGGTGGAGGGACTTTGGGATAACTCAGTAAAGTTAGGTCTGGTTTGGGGGTGACCCGCCAAGGTCCCATAAAGCTCCACAGCCAGCCAGGGCAGCAGAGAATGGGTCTGGGATCAGGCGTCTGGGCCTGGGCTTTCTGCTCCTGGAACCCCCAAACACCAAACAGGACTGACGTTCATCTGGTAGGCTCCTGCTGCTGAAAGGCAACCCTGGACTGGCAGAGGCACGGTGACTCAGTGTGCTGAGTCTGATGGCTGGTGGGTGGAGTCTGGACCAGAGGGAGCCTCCCTGGCTGACTTGTCAGGATGGGCTGAAGGTGGAGGGGCTACGTATTTGGTCACTTTCCAGGTAGAAAGATGGCATTGGGTGACCCACCAGGACAAAGGGAGAGGAAGATGGAAAGGCTTGGGGGTGAGAGGGGGAGCTAGAGAGCCCTAATACAGAGAGCAGGAAGCCACAAGGAGACGGGCCTCAGCATTTAGAGACTCCAGACACTAGGGCAGGCTAGGGAGGGGTTAAAGGCTTTGGGAACTCCTGTTTCCAATCACTTGTCAGCCAGCTTCGCTCTCATCCTTATCAGCAGGGATAGGGCCGCGCAGGGAGAGGCTCCGAGAGCTTTCCAAGCTCTTCCCAGACCCCAAGCTCTCAGCATTCTTATTACCTTCTAAGGGCTCCCTCGTTCAGTCCAGGGGGAGTGCAGTGGGTGGGGGCTGGGAACCCAAACACATTTAATGGAATAGAGTGTGAGTTACTAAATACAGCCCTGGGGTGGTGGGGACTGTAGAGTCTCAGCAGTAAACCTTCCGAGTCAAACTGCCCCTTCCCCCCACCAACAGAAAGCCAGATGAGTGCAGGCTGTCTTTGCTCCTATTTAATTCACCATTTGGCTAAAACCCTTCCCTTTTACAGTTACCACTCAGAAATCTGCATTGCGTATTTGTGCAGCTCTTGGGATTCAAGTAAAGGACCTTTCATCTGGAGTAAAAGTCACTGTGGTGGATTTGACCTAGGCTAGCCGTTGGAGAGGCATACAGTTTTCACTTCTGCCATCTTACCTATTTACTAACTGACCCCGTTTCAGCCATTCAAAAATTTCAGAAACTAACTTTCTAGAAAGCAAGGAGAGGAGAGGGCTGAGGGCAGAACTGTTGATCACACCAATACAGGTTGTCCTGTAGAACTTGACATCCACCGGTAGTCAGTAACCTTTGAGTGTGGTTATTAAACCAGCTACTATTTCCCCTATGGTTCTTCTCTAATTTATAATCCACCAATGCATCCCGAAGCCTACCGTGAGAAAAGGTACGTGCCTTTCTGAAATCCAACATACTTGGTCCTCTGAATCTCCCTGACTTGCCATTCTCGTAACCCTGCTAATGAAGGAAGTCAGGTTTATGTGATATTTTGCAGTAGACAGGAGATATGTTATGAATGCAAATGTAAACATCGTAAGTACGATTTTGTAAGGAGCAAGAGTTGCTTGCCAGGAAGAACTGGTATGTGTTTCAGACGTGCTAGGGAGCTGAATCTGTACAAGAGAACTGACCCAGAGAAGAAATGGGGATCCAAAGGGAATTTGAGTTAATCAAAAGCAGTGACTGGGGCAGCAGTTTGTGGGAAAGGCAGCAGTTCTGGTGATTTGGGGAGTCCTGGGCTGCAAGAGTAGATCTTGGGCTAGAACCAAGATTTTCCCCTGGAAGACTAGCCATTAAGACCTTGATTCTCTTGGGTCTAGAAACAGCAGGCAGGTTGAGCCTCCCGCCTCTACCGATGCCCTTCCCTCTGGAATTCCTCCTCCTGCTGCCACCTGGCGAACATCCGCTCACCCTTCATTTCCACCGCAAGTTTTACATCTTCTAACTAGTCTTGGCTGCCACCACTTTCCCTCTAATTCCAGACTTTCCAGGTAGAATTCACTACCTCTCTCACTGTGACCTCTGTATAGATGTTTGCATTTGCATACAAACCATTTCATTGTGCACAGTTAAGAACACAGACTTTGAAATCTGATGGAGTTAGGTTTCAGCTCTGTCTTTGCTTCTTGTTTTAACCTCTGTAAGTCCTAGTCTCCTCGTCTGTGAAGTTGGGACAAGAATAAGTATTCAATAGGACTGGCATCCTCATGGCCTCAGTAGATCACGAACACAAAGCACTGGGCTGGCTGTCTATTGCTGCGTAACAAATTATGCCAAATTGAGTGGCTTAAACCAACAATAGATGTTGTTTCACACAGTTTCTGTGAGTCACAAATTGGAGAATGGCTTAGCTGAGTGGTTCTGGCTTGTGGTTTTTCATGAGGTTTCGGTAATCTGAAGGTTTGTCTGAAACTGGAGGCTCTGCTTCCAAGACGGTGGACTCACACAGCTGGTGGCAGGTTTCAGTTCCTCACTGGTTATTGGTGGGAGGCCTCGGTTTTTCTCCATGTGGACCTCTCCAGAGGGCTTCTGGAGTGTCTTCACTACATGGTGGCTGGATTTCCTAAAGGTGACTGAGCCAAGAGAGAGCAAGGTAGAAGCTGCCATGTCATTTATGGCCTAGCCTCAGAGGTCACACACCATTTCCCCCACAAATTCTATTAGTTCCACATGTCAGCCTGAAGCAATGTGGAAGGGGACTATATGAGCACAGGAGCACAGGGAGGTGAGTATCATTGGGGACCATCTTGGAGGCTGACTATTAGCCTTATGTTTATCAAAACCATATCATATCATGAGGTGGAAACAACCTAAGTGTCCACTGACAGATGAATGGATAAAGAAAATGTGGTATATATGATAGAATATTATTCAGCCTTAAAAAAAAAAAAAGGAAAATCCTGCCATCTGCAACAACATGGATCAACCTGGAGGACACTATGCTAAGTGGAATAAGCCAGACACAGAAAGACAAATATCACATGATCTGACTTATATGTAGAATCTAAAAAAAGGGGGGAAAAAGTCAGAGTAGAATGGTAGTTACCAGAGGCTGGAGGAGGGGGATGGGGGAAAAGAGGAGATATTGATCAAAGGGTACATATTTTCAATCACAAGATGAGTAAGTTCTGGAAACCTAATGTACGACATGGTGACTGTAGTTAATAAAATGCATTATATACTTGAAATTTGCTAAGAGAGTAAATCTCAAGTGTTGTCACTACATACAGAAAGTGGTAACTAGGGGCCCCTGGGTGGCTCATTTGGTTAAGCGTCTGACTCTTGCTTTCAGCTCAGGGCATGATCTCAGGGTCATGAGATGGAACCCTGAGTTTGACTCCGGGCTCAGCATGGAGTCTGCTTGTCTCTGCCCCTCCCCCTGCTCATGAGGTGATGGGTATATTAACTAGTTTGTGATAATCACTTCATAATGTATACATATGTCAAAACCTCACACTGTACACCTTAAATATATTCAATTTTTGTCAAAAATAAATAACGATTTTTTAAAAAGATTTTTTAAAAAAATCGTTATTTATTTGACAGACAGCGAGCACAAGCAGGGGGAGTAGCAGGCAGAGGGAGAAGCACGCTCCTTGCTGAGCTGGACCCAATCCCAGGACCCCAGGATCATGACCTAAGCCGAAGGCGGACACTTAATGACTGAGCCATTCGGGCGCTCCAAAGTTAAATAACAATACTTTTTAAACAGATATCAGAAGGTTTCAATAAATAGTAGTTGCTACTATTATTAACTCACACGCTGTCTTCTCTACTAGAAAGTTAGCTCCTTGAAGATAGGGACCGTGTCTTGGCTATTTGTATCCCAAGTGCCTAGTGTAGTGGAGCATATCGGTAGGCACATGCTGAGTATTGATGGAGAATACCCGCATAAAGGCTTGGAGAAGTTTAGTCGAGTGGCAAGTTCAGAGTGCTTGGAGAGAGTTCACACCCAGATGTTAAGTAAAATTCTGTAACTCAGCCATGTATCTGCAATTAGCAACCTGTGTAGAATGAATAACTGATGGTTCCATGGTTCACTGCTTGAGTACCAAAGACCGTTTGGTGCTTAAAAGGCAGGCAGGATGGGTGACGTTCTTAAGACTCCCTTTGGAAAAAAGGAGTTTGTTGTGGAGCAGTGGTCCCAACCTAATGACTTAAGGAGTGAACCTGCTTTGTCTAATTCCCCAGCCTGAGGCAGAGATGGGAAGCTCTTGATATTTTTGTCATACTCAGATTCCTATCTGATGACTCCTCTGTCCTTCTACCAGGCAGAATAATCTCCCTTTCTGGGAGACTCTGATGCGCATTTCTTAGAGTTAATTAAAAGGTGCACAGAGAGTTTCATGTCAGAGACCCGCCTGGCTACCCCTGCCCTCTGAGCAGGAGAGGGTCTGAGTCTGCAAGGTGATCGATACTCTGGGCAATATTGAGTTTCCAGACATCTAGCTCCAATTGTAAGCCTTACCCCCACTGCCTGGGCTTGAAAGTTCACTGATTGTCTTTTTCCCACAGACAGAGCCCTCTGTCCCTGCCAGCGCTATGCTTATTTGCCCCTTTTCCCAGCAAGAAGCCACTCCCACGGGGCTGACCTTCAGGAGCTTGGAGACAATGACCTCTGAATGAGCAGGTGTCTTCTCAGAGATTTCCCATGTAGATCACATTCCAACTTGCAGAGGTCCCGTTTCTCCCCAGTTCCTTGAACTCTCAAACAAGTGTCTTTACTTGGCCCTTTCTTATGGTTAGGGAGAGTGTGGCAAGAGGAGGGAAAATCATTTTCTATTGGAGTGGAAAGAACTTGGTTGCGTTGATCAATATTTTGCCCCTGGGTAATGTAAGAAAGATCAAGACATAAAATTTGTAGATGGGATGCACCATGGGAGACGGATGACATATGAATTGCATCTAAACCAAACCAGGTCACCATATAGGGCTTTGAAAGAAAATTGAAAATACTTATTGATTGAAATAAAAATACCATACTTGAGTCTGATATTATATATCAAGAACCACTGTAATCCAAGGCCACTGGACTCTGGAATGACCCCCATCTTGAGTGAGCTGCTTTTATAGTATTTATTTCACTTTCCATTAGGATTTAACCAGAAAGAACATTTTCGGTAGACACAGTGTTGAGAAATATGTCCAGCTGGAGACTTGTGTGTCTGAGGAATTCTTTGAGTATAGGATCAAGGCAATGTGACTCTATTGGTTTTCAAATTCTCCTTCTGCATAGCTGTGGAAAGAATTGTGTCATTCTGGGTAGAAAACCCAGCCAAAGTATTCCCTTGGAGATAAAAACACAAAATAAGAGTTTTAAGAAACATTTTGGGGGGAGTCAAAAGAATGTTAATGAGACAGTTGATGAATTTATACAAAGAAGTTGAAAATAAAATAAATACTTATGACCAGTTGACATGTTTAAAAAAAAATAAAGAAAATATTGAGCTTTCAGAAGGGAAGCAGGGAACAGGACAGAAAGAACTCAATAAGGGGACAATGTGGAAACCAAATTGAGGAAGCAGGACTTTTAAACTATGATTATTAGAAAAATAACAATGACAGTTATTGATTCTTTTGAAGAACAAATTATGGTTCTAGGCAAAGGGACACAAAACAGTCAGTTTTAGGAAGACTCTACCATGTTGGACAGGCTGTGAGTTTTATGGATAATATCTCTTGTTTCCTGTGTGATTAAGAATACCCTTCTTTGGATCATTACATTTGGTTGACAATCATTTATTGAGCACATACTATATGCACATTGGCACAGCAATAAATATATTTTTAAAATCCTTATAATACCTCTATGATTGAGTGTAATTTTTAAAAACGTTTATTTATTTGACAGAGAGAGAGACACAGCGAGAGGGACACAAGCAAGGGGAGTGGGAGAGGGAGAAGCAGGCCTCCCATGGAGCAGGGAGCCCCACGTGGGGCTCAATCCCAGGACCCCAGGATCATGACCTCAGCCGAAGTTCTGATGTTTAACCATCTGAGCCACCCAGATGCCCCTATGATTGAGTACAATTATTACCCTTGTTTTACAGAGGAGGAAACTGAGGTCCAAGGAAATCATGGACTTGCTGGGTGTTGACGTTAGGAAGCAGTGGGACAAGGATTTAAACCTAAAAGGTCCTGTAAACGACTACACAGAACTGCCCCTTGAGAAGTATCTGAATAACCAAAATGCAAGACAGAAAGTGAAAAGCACCCCATGGTGATCCAAACCAGCTACAGGGAAGTTCTAACCTCTGGCAAGGGCAAGGAATGGTGGGAAGGGCTCCCTGGAGGGGTAGCATTTGAATTGGCTCTTAAAATGTGGGCCAGATTTCCACAAGTGGGCATAAAAGAAAGCATCTTTGAGATGAAAGAGATAGCATGAACCAGCTCTCCGAACTGGGAAAGTGAAAGGTATGTTGGGAGGATTTTATAGTTCTAGTTTGTTAGGGAAGTGGTTTTCCAAGGTGACAGCAGTTGAGCTGGAGTGGGTGGAAGTAGTTAGGGGGCAGGGGTTCTTGTACTGTCACGGGCACACGGGCAGCCTGCGGGTCTGGTTAAATGCAGCCCCTGCTGTAGCAGCCTGTGGTGCTGGCCCCCAGGGTTGCCAAGGCGGCTGGTCTTGGACCACACTGAGCCTCTGGGCCCTCGAGAGCCCTGCTTTCCTGGCTCAGGGGGGTGGAATTTATTTGGTAAAGCCATGATGGCACAGACGGATTCTAAGCAGGGAAAGAAGGCTTTAGAAAGATGTTTGGTGGTACTACAGAATACTCTGGGCCTTGGTTCCTTTAGCCCCTAACTTGTAACCCTCAAAACGCACAACAGAGATTCAGTTAGGGTTTAGGCAGGAAAACAGAAACCACCCTAGCTAGTTTAATGGAGGGAATTTCACCGTGGCTTCTGATTGTAGAAGAAATGATTTGCCGAGGCTGCATGGACCCTGTTCCCTGCCCTCCTCTAGGACTGGCCCGAAGGAAAATCTGTCCTATTCTCTATGGGTTCAAAAAGGTGATGAGGTATTGGTTGGGTCTTGGGCCAGCCTGTGGGCCCATCCAGGTAGAGGGCAAGGAATGGTGGGCCTCATCCCCAGCATGCCCTGGATCACTTTTCCACAATTGGCAGATCTGCTCAGGGAATGAGAAATGCTCCTAATATCAGCCTGAAAAAAACATTATCAGGAAATTAAATCTGTGGCTTTAAAAAATCCCACACTGCTTTCTGGCGCTGCTCAGTCTCCCAACAGGGAGCTCTCCCTCTGCCTGGGGGCCTCCTTCCGGCCTCCTCCCCTCCCTAGCTGGTCCTCCCACCTCTGGCTCCCCTCCCCAGCCTCCCCTCCTTCCTTTCCTTCTTTCTTTCTCATCCCACAGGACCTCTAGCCTCCTTCTTTCTTCTCACTGAGCTCCTCCTTTGTGGCTTCAGCCTGCCCTTCCTGTCTCCAGGCCTCCAGCTTTTCCTCAGCTCCACGGAAGCATCTGTCTGTCTCCTTTTCACTTCCCATCAGGGAATCCGAAATGCTGAATAGGCCCTTCAGACCGGGCCCTGGAGGGGACTTGGCTGGAGCACTGGGGAAGAGGGGAGGGGTGCCGGGAACCTGCCAGGGCCATACAGAAGCCCATTGATAGGCAGCCCCTCCACACAGACAATCCAGCCCAGCCTCCATGGCTCCGGGCGCAGAAAGGTGTCCCTTGAGGTGGTGGCCAACATCCCGGACATCATGAATGACCTCAGTGTCTCTGGCTGGTGGGGGACCTTCCCTCTGTATCCTCCAAATCCTTCAGGCCTATCAGCCCCACCATCGGTGTGAATATATTTGTCTTGAAAATAATTTGTCAGTACATCTCCATCAGCAGTGCTGATTTCATTAATTGGAAGAATTAGCTCTTTGTGGCCAATGGAAGAATATGAAGCCAAAACACACGAAACGCTTTTCCCCAGTGACCCAGAGACCCCTGGATGAACTCCTGGGTGCCATGAAAATGGATCATTTTGCAGAAAGAATATCATTGGATGTTTATTTAACATCACTCTCCACCCCCCCCCCCCCCCAAAGACCTTCGAATCACTCTCACATCTGGCTGCCTTTTTTCCCTTCACTTTTTTGTGCAAAACCAGGGCAGGGAGGAAACTTCATCAGTCTGAAAACATCCAGCAGCAAAGTGTAAATTAAATGTGCAGAGAGGCCAGGAGAGGGGGGAGTCTTATATCCTGGGGGTGGAGGAGTAAAGGGACGTGTCCTTGTTCCCACTCAGTATGGGCAGAGCTGTTTCTCGACCCTGTGTCTGCACCAGGATCTGTGTGATCTTGGGCAAGACATTTAACTCTTCTGAGCCTCCGCTTCCTTACTGGTAAAATGGGGGAAATAAACACATACTCATAGGGCTGTTGGAGGGTTAAAGGAGATAATACACATGGAATATATGGCACATAGCAGACGCTTGATTAATGGTTGCTACTATTATTGTTGCTGGAATAAAAATCAGGGTAGAATCCCAATGGTTCCCATATCTCAGAGACCCACCATTGCTAGCTCCATTCAGGGAGACAGATGGGCAAAAATATATCCAATGAAGGGAGACAGATGGACAAAAAGGGATGATCAAGGGTATCGGATGGAATGACAGGCTAATAGGATGATGGACAGATGGACCATCTCATGGGGGAAGCAGATTTATGGCAACCCAAAGGAGATACTGAGAGACGGTTGTCCTGTGGGAAGCACAGATGGATGGGGGTCCAATGGGGGAGATGGAGAGATGACAGGCCACAGTGGAAGACAGATGGATGGCAATTTCATAGTGGAGTGGGGGATGGGGTGGGCAACCCTGTGACTAGGGAGAACAGATGGACACATGCTGATGATGGGTCCCAGGCTTCCTGTTTAGTCTCTATTCCTCAGGCCTACACATCCCTGAATTCACAAGAACCCCAGGGGCTCTGTGGGCATTCGAGAGGGGTGTGTCACATGACCTGAGAAGACTCTGAGCACCAGGGTCGGCCTGGCCTCTGCACCTCCCCACTCCCACAGCCCCTCCCTGGGTGGCCCCACAGATAAGGGCTCAGGCATGAGGAGGAGGAGGAGGAGGAGGAGGAGGAGGAGGAGGAGGGGGAGAAGAGGAAAAGGAGAAAACATTTTGGGAGAAAAGGGAAGTGAAAACTGGCTAAAACTTCTATTTATTTAAAATAAAGGTTGTTATGCTTGACTGTAAACATGCTGGCCCATCCCTCCCTCCCACCCTCTTCTCATGGCAGAGGGCTCAGACCACACAGCAAGCTGGGGGGCAGGAGGCAGAGAAGGCCATAGGGAGGGCTGGGACTAAGGTGGCCCAGGTGTTGGGAGGGGAGAGGGACCCAGGAACTCAGTGCCCTGCTGAGCACACCTGGGCTGGGCTAGTCCTAGACCGCACTGGCCCTCAGCTCCGAATCCTTCAGCATATAAACCCGCAATCGTAAAGACGGCGTCAACGTCACACGCACACGCATGCGCAGTCAGCATAGGGGCCAGGACGGCACAGATGGGCCCGCAAACCCTGCCTCGCGGGTGTCTGCCTCTGTCTCTGTTTCTCTCCTTGTGGGAGGCAGGCAGCAGTCCTAGCGGAGGTGGGAAGAACTCCAGCTGTGAGTCACCTTTTCTATTTGAACTAAAAATTCTTATCTGCCTTTGTCCTCTTTCTTTCTGGTTCCACCTGACTTCCTTCCATTTTTTTCAGTGCCTGAGCCGTTTTGGGTGGCCTGTAAGAACCTATGAGCTCTCCAGAGAAGGGAGACAGGTGTGGATGGGGAAGAATCTGGACTAGAGACAGGTCTGGGGACGCTGCGTTGCAGCTCTTTTGTGAATAGGTTGCTGTGGCCACCATTGGTGGCCCCAACCAGACAGGGAAGGCTGTGGTATGCAGGGTCAGAAGCGAATAGGCAGGAAATGTTTTGTGATAAGAGGCTTCCCTTCTTGCAAGCTCTCCTTAAACCCAGACCCAGCTGTCAGACCCCAGGGCTGCAAGAGCCAGCCTTTGGGACTGTTGGAGGAAGGGGCTGCATTTGCTATGGGGCCCTCGGGGGCAGGGGGGAGGGCTCCCCAAAAGGCAGCACTTGGGGATAAAAATGATCCTGGGAACCCAGCCAGGCTGCCTTCTTTTGGGATCAGGAAGTTCAATCATACTTCGTAAGACCAATCAATCTCTTAAGAAAAAGAAAAGAAAACAAAGTCCTTTGGTTTTTTCAATGCAAGTTGCCCAGAGGGCAGGTGCCACCTGGAGCCATTCATTAATATTAAGCAGTAAAAATGGAAAATGGAAGAGTGCATCCACGAAGTCCAACCTGGGGGCTCTGCGAGGGAATCCATTCCGGGGTAGTCTTCTGCTGGGCATGGAGTCTCAGGAATGTGTGTCACGCAGCCGTTCGCGAAGCACGGTGCTCCCCAGACTCCCAACTGTCTCCTGTTTGTTCGAGGCCCCCATAACTTCGCCATCTGTGGTTGACTTGGACAGCTCACAAAAGAGCTGGAAGGGCTGCAAAGGAGCACCCCATGGATGGGGGTGAGGCTTTCGGCCTCCTGCTATTGTATCAGTGCCCCTTCTTAAGGATTAGCGGCTTCTATCTGTCCCTGGGGGCTGCACTGTAAATGCCTGTGTAATGCTAATTTGTGGTTGGCAGGAGATTGATTGGGAAGAAGCTGAACAATGGCAGGAGGAGGCTGAGCTCCCCCCCCCCCAACTTCTGGAGCCTTTGGGGTGTGTGTGTGTGTGTGTGTGTGTGTGTCTATCTTCTAGAAAGAATGTAGCACAAAGGACACAGAGAGGATGATTGAAGGAGAGGACGGGGATGAAGTCACTGACAGAGTAGAGTCTGAAGCACCCACTCAGGGAGATTTTTTTGGGATAAGTGATGTCCCATCACTTTTGCTGTATTCTGTTCGTTGGAAGCAGGTCCCACAGGTCCAGGCTACGCTGAAGGGGAAGGGATCACACAGGAGGCAGGAATCGGCAAGAGCCATTTCAGAAGCTGCCTGAGACACAGTGCCTGGTACATAGTAAGTGCTCAGGAAAAGTTGTTGGTACTGGGTCTAGTGACACTGTCACTGTGTCTGTGAGGTGTGTTACTTCGCCTTCAGTGGCCCGGCCTCTGCTGTCCCATCTTCACCCCTCTTGGAATGGCTAGGTTTTCTTGGAGGATTTTTCCTCTGGCACTGTGAGGTTTGTGACTCTCTCTCTGGGTATGAGCTGGCAGACAGAGGCTAGACGCTTGCTCACACGAACACTGTCTCTCTCACAGCCTCTTTGTGACCGTGTGTGGTCTTGCATTGTGGTCAGCGTACAGATATTTTAATTTCCGGCTCACCTGCTCCATGGAGGATCTGATTTCTTCTTGCGTTTATTTTTTTTTCTCTAGCAGCTTGTGGACAGGTATTTTGGTCTGACCATCTGGTAGCCATTCACCTTTATGATGGCTTGAGAAAGGAATTAATTTCACTTGTTTCTTTAGCCGTATCTGCCTCCTTTGACAGTAAGTTACCTTTATCACCTCTTAAAATTCTTACTATGTTGGTCCTTCTGGTACCTAGGGGGCTCTTTAGGTCCCCTAATTTTGTGCAACTGTGTCTCCTTCTTTGGTTTAGCTTCTCGTGCCTTTCTTTTCGTACCAAGGTTTTAAACAACCTAGATACACTTCTAAGGCGTACCTCTCCGCACCCATGGCCCTCTGAGAGATGGATTCCACTTGACTAGGCCAGGCCAAGAGTCATCAGAGAACAATCAACTGAAAGAGAGAATCTGACCCCTGCCCCAGTCCTGTCCCTTGACTGACTCCTCAGGCCTTTAACCTAGTTCTAGTGGGTAATGTGGGGAGGGCGTAATATGAGAAGGTAGAGCGAGAATGAGGTGGGTGGAGCCTCTTCATTCCCTCTGGCTTTGTATTGAGTGTCTCAAGGGCCTACAGTCTCCCCGGAGACCTCTAGAAGGTGGAGAAATCAAGGATTGGTTTTCTGCTTGACAGATGGAACATCAAGGGCTTCTGTTCTGGAGCCTCAGCTCAGCCTACCATGTTCTGCTGTATTTTTGTTGGAAGGAGTGCTGGCAAGGCAGTGGTATACACTGGGCTCTCTGGCCATAGAATATTATGAACACTTATGACAAGTGTCATTATATACCTTGCCTGAAAATGGTGCTGTGTGGAGGGGATGGTCAGAATGAAGCCAACAACTGTCTTCTGGGGTCTTAAAAGTCCTTCTAGCACCATTCATACACTAGTCTCTAATTGGTTAATAGACATGGTTGTCATTTCTAGGACCTCTTGCTCTAGTGTAGTGGTCAAGAGTTCGCACACTGGCCAGTTGGGCCTTGGTTTGAATCTTAGTCCCTTCACTTACTAGCTCTGTAACCTTAGTTAGCTTCTCTAAGTCTCATTTTTGACCTCTGTAAAATGGGCATGTGATGGTTTCATTCTCATAGGGTTGATATGAAAATTATACAAAGTAATAAATGTAATATTATATGTAACATAGGGTGCCTGGTGCATAGTGATCTCTCTCTTTTTTTTTTTTTTATTTGAGAGAGAGAGAGAGAGTGCACAAGCGGGGCAGGGGGTGCAGAGGGAGAGGGAGAAGCAGACTCCCTGCTGAGTAGGGAGCCTGAAGAGGGGCTCTATCCCAGGGTCTTGGGATCATGACTGAGCCAAAGGCAGACAGTTAACTGACTGAGCCAACCAGGTACCCCGCATAGTGAGCTCTTAAAGTCTTTTTTTTTTTTTTTTTTTTTTTTTTTTTTTTTTTTTTAGTTTTATTATCTTGTCCCCTAGGACCTTCCAACAGTTGAAGCCTCCATTTTTGGAGTTTATCATGCTTGTTATACTGATGGAGACTGTCTCTTTCTGTCCACCTCCCTTGCATGTTGGGCATCTCATGACCCTTCCATCAGTCTCCCTCCCGGATATCCTTTCTCTGGGACCTTGACACCCTTTCCCTGCAACCCCGACTCCTTGCCCCTCCTAGCATGCGACTCAGTCTCCACATCCTGTCAGCTTGTCTGAGGGGCTGTGGGACAGTCCAGCTGGGAGGTCTCCCTCCCTATCATTAATGACTTTGTTGTGAACCTTACTGAGGCACGGAGGAGAAATGTAAAAAGTTCAGACAAGTTGTTATTTGTCATCCCTCTCACTCCTCCCCCCGCCCCCATTAACGGAATTTAACTCACTCCCTGAAACACAGAATTGAGTCAAAACCCTTTTTGTCTACAGACATAGAGTGGACTTTTCACTTGGCTGGGGAGCTGTGCTGAAGAAACTGCCCAGGAGGCCAGACAGGATGTCTGTGGTGGGTCGGCTCTCTCAGGGGGAGAGGAGGTGGGATGGAAAGGACAGACAAGTGTCAGTGTGGCCTGAAGCTTCACGGTGATCCCAGGCTTTGGCCACAGGCACTCCAGGCCAGAAGCTTCCTCAGTTTCTACAGAACAGCCTGGCAAAGCAGTGCCGCAAGAACAGCTAGTCTTTCTCCTTTGGAAACTGGCACACTGGTTTCCATAGTAACAGGACTCCCCCATTCTGTCCTCTCTGAGCCCCATCTCAGAAGCTTTTTGGCATGGATATCAAGGCTCAGGATGAGAGGATGAATCATCTGCATACTTTATCCAAAGGGAACTGGGCTCTCTAAGCCCAAAGCTCTCATGCGATGTAAATAGTGAAGCCGAAGTCTAGGATGTCAGGGTGTTAGGGAGCTCGGCTGTGCTTGCAAAGCAGGAATGCTGAGTCAGTTGACGGAGGCAGATTTTGATGAGTGTTGTGAATTACTGGTTTGGCATGGAACATGAAATGGCTTTGTACCAAATCTTTGGCGAGGAGAAAAGGGCTGGCACGGGCAGAGACCCCTGCTGGCTTAGGTAGAGTGACGGTGTCTGTGAGCTCCTTCTCAGAGATGTGGAGAGCTTGCACAGTCTTACAAAATCCTCCTGAGGAGGGAGAAACTTAGAAGCTGTCCCATAAAGAGGGAGGAGGGTCATTTTTCTGTCTCAATGACCCGTGGATAAAGCCTATTTCTCAGGACAATAGAAATGAGGGGTCTGAGAGTGGGGAGGTGATCTTCAGGTTGGGGGGGGGGTATGACATATCTTCAATTGGAGTGAAGAAAATTTTCTTTTCTGATTATTCCAGAAGAGGACAAAGCTGACTGGATGGTGGTATGGAGGCTGGCTGTAGAAGAAAGAGAACAGTGCTGGGAGTTCTGCAAGCTGATTGGTTACTGGGTGAGCTGAAATTTACTTTGGGAAGCTAGCTGATCATTGATACGAGTCTTATTTTTCACCGGAGTTATTTCCCTGTCTTTAGGCATTCATAACAAATAAGGGGAGAAGAATAAACAGATCTCTACAGTTTTTATACTGGAAAGTCCTGTTAATCTCTTTGTGATTTGGGCAGGTGGGTGAGAGATTCCTGATTTCCTGATTCCTCCTGTGCCTGGAGGTTTATATAGAAAAGGATCATTGGGGTAGACTTGAAACGTGGTGCCCATGAGTGGAGACTGTACTCCAGAGGCCATGGAAAGAACTTCCTTCTGACAGCTGGAGAGGGCCTTCTCTGTGGGTGGGTGGAGACATAATCCCTTTTATCCTGGCTTTGGTTTGAGTAATTACCTCTTTAGCAATACTGTTCACGGCTACAACAGGTGTCAGGCTTTGTAAGGCAGATGCTGAGAGCTGGCCAATATCTTTGGTCATTCCTGACCTGTAGGATTGAACCTTCAATACCATGAGGTCTTATTCACCATTGCAGTCCCTTGTCCTGGGGATGACAGATAGGGTGTTGTGTTCCTTTCTAGTAAAAGTCCAGGAGCCAGTCGGGAAGGGCAGACTGTCCTTCTAAGTCCCCAAAAGAAGCTACAGTGGAAGAATTGGGGTGGCACAGGGGATGGAGACCAAGGGGATTTGTCACTGCCTTGAAAAATTGTCCTAGACATTTGCAAGTCACAGGAAGTTAGAGGAATAACAGCTGGATTCTTTTCATCACCTTGGCCTGCATATTATCTTGAGATAATGTGTGCTGCACTACACTTTTGAGAGAGTGTAGAAATATGGGAAGTGTATGATAGTGGGAGTCAGGACCCTGGCGTTTTAGACTGCTCCTGACCAGTGGTGGGAGTCTGGGGAAGTTGCTTTGGCTCTGGGGTCTTTCCAGTTTTCTCCCCTGTTGGTGGGGGTTGGGAATGTGGGCGGACAGGGATGAGGTGGTCTCTATTCTATGACTCACTGGGCCCCGCAGCATGACCATGTCTTACATACACAGCCAACGATGTTGATTGCTCTCAGCAGGGCTACACTCTCCCCTCCCCTGCCTCCACAGCGGGTTATCATGCTGACTCGACTAACACAACCCCCATCTGGACGCAGTCCAAACGCCAGATGTGCCCCCGATTAGTGTCGGTCTGGGGAATGTCTCCATGACTGAAAGGTCAGTGTCAGCTGGAAGTGCCCAGTGTGGGTGTCTGCCCCCCCACCCATGTCAACTGGGAGAGCTGACACTTGCATTATCTCACTGGCCAAGGAACTTGGCTGGGGCAGCATGGGGCCGGGAGCTGGCCAACTTCAGGAGGGCCTTGTTTTACTTGCCTTCCTCCTTTGCTCTCCGCTAAAGGACAGAGTGTGATTTTCCACTTGGAAGAGACTCCCGGGGTGTGCAAAGAGGGAAGTCCTGCTGGTGTGTAACTGAAAACACTTTGTTCTCCTTCAGATCTGCAACGTGCTCGTGTCTCTTCTGATTTTCTTATGGCGGCCGTCACCTCCACTATGGAAAGAAAAATGAACGGTAATGTTGTGATGGGCTGGGCTGCCATGTTTTACCCTATTTACAGGTCATTTTAAGTATCGCTTCTACACTTCAGACGGGCTTTCATGTTTAGGCTTTCCTCTAGGTAGCAATGAAAATTAAACACAATTGAGTTTGATGTGGATCTTATTGATTCCAGACCCATTTCAGTAGACTGTGACACTTCGGCGACCTGCAAATTCTACACACTAGAGTTCATATTTTACACAAGTGCCGGATCCCCAAGCCACGGACTCTCATTCCTCCCGGCAACATCCAGCTCCCAGCAGAAGACAGAGACCCTGTCAGAGGACGAAGACTCCTAATGAAGATGCATTACAGGTGATATTTACGGTCAGCCCCTTAGGAAAACAGAAATGATTCATGAATAATTTCATGGAAGTCACACCAAAAAGAGAGTCATAATTTTCTCAAGTCCACGTTGTGGCCACTTGCAGTCCCACAAGTCACCACAGCTTCACTTCAAAGGGATGAGGCAGGACAGGGGAAGAGGCAGTGTGTTAACCTGGCTTGGGAACTACCACGTAATGAAAACTGCTCAGCACCTATGATTGATTGCGTCCGGTCAAAGCAGAGCTTCTCTTCTTTGCCTGTTACTGGAAGGCTGAAGTGGGCTCTTCGGCTGGTGGCCGTGGTTCTCCCGGCAGAGCCATCGTTCGTTATAGAAGACCCCCCCAAGCTAAGGGAAGGATTGGTGACAGAGCAAGGCGGGTGGGTGGGTTCTGGCCGGTCATTGGTTTCAAGGCCCTGTGTCCATCTTTTCTCTTTTGCCACGGAGCTGGGAATGCGAGGCTTTCTTCAGGCCAAAGTGGGAGAGAGGGAATTTTTACTAGAGGGCATGGCCTTCTGAGGCAAGGGAAGAAAGGATCTTCTGCCAGCAAGGGCAGGGAACAGAGGGGAGTCAGAACAGCTTGTGGAGAATGGTATTCCCCTCTGGGGGTCACAGGGCCACTTGTAAAATGACGTCGCGATGTTGGTCCACATCCAAGGTTCTCAACCTTGGCTGTACATCAGAATCACCTGCGAGGCTTTTACAATCCCAGGGTCCGGGTCCCAGCTCATAGCAATTACATCAGAATCTCGGGGACGGGACCCAGGCCGAGGTAGTTGTCAGGGGGCCCCGGATGATTCCAGGGTACATCCAGGCTTGGTGATCATCCATCTAGGACTTTGCTAATCAAAGTACGGCCTGGGGACCAGCAGCGGTGGTGTCCCCTGGGACCTGTTAGACGTGCGGAATCTCAGGTCCCACCCCAGGCCTACTGAGTCAGCATCTGCATTTTAGCAAGGTCCCTGGGAGATCTTAAGTCTGTTAAAGTATGAGGAGCTGTGGTTCTCAAACTTTGCTGCACATTAAAGTCACCTAGGGAGCTTTTAAAAACCCCAGTGCCCAGGCCGCCCCTCGTACCAATTAAATCAGAATTTCTGAGGGTGGGATGCAAGCATCAGTAGTTTTTTATTGGTTCTCCGGTGATTTCTGATGTGCATGGGTACTCAACCCTGGCTACATATTAGAATCACCTGGGGAGCTTTTAAAGCTCCAGATACTTGAGCCCTATTTTCAGAAATTCTGATTTAATTGGTCTGGGAGAGGCTGCAAAAAACTTCCTAGGTGATTCTAATATGCAGCCAACGAGAGCCCCTGTTCTAGAATGTTCTGCCAGCTTCACTGAAGGGGCAGCCAGGTTGAAAACCTTGCTGCAAGTCAGTGGATCCAAGAACAGTTGAAGGGAAAGACCAACCAGACCATGTCTAGACTTATCTGATCTCAGGGCTTTGATATTTGATCTCCTTACGTATGACAACCACTATACTTTTTTTTTGAGTTCAAATATTTGTATGCTTTACTTTTACTTTTTTACCTTTACTTTTCTAATAAAGTTTGTTTTGAAAAATTCAACTTCAGTGCAGCCAAATGAAGGGGCAAAAGCATTGGTCTACATCTGGGCCACAGGGGCTAGGAGCAGCTGAGGAATCAGGTGGGACGGTGGCAAAAGAGGTCAAGATGGAGAACTCGGGACGGCCGGGGCCCAGCTGAAGCGTGAAGAAGTACCCTTGGGGACAAGAAAGAGGTGAGCCGACTGTGGTTTCTTGTCCCCTTTGCCCTGTGGTACCCCCTCTCCACTTCCACCATGGCTGTGGAGTTAGGTATTTCTTGAGTAGGGATGTCAGAGTTAGCAAATAAAAACAGGGCGCCCAGCTAAACTTGAATTGCAGAGAAGTAATTAATTATTTTTGAACATAAGTATGTCCCACGCACTATTTAGAAATACTTATGCTTTCTTAGGAAATGATTTGTTGCTTACCTGAAAATCAGTTTTAATTGGGTATTGTGTATTTCATCTGACAATCCTACTTGATCGACAACCCTAAATTCTCGGTGTTGGAAAACCTGCCCTCATGAATGCCCTCTAGGTCTGGAGGGTTCTTGCTGTTTGAGGTGAGGTCCATGTGTGTGGGTTTGAGCCCTGTCCCTGGGAGGTCTGCCCTCCTGGGCTCTTCAGGGTTTGCTCAACGTCCCAAAGCTAGCTCTGGCAGGGATGTGTGGGGAAGACCCGGTTCTGTGGACAATATTCCTGGACTTCACTTCTCTGGACTGCTTCTCTGCAGTTTTTGGTGTCGAGGTGGTTCCTGGGAGGTCCTCAGAGCTACCCTCTTCTCCCAGTCACTTGCCCAAGTGAGGCTACCCAAGCCCAAGAGAACGGGAGTGGAAAGGCATTTTGGGCTGGAGGCGACAGTGTGGAGCTCAGGTAACTCAGACATATGCAGGGCGAATGCAGCAGCGTGTTTCCCAGTCCAGCCACAGCTCGTCCCTGAAGCTGCTGTTCCACGTCTGAGCCCACCGTGGCTGGCTTTCAGCAGAGGCTGCTCCACGGAAACACATTCCGAGTCAAAAGTACAGTTTTCTGTTCCACTCAGCTGTGGAGCAGCTCATCCCCTGCTGGCTTTGGAGCATGTGGGGGCTCGCCGGGGGGAAAGGGGGACACAGAGTGGGAGAGAGCCGGCTGCTGGTAAGGGATACACACATTCGAGAGATGTGCAGGATGAGAGATAGAGATGGGGGGGAGAGGCAGGGAGGGATGGAAGGACAGAACTGGTTAGGTAGCTGGGGACGTTCAGCAAGATGCAGGCTGATCAGGAAGGGCGTCCTCTGCTCATTCCTCTAGACTGTCCCACTACAGACCTAAGCTGGTGCTGGTCTCTTGCCTGAAGCAGAGAGTCTCGATCAGCTAGCCTCAAGAGAAGCCCAGGAGGGCTCCGCGGGCTGGAGAATAGGCTGGGCCAAGATCTGAGGCCGTGGCTCACTTTCTGTGGGTGCTCCAGAAGGTTGGGTGCCCCTTTGTGAGGCTTACCCGCCGGTCAGACTCCGCAGACATTGTTGAGGCTGGAGAGCTGGGATGCCCCGTAGGACTGCTCACATACAATAGCTACTGTTGGAAATCCTCTCCATCTCCCTCCTGACGCCACCTTCTTCCTAGAATAATAAATAACCGCAGGATAAATGAAGGTCACAGACTTGGCTTTGTGTTTCTTCTGGGATTCAAGTCATGGGAAGTCTGGGCTGTTCTTTGTCTCCTTTCTGATGGGCTCCAGTGTGGAGAGCTGGGCTTTCCAGCACATCTTCTCCCATAGGCACCCGAGATGTGGCACGGGGAAGGCTCTCCAGAGAAACCTCAGTAGCTAGTGGCAAATTAAGATGATAAATGGTTTTTTTTCTTCCCTGGCCACTTAGTTGAGGACAGAACAGCCAGAAGTTCTGTGGAAGATTGGGAGAGAAGCCAAGGGAAGGGAGGGAAGGAGGACGGAGCTGCTTCATAATAGGACAGGTCTCCTCAACTCACACTTGCGGGGGCCCCTCCTCACATAGGATTGGTCCTAGTTCCGATTTTGTTGAGGGCTGGGCATCTGAGCAAGAAGTTGGTTTCCAGATCAACTGTACTGACTGGTAGGTGGAGCTGGGCCTGGGTTCTTGCTGACTATTTGGGGTTTGGCTTATCAAATCTTGGCCAGAGCCTGGCTACTAGCTACAGGCCTGTTTTTTAGGACCAGAGTGTACTTTCCTTGGAGACTGAGAGGCCTGGCCACTGGAAAAAGAGTTGGCCTGCTCCCGTGGGCCCGCAGCTCACTCTGGATCTAATTCAGAAACAGCCTGTTGGCAAAGTCCTAGGTGTTGTGGACTGTTGGACAGTGTGTCAGGTCCTGGGAGCCATGGAAGATGGGCTTGGATGACCACTGGGGCCAGGCTCACATTCTTATCTCAGCTGTAGGGAAGAATGGTTTGTCCCATGGGATTCCTCTGGGGCTGGCACACATGGCAAGTTCAAGGGAATGGGCTGGTACAGGCCTTGCTGGTCAGATCCCAGCTGGCTCTCATTTGTCCATCTTTGACAGACCCGGGTTTGGCTGGAGGGCTCTGACTTTCTGGCTGGTTGAGTGTGCAAAGAGCCAGGGCCCAGGAAAGACTTGTGGGTGAATGCGAGTGGGATTGTGGAGTGCATTTCTTCCCATGGAGCCAAGGGGGTCTGAACACCTGGCTAGTGTGTGTTTCAGGGGTCAGGTAGGGAGAGCTCAGAAGTGGGGGCATGGCTGGGATGATTGATAAAAGAGAAAGGGTCCAACTCCTGGTTAGCCCCTGCTCTTCCTCATCTCCTGGCCCCTTTCTTCTGCCCCTGGCTGGCACTTCTCATGTTCTGGGACAAGATCTAAATTGAGACATTCGGGAGCTGCCAACCTTCCAGGTCCAGGGTGATCACAGGACTCACTGGCTCCCCATCTCCTCTCGGCTTGGCCCTTGTCCTAATCCCCACCAGTGCCTGATGCCAATATCTGGCTGCCCACTGAAGTCCTCTTTCCTCATGCCCGTTCTGGGCACTGTTTGGAGGTGCTGAGACGGCTCTGCATGTGTGTACATGTGTGAGTGTGTGTGTGTGTGTGTGTGTGTGTGTACATGGCCTCCTTGGACATTTGACTAATCATTTATTGGCCCCGACTGAAGCACAGATTCCACAGTCCTTTCCAACCCTGGACTTAGTGGTTGGAGAAAGTGTCTGAGCATAACTTATTATAAACAGCCTTTGGGCCCAGCCTCTGATGCCACTCCTTTGGAAGGCCTTCTCCCAGGACCCCGGCCCTGTGTCCCTCCCCTTCTTTGGGCTCTTAGGGTCCAGAGAGCGTGCCTGGCTCCACCCAACTATGAGTTCTTCTGCCCTGGTCTGGTTCTGAACAGTTCATCTGTTACCTCCTCCCAGAGCCCAGGCTTTGGAGTCAGCCAGACCCAAGTTCAGATCCCGACTCTGTTGCTTACGAGCTGATAACCTTGAGCCAGTTGATTTCTTTGCGACTCCGTCTTCTCATCTGAAAAGAGGGCTAAATACGCCTCTCTGGGCTCCTCGTGAGGCTCTGAGAGCTCACGCAAATGAAGCAGCTGGCACAGGCCCGAGTTTTTGTTCTTTACTCTTCTCTCCTCATGGTTGTTGGAACAGAGCTGGGCTTGTGATCGGCACCCAGAAAAGTAGTAGTGACTGATTAATGATTATGGAGCCTGCAATTATTGGGATGAAGTCCCTAAACAGGGAAACAGCTCTAAGCAAACCCATTAATTAGGGGCCTGTTTGCAGTTCTTTTGTGCTGGCTTGTCATGTGTTAGCTCAAGGAGGGCTGGGTACCCCCTACCCCCCCAGAGGTCATTCTGGGAGAATAATGACCAAGGGGAGGCTCCGGCCTGAGGTGTGCAATTCCCACCTACTTGTGACCTTCACGCCCACCCTCCCCTCCCCACCCCAGAGCTGCTGCAATAAACAAGTTACCAGGTGACACACAGCCCTAATAAAGACGGCCACTGGCTTTAGGGTGGCGTTAAGCCTGAGCTAATGGACTTTGCCAGGGAGTGAGGACTGCCTGAGGCGCAGGACTTCTGACCTGGAGTGACCTCTCAGGCCAGGGGAAGCCAGCGCCAGCAGCAACTTTTTGAGAAAAAGGAAGATTTTCTTTTCTTTTCTTCTTCTTTTTTTTTTTACAAAGAAGAAATGTCAAAATGGAATATTACAAAAATCATGTTATAACTTACATGTTTACATTTATCTGATGAGCAAGTTTAAGCCCCAAATGCAATATAACGGTTATTCCACAATAATTTCAGTAACAAAAATATTTAAAAAAAATTTCATTCGTTTATTTGAGAGAGAGCACAAGTGGGAAGCAGGGGGAGAAGCAGACTCCCCGCCGTGCAAGGAGCCCAACGTGGGGCTGGATCCCAGGACCCTGGGATAGTGACCTGAGCCGAAGGCAGAACCTTAACTGACTGACCACCCAGGTGCCCCTCAGTAACAAAAATATTAATTGTTGTGTACTGCAAGCAGGCAGGTGGTAAGATTAGCTAATGGGGTAGATATTGAAAGTCGCATGACAGACGTCTGTCTGTCCCCGGGTCAGCCCCCACCACACTCCAAGGGGCTGGTCCTGTGGGGCAGCTCGGAGCCCAGGGCCCTGGCTGGTGGTAGGCTCTGTGGTCCTCTCAGAGTTGGTGGGGCCCTGGTGACAGAGACTCAGGGATGACCTCATTCTCCTGGGAAACTAAGGTTCCATTCACAAGCCTCAGACCCGTAAACAAGAGGCCAGGCCAGCTTCCTGCAACGGCTGCGTGGCTTGTGGCCCGTATGCATCCGTGCTATGTCGGCACTGACACCCTGTATGCAGTGGGTGCCAAATAAATACTCTAAGGTCACCTGCCTCAAGCACAGTCAATGTGCTTCTGTTCACTTTTTGGAGGACCATTGCCTTCCCCATTGGAGGGTAAGCACCATGAAAACAGAAACTGTATCTGACTTTTTTCCTCTCCTGCATCCTCAGTGTATAAGGGCTCCACAGATTATATTGAAATACATTGAATCAAAATCTTCTCTAAGAAGTGCCCCGATTCCCACCCAGACTGAATTGGACCTCTTTTCCTAGGCTTTTGTCCTCCATTTCAGGCATAGCATATTATGCTGTAATTATATTGTTTCCTTGCCTTTTTTCTGCACAGGCTGTGAGCACTCACTCGGGATCCCAGGGACCCCGCATGGCCACCGGCGCAAAGAAGGCGCTGACCACAATTCTTTGGCAGGACTGGATGAATGCTTGTGTGAATGAGTTTGCAGGGCAGACAGCCTCCCCACCAGCCACCCCAGGTCCAGCATGCTTGGAAGCTACATTTCCTGATGAGTGTTTTCCTGTTTTATGAATCTTTGTCTGTCTCTAAAAGCCCATGTTCCCTTCTGGTATCAGGGCACATCTGGTTGTCGGTGCATGTTGCTTCGTTAGAAACTCTTAAAACAGCATGAAATTGTTAGCACGTTGCTCCTGCCTGCCAAGCTGTTCTCGAGACTCAAGCTTTGGTGGATTTGGTTTTCTGTTTGTTTTCTGTTTTCATGCAGTTTAGAAAATTGGTCTGTGACAACCTTGGGGGAAATAAGCCTGCCTTGAGCTCTGCCAAGGAGAGGGCCAGCCTGGGAAGAGGGCTGGGGGTGGCTGGGAATCAGTGTGGAGAGGCTCTGGGAATCCTGGCTTGCGTGTTCTTTCCTTTTGTTTTGGATTGGACGCTCAGGCTGATTTGATGTGTGGAGAGAAGGGTGCCCAAAGGAGGGAGGGTGGGCCTGGGGCTAGCCTTGTCTTCTGTGGGTCCTCAGAGGGAGACCGGTGCAGATTAGTACAGTGCCTTAGGGTTCCAGAGGACACAGATATGCTCTCTCCAAATAAATGCCTGGGCATGGTAGCTATGAAGGAAGATGCCTCTTCCTGGTACATTTGATTTCTCTGCTATTTTGGGGTGTGGGCAGTGCCAGAAATCAGCTTTTCCCACATGGCCCCAATATGCCATGCCCCCTCCCCATTCTCGGTAGCTCTCGTCTCTTGGCAGATTTCCTTTCTCGAAGTAATCTCATCTGGGGAAAAGTCTGGGCTGGTCTCTTTTCACCTTGGGTGGCAGTTGTTGTCATTGCTGGGTATGTAGACGCCGCCAACACTGCTCCTGGATGGTCAGTCAAGACTTGGGCAGGTGGGAAAGGGGCAGCTAGTACCCCCAGGCAGGAGTTGGTTTGACTCCTGACAGTGGAGATGGGACTCAGAAATTGTTCTGTGGTAAATGCCAGTCACAGCGTCCATGCCTGCCCCTACACCCTCCCCAAACACTATGCCATATCTTTGGTCATCTTTCACTGTTATTTAAGAATTTTTCCTTTCATCAATTTCCACAAGAGTGTAGCCTCCATTTCAGCCTCTAATCTCTCCTCAGAGAATGGTTCTAGGCTGTGCTGCTGCCTTCTGAGTCTTTGTGAGCACGTCAAGATTTCTACTCTGGCTCTAACCTCCTGAACAAATCTCAGAGCACATCATGGAGGACCCCACAGTAGGCATTCTGCCTCCTTATTGCCCTGGGACTCTGAGGCCTTCCTGCGCATGGTACTCTGCTATGGACTGAATGTTTTGTGCCTCCCTCTCCCCCCAAAAGCGTCCCCACTATAATGGTTCTAGGAGGTGGGGCCCTTGAGAGGTGATTAGGAAGACAGCCATCTGTGAAGGAGGAAGGGAGCTCTCACCAACACTGAATCTACTGAAGCCTTCGCATTGGAATTCTAGCCTTCAGAATTGTGAGAAATCGATGTTTGTTTTTAAATCACATAGCCTGCAGTACTTTTGTTACAGCGGCCCAGATGGGCTAAGACAGACCTCTAAAGTCTAAGTTCTCGCAAGGAGCCCTTGCTTATGTGGGATCTGCAATGTGCCAGGCACTGACGATGGGGCTTGGATAGAATGCCTGGCCCAAGCTATATAAGCCACAAGTGACACAGTGACAAAGAGACATTGAAATCCTTGTCTGTCTGATGTCAAAGTCGTTCCTCGTTCCTCTGCATGAGGGGATCATGAGCTCAGGAAGGGCAGAGAGTAGAGTGCTTTGGTGGAGGGTGTATCGCCCTGCCCCCAGCCTCATCCTTCTCGTCTCACCTCATTCCCCAGCTCAAAGCCAGCGGGAATGCTCTTGCTATGAACTAAATCAAAGCAAAATTCTCTTTGTTTTAGGGAACTGGGTTTTAGGGAACTATATTAAAATGGGCCTTTAATTTAAAAAAGGTAGAGGAAGGGAGAGAAGTACAAAAAGAAACCCCTGGAAGAATTTATAAATTTTGAATTCTCAACGTTTGGTAAAGGCTTAAAGGCACGCGGGGCCATATTTCAGCCCGGCCCCATCTTAAGGGTGTTCTAGTGTGGCTCCCTTCTAGCTACAGGAAATCCTTCCTCTCTCCCCCTTTTCTGCTCTCGCCTCGCCTGGAAAGGGTTTCAGGCAGGTGTCCCTGTCATGCCCTTAACCTAGACTGGGGTTCCTGAACTGGAATCCATGGGGCCGGTGAATTTACAGACATTGAATGAAGAATGTGATTGCATTGTTGTCTGTGCTTTTTTCCTGGGGAGTGGGTTCACAGATGTAATCAGATTCACAGAGAAGTGGTCTAAGGAGACCCAGAGGTGAACCTGACACTTCCACGTGAAAAATGTACCATAGAGCTAAGCGCTAGGACAAGTTTTGCTCTAGGACAAGTTTTCTCATCCTGTAATCATTTTTCTATACCTGCCACCGTTAACACGTTTCTAATTTATTCCATTTTCATTTTATTGAAATGATTCCTACCTGGATCAAGTCAGCTCTGTGTACATATTACAGGAAGAGTGAGTTCATTAATCAGTTTCTTTTTTCTCATATGGAACAATCAGTCACTGTTCCTGCCGTAGGAGATTTTCTCCGGTGTCTGTGATACAAAGAGAATGTAGAGAGACAGAGGGAGAAGAGGGACAAAACCTGAAAGGCATCTTTACTGAGGGTGAGTTCAAATGTCCTTGGGGGACAAATGGAGGCAAGTAGTGGGGTCAAAATACCCTGATTCCGTGTCTCTGCCATGTCCGGGAGCAGGAGGAAACAAGCCCCGTAAAGAGCGAAAAGAAGTTGCCACCACCCCGTGGGCAGGGATGCCTTTACCAGGAAGGACACAGTCAGGAAAATGTGGACAGTGAATTTGGAAGACGCCTATGAGCAGTCTCCTTCTTCCCATCACCCTAGTGAGACCTTAATAGGACATATCATGAAGTCATCCTTGTCCGTCACATCCTGTAGAGTTCCCTCCATCATCATGTGACTTAGGATACTTGCTCTTCCTGCAGTACCAGGGAGCTCCTGGCTCGGGTGGCAGAGACCCTCAGAGCGATTCCCTAGCTTTATAAACGTCTGTGCCACTTAACCTTACAGGCCTCACTTATTTATTTGAATAACTACTGTAGGATAGTGTTGGTTTTTTTAAAAAAAGAAGTTGTGTGGTACAGTGGAAAGAACATGGGTTTGGAATCAATCAACCCTTGCTCGAATCCAAAAGTGATGCCACCTTTGCTAAAAGATAAATTTAAACACTGTTCTTCCTTCCTCTTCACCCAAGGGCAGGACACAACCAAGGATGTTTACTGGTGTATTTTCTTTCACTGTTTTATATGTAGCAGCTATGGCAAGAGAAGCCATGTAAGAAGGACACAGGAAGGCCATTGGACTGTTTTGTACTAATCTAGGCATTAAGCCTGTCTATACTGGGCTTATACTTGGTCCAGCCCAGCTCACCAAAATAAGTGTTGGGCTAGGGACCCAGCTAGAATAAAGTTTTCCTAAGCCTAGTATGGTTGGGGTTTAAAAAAAAATTTTTTTTAAAGATTTTATTTATTCATTTGACAGAGGGAGAGAGAATGCACAAGCAGGGAGAGCAGCAGGCAGAGGGAGAAGGAGAAACAGGCTCCCCGCTAAGCATGGAGCCTGATGTGGGGCCCGATCCCAGGACCCTGGGATCATGACCCCAGCCGAAGGCAGGCACCTAACTGACTGAGCCACCCAGGTGCCCCAGATACAGAATATTAAAACACATTCTCCATGTTTCTCAATTTTCCATATATTTTTTCTTTTTCATATGTTAAAAATGTCCTTATTATGTTTGTGTTATATTCTGGATGATTTTCTCAGATCTGTGTTTCAACTCACTGGTTTTCTCCACAGCTGTGTCAATGGATGATTTAACCAGTCCCTAGAAATTGTGTTTTTTTTTTAATTTGAATGATTATGTTTTTCATTTTTAGAACTTCATTTCAATTCTTTTTCCAACCAGCTCTTCTTTTCTCACACTGTTCTGTGCTTGTTGTATAGATTACATTCTTCTTCTAGCTTTAGAATGTTTAGGCAAATTTATTTTAAATTCCTTTCATAATACTGTCTGTTCAGGAATCCCTTTGGATTGATTTTTCTCACTTTTAACATTCGCATCTCGCCGTGTGCTTTGTAACTTTGACTCATCCTCAGCAGGAAGTATCTTCTGCAGATTCTGTGTATTCTCTAGGACTAGGAGGTTTCTATCCCTCTGATATAGTTTCTGCATTCTAGAATTCTCTTTTCTAGACCAGTTTAACTTTCTTTTGTTGATGTTGGCTATCCCTGGTAAGAAGTCTGAGAATTTAGGTTTTATCCTAGCATTTACAGACTAAGTGCTCCAATTTCATTCATTAAATCTTTTTTCTTTCCCCTTGTGCACACCCTGGGGTGGCCAGCCAGTTTCTCTGCTATAACCTTGAGTAGTAGGAGTTTTTCCAGTGGGAGGGGGTGATCATCTTTTCTAAAGCAATTTCTATCCAATTTCAGTTCCTTGTGATGGAAAGGAACTGTGGCCTTGTTTTTGTCTCTATGTGATATCAAAGGCCCCCTAAGGCACGTTTCTGTGTGCAGATGAATCACCTGGAAAACTTCTCAAAAAGGAAGATTCGGATTTAATAGGTCTGGGGTGGGCCTGAGATTCTGCATTTCTAATAAATTCCTGGAGATATTGATGGCGCTGATTTGGGAACTGTGCTTGAAGTGACAGAGGCCCCCAGCACGACTCTGGTCAGTTACCTCATGGACGAAGTGGCTTTACCTCTCACTGTTCACATGCTCTCTTTGTTTTTGAAAACTGGAAAGTTCCTTCTTGAGAGTCCTTTCAACCTTTGGGTATGACTCCCAGGCTCTTTCCATTTCCAGTAAAACTCCACTTACCCAGTGTTTTAATTAGGACAAAGCAAGACTGTAAGATGGGGAAAAACCCAAAATAACTGAGGCTTAAACTAGATGACTATTTATTTGTCACTCACATAAAAGGGTCCAGAGTTAGGGAGTATAGGGCTGTATGGTGGTTCCACAATTATCAGGGACCTAGGCTCCTTGCATTTTGCTGCTCTGTTTTCCTTGGTGTGTCACCTTAAGGTTTAAGATGGCTACAAGAGCTCCAGCCATTACATTCACATTCCAACCACCAAAAAGTAGAGATAGATTAAGAAAGGCAAGCGTTTAAAGATTTCCTAAAAGTTACAAATGTCAGTTTTACTTATATCTCACTGGCTAGAACTTAGTCACATGTTCACTTCTAGTTGCAAAGGTGGCTAGGAAATGTATTATTTATTCTAGGTGGCCAGATGCTAGCTAAAAACTGATGCTTCTATTGCTAAGGGAGAGGGGAATTGATAAGGAATAGTCTGCCATCATCAGAATGTAGTTTTCTAGAATCTTAAGGCATTCCCTTAGTCTTGAATCAGAAAGGGGGTGGGTAGTGGATGATTGCAGAGAGAGGAACAAACAACCTCTTTGCAAAGTGGCAGCCTTGGAGCTCCAGCAACCATGACCACAGATTTTTGAAGAAGTATTCCAAGAGGAAACTATGCCCTCTGATGAGTCTATTGCACAGGAGAGCAGAATCTTAACTACCTAGTGATGTCTATAAAGTGTCAGCATTTCCCCTCAAAGTCTTGCCAAATCTGCCAGAAATAACCAGGTGACACAAGAGAAAAGAAAGAAACAGAGAGATCCTGATAAGCTGGAGCAGAAGAGACTGGAGGCAGGAGCAGACAGCCTGTGACATGGGAATCAAGCCAGTCTGGGAGAATGCAGAGGAACAGCCACCCCACGGGTCAGCAGTGGAATGTCTGAAGACCCAGACGTTTCTCCAGAGCGTGGGTGCCTGTGTTGGGATGGAGTCAGGTGTGGGGACGGGTGAAGGGAGAACGAGCAAGAGAGAAGACCCAAGAGTCATCGTGTCACACTTCAGAACCGCCAAACAGGCTCAAGGGGCACTGGGCAGTGTGAGTCAGAAGTCTCAGAGTGGGCAAGGGAAGGTAATTTTGGCATATAAACATCTATATTGGCTTCTGTGGTCAGAGCCCGACCCGAAGACTGTGGCCTGTTATTACGATCATCTCCAGTCACCGAGGGAATGTTACGCTTTGTAACATTATATAATGCATATTAGCATATTAGGGACTCAAAGAAGTTCTGTGGTAAAGAAAAAAGACTCGTTTTGGCTTAGAGATTTGTACTTTTTTTTTTTTTTTTAAACTCTGGAGCCCCCTTTTCCTGGAACACCAGTGAACCGCCTCTTGCCCTCATGTCCCTCACAGCACCCTCTAGAAAATCATGCCACATATGAGTGAACCAGTTGCTTGGGAGAAACACTATTCTGAGTATTAGATTCAGACGGAATTACCCCTGAGGATACTTAATAACGAAAACACCCGTGTGATGTAATGAACAATGTCTTCAGCAGCCTTGTTACCCCAAATATAATGGTCCTTTTCATGGGACCAGGTCTTGTAATTACATTAAAAATATGCTGATGGCATCACACCAAGAACAGGTCAGCAGAAGCAATCCTGCTGGGGCCAGTGTGATGGACTCCAGGTATCTGTGTTGTGGTTGCTCTGGAGGAATCCTGGGAGTGGTGTTAGAAAATCCGGAAGCGTGGATGCACTGCTTATCCTTGCAAGTAATCCTCTCTGGTTAGTGTTTTTTCTCAGCAGGGCTTTTAAAAAAATAGTGACGGGGCATTCCCACTGTACTTCCCAGCGGGACCTAACGGGCAGCTCTTTCTGCTGTCCTCTGAGTACCTAGCCACATGTCCTCACTGACAGTTGAGTATGGGGGGGAGGTTGGCATCCCTTGGGAAAACGGAGCCCTCCTATCACTGGCCACCAGCAAGACCAGGACTCTGTTCTGGAGTTGCCTTGAGCCCATTCCAGGGCATAAATGGGTGGACAAACTGGGCCCCCAAAGCCTACCTCATTTGAACATGCTGAAGTAATGCCCATAGCTAAGAATGTTGAAGACTGGTATAACCAGACTCTTGCCACAGCCAAATAAAATCTTGGCAGAACACCAGGGCATGCCTGGCTTTGGGCAACGCTACTGTCAGGACCCTATCCAAGACAAACGCTATGTGAGTGCCAAGGTAATGAAATGAAGTAACTTGTACTGGGTTGTTATTTATGAATCGGTTAAAATGTGGAATGTTTCTCAGAGATAACATGTTTAGTTTTTAGGACAGTTGATCTGAAGGCTTTCTGGAAATCATTGCCTAGCATGGCAAATTTCTTTTCAGGTCACCTCTAATTTGAGACAATGAAACATCATCTAAGTTATAAGAATGCTTATAATAATATATTTTGTTGCTCAGCTTGGTAGCAGGGGAGTTTGGGATTGGCATCTTGGATATCCAGGAGATCCCTAGGAAACAAGCTAGAAAGAGATGATCCCAGAACACATCCCTCTAAGACCCGTCTGTGCACTTTTTACAGCCAGAAATGGAACCCCACTGCCATGGATGGTCATTCCCATCTTTCAGAGGTGTTCTAGATCGGTATCAACCATCCAGATCCTAAGTAGGCATCTAGGCCGGGTCCACTCCAGGTCAACAACAGTGGCACATAACCTAATCTGCTCTGGGGACGGAGTGTGGCCGTGGTCTGGGATAGGATAGCTGCTTCTGAAGCTTGCATGCTCCCTAATGTGTAAGAATTTGGTATTTGCTGAAATACCCATTTGGTGTGCTGACAGGGCGAACCTGGTCTGGGGCAGGAGCCTCTTCCTAATGGTCTCAAGCATTTGTATTCTGTTTTCCATCAAGGAAGTGAACAGAATCATCGATGTATGTGTATACATGAGAAACAGCTCCTCCCCCAAAGCCCACTCCTGATGCTAGTGAAGGAACTGAAGACGTTTAGGAAAGGAGATATTTGGGAAAAGTTAGAGTGGAGTATCAGTCATACACGCATATGCACGTCCCTGGGTAGTAACATAGCGAGCAATGGAATGTGGCATTGCCAATATGGGGAGAATGGCTAGATTATTCAATGAATGATATTGGGACCATATTTAGGAAAAAATTAGCTCCCCCCTTTCCCGTCATATATAAAAATCCATTCTGGATGGAATAAAGAGCTAAACAAAATAAAATCTCAAACAACAACAAAAACCTTCAAAATATTTGAAGAAAATACAAGTGAATATTTTATTTATCTTGGAAATAGCAAAGAAAGCCAGAAAGGAGACATTTGTTATAACTGACTACATAAAAATAAAAGATTTTGTCAAAAAAAAAAAAAAAGACACCATGAACAAAATTAAAGGACAAATGACAGCCTAGAAAAGAGTGTTTGTAACCCATGTAACAGACAAATGGTTAATAACCACAAAATAACAATGAAAAGGCAAACAACCCCATAGAAAAATGGACACGGAATAAGAATAGGCAATTTGCATTAAAAAGTTAACAGTGAGATGTTTTTTCTAATCATCAGATTGATAAAAACTTGGGAAGACTTAAAATACCCCGTTTTGAGGGAGTGGGGATAATTTTGGGTGGCGCAGGTGTCAACTCTGCCCCTGGTGGACAGCAATGTGGCAGAGGCAATCCATACTTTCAGTGCATGAGTCATCTAACCCACGTAAGCATCTGCACACGCGCCCAAAGAGGCAGGTCAGAGGATGGATTTTGCAACATTGCATGAGGAAAGATTTAGAAACACCTGAAATAACCTTCCATAGGGATGTCTCTACTATGCAACATGATGCACCACTTAAAAGGATGAGGAATGTGCTGGCACAGAGAGCCCTGCTGGACACACAAGAAAATGCAAGTTGCAGCACCACGTGCATGGCACGATACTATGTCATAAGGGTCTCCAGGCAGGTAGATACAAAGACAGGTCTGTAAGAGACAGGCATGCCAACTGCGCGCGCGCGCTGTCTTAGTGGGGAAGTGCGATGGGCTGGGGAGAAGACTGGTCAAGGGCAATGTCTACTTTCTCCTCTACCTACTTGTATGTTGTTTAACACATGTACACACACACACACAAGAAAGTGTTCCTGTATTACTTGCGAATTTAAAAAACCAAGAAAATCACACACACACAGAATGGGATGTGACATGACACAGTAGGCTTGGACATCTGGCGCGAGTGATTCTGTCATTCTTCTAGACTGTTACTCATTCATTTATAAATATTTTTTTAAAGATTTTATTTATTAATTTGACATAGAGAGACAGCCAGCGAGAGAGGGAACACAAGCAGGGGGAGTGTGAGAGGAAGAAGCAGGCTCCTAGCGGAGGTACCTGATGTGGGGCTTGATCCCAGAACGCTGGGATCACGCCCTGAGCCGAAGGCAGACGCTTAACGACTGCGCCACCCAGGCGCCCCAATTTATAAATATTTTTGAGCTCCTACTGTGTGCCTGGCACAGAAACTAGAGAAAGTGGTCTGTAAGACGATTTCAGTGAGTGCTCTGATTAGTAATTGCAATAGTCAGCTTGGGGTGCCATAACAACATATCATAGACTAGGGGCTTCAACAACAGGAATGTATTTTCTCCCAGTTCTGGAGGCTGGAACCTGAGATCAGGGGCCAGCAGGGTTGGGTTCTGGTGAGAACTCTCTTCTGAGCTTACAGACAGCTACCATCTTGCTGTGTCCTCTCATAGCAGAGTAGGGTGGGAGAGGGAGGGAAAGAGTGAGAGAGGAGGAGAAAAAGGAGGAAGAAAATGAGGAAGAGGAAGAGGAGAAGAGAGCAAGAGTGAGAGAGAGAGAAGAGAGAAATCTTCTTCTTCTTTTTGTAAGGCTACTAATCCCATGAAGAGAGGGCCTTCTATACCTCATCGAACCTCAATTACCTCTCAAAGGCCTCATCTCCAAAGACTGTTATGTTGGAGGTTAGGGCTTCAAGCTATGAATTTTGGAGGGAAAACAAACATTTAGTCCATAACAATAGTATCTCCTGTAGGGTGTTACAAATAAAATTAGAGGGAGACATCAAGGAACAATAGATGTGCAATGACATAGTTAGCTCATCACCTGCAGAATGTACAAAGAGAATGGAACTGTTGACACCATCTTGTCCATCTTGAGAATATAAAATGGTTGAGGCAGTGAAGAGGGAGAATCGATCAGAAAGGAGATTTCTCTGGAGAGAGCTGTCGCAGTGCTCTGACTCCTTCCCTACTGTGTGTGTGTGTGTGTGTGTGTGTGTGTGTGTGTGTGTGTGTGTAAAAGATACACAAAGCAGAGAGACACCATCCACTCCCTCCCTTCCCAACACAGCTGCCAGCCTAAAGCAATGTGGAACAAGGAGGAGGGAAGAAGGCACGTTCTTAAGTTTAATTATTATATAAAAATGGATGTTTGAATTATTGAATTAGGACTGTGTTTGTCATTTCAAGTGACTTTGTGTGTCAACCACCCAAGGCTGAACTAAAAAGTCATGGACCTACAGGAGTTTTTTTTCAGTGGTAGAGGAAGACTACCCACATGGAATCAGGTTTAAAGGGATAATGGGAAACGAAAATAAAATTGTGCTTTGATTACATCATAAGTCATGCATGGTCAATGTACCGGTTACATATAATTGCTCATCAAGCAAGAGGAAAACTGTAGAGTCAGTGCAAAGCGAGGGTGATGTGCCGTGCCAGGCTACATGCAGGATACCTGTGGCTTTTCGTATAAATGTGATTCTCGAGCAGCCAGGAGTCTGTCCAAGCCTAGCTGTATTTGTGAATTTGGAGATTCACCAAGACCCCTTGTGGTACCCCTTGCAGATGCCAAGGGTTTACTATGGTACATTTTGGAAGGCTTTCCACTGAAAAATAGCTAGTTAAAATTATGCCTTGGCACCTCAAGGATTAGCCTCCATTTATCCAGAAAATAAAGCTGTCAGGTTGGAATTTACTGCTATAGTATTTTGAGATTCTGCAAAACCATTGTAGTCTCTGCAGAATCATGAAAGCCTCTCTAAAGGCTTGGAGAAGGTGTCTAGAAGACCTGCTAGACCAGCTGGCCCACGGGAGAATCTTTCCTGGCATTCCCTTCCCTTCTTCTTCTTTCAAGATGCAGCTCAAATGTCATCTTTGTGAAGATTTCCCCATTTCTGTGGCTATGTCAACTACTTCTCTGGGTCCCAGCTGAACTGTCTACATACCTGCTAATGCATTTGTATCACGTGGCATATATTTATTTGCTTATCTGCCTCCCCCACAAGATCTTCTGCTTTGTGAAGGTGAAAAATACTGCTTTTAAGATGCACATTTCCCCTTCACTCAATTACATTTCTGAAACTAGAGCAGTTTTGATCACATGTCATAGTTTAATTGGCAATATATTTTCTCTGTGGTACATAATTTCTTTTAGTGGTACCTCGAATAATGATATGTCTCACAATCAATGGTGACTTAGAGTCAATGAAACATGGCATATCTAATTCACCTTTGTTACCCTGAACTGCTAGTACGCGGCCTGGCACATAGTAGGTGCTCTGCAAATGCATGAAACTAATAGACGTTGTAGCGACAGGTTTCACCAGCAGTAGTCACTGATCTGAGTGATTCTGGCACTAGAGAGTAAAGCAATAAGGTGCAGACTCGGAGGCCTGCAAGCACCTTCCAGAATGTGGGAGGGGATGTATTCATTAAGGGAACCCCAACTGCTGTAACAACAAGATTCCAAATGACTTAATGGCTCAAACTCAGAAGAAATTTATTTCTTGCTGACATTAGCTGTCCAGAGCAGGTGCCCCTTTTCTGTGGTGGCTGTTCTCAGTGGGATGTGTCCGGGATACACGCTTCTTCTATGTTGAGGTGCCATCATCCCCCAGGGCCTCTTATACCAATGTCTAGATGCAAGGCATGAGCAGGAGGTGGGAAATGGAATCCTTCGCTGGGCATCCAGTTCCCAGTAACAACCCTACATGATGGAGTGGGAGCATGTGTTTTGGTGGGCAGCTAGCTCCCTCTACCATAGGGAACCACTGGACTCTCGCCTCTGTCAGGTAGGGTTGTCTGCTTCTTGTTGCGAGTTTAATTTTTGCTCTGATTGCAACTGTTTTAGCCAATAATTTCTTAGTCACAGGAGACAGAAACCCAACTCTGACCAGTTTTAGTAAAAATGGAAACAATCCAGGAGCTGAAATAACATCAATCACCTTTCTCTCTCTCCTCTTTGCTTTTCACTATGCTGGTCTTAATTCGGGAGCAGGAAGTCTCTGCACAATGGAAACGAGAACGATGCCTTTGCTTCCTTTCAGCCCAGCATCTTAGGAGGAGAGAGTTCTGAATCGTGGATCTCTCTGAATCCCCCTGAAAGGACTGTTTGGCCCTAACTGGGTCACATAAGCACTCTTCCACCAACAGCTGGGTTTTGGGGGGAGATGGCATGTTCTGGGTGGAGAGCTCGGCAGCCCCCCCAGAATCACCCAGAATGAATGGGGACAGAGGCAGCTCCTAACAGGAAGGGACAAGGCACAGATAAAAAGTGAACATTCACTGTCACCAGCCACCACTCCAGTTTCATCTCCAGGCAGTCCCTACCCTGCAGCCACCCCCAAACTGATGCCATTTCCCAAAGTCTGCCAGACTCCTTCAGGCTTTCATGCTGCACCCCCTTTCTGAAATGACCTCTCTCATGTTTCCGCCCATTTGCCCCGCAAGACCAGCTCATGGTCATCTTTTCTTGATGCTCCACTCTCACACTAAGCCAGCCTTACAGCCACTGAAAAGGATTTGCGCTCAAATTGACTGAGATTTGAGGCTGCGTCTGAGGTCCAAGCAAAAGCAAGCTCTGTGGTTCTGCCATGCTGGCCGCACCCACGTTGGAAAGCGGGCTGTCCTGGGAGCAGCCTGCAATGTGTTGTGTCGGCTGAGGTGTAAAATGTCATCTTGTCCAAAACAAACGGCAGTGCCAGAGAAACCCTCATCCCCATCTCACAGGGACTGAGTGGGGGAGAGGGCTGCAAGGGGTTGGCTGCCCACAAAGCTCCAATTAGCCCCCAAATTATCTCCTGCATCACGTGCACAAGGATTTCTAACCAAAATTTGCTGGAAAATGGATTCTCAATGCTTCTGTCTATTTACCTAATACTTAACCCAAGGATAACAACACACATACAAATTTAAAATAAAACACATGTTGCGTTTTTTTTTAAATAAAAATTTGAAACAGATGGTCTCTTTTAAGACAAATATTTATTCCCCTGACATTTTTTTTCACTTACATGTTTATATTTTTTAAATATAGGCTTTATGCAGAGACCTTAGAGATGTCACGATAATAAAATCCATGTTGTTCATAATTGTCTATTTCCTAGAAATGCAGGGCTGGAAGCAACCTCAAGAAGCTATCTCTGGCATCCCCCTCCTCCAGGCAGGCCAACGTGCGACCAGCTGAGACCAACTGCTGTTTATTCTGTTTATCTTGGAGACTTTTGAGGAAGGAAGCTGTAAACTCTTTCTTACCGAGCCTGTGGACTCTCCACTGGGTTGCGGATCCCTTGGCTGGGTGAAGAGTTCTCGGATAGGGCAGAGTTCAGAGTAGAGCTGCTCAGGGAGATTTCTTCCCTGGTGTCTTCCGAGTTACACTCTTGTCAGCCCCACCCAGCATTTGCAATGCAGATACTCTGACTTTGTCACCACATGCTTAACTTGGGTTCCATTGTCGCCTGCTCAGATCCCTTTGTACACACCTCTGACAGGGCCAGCTCTTACCTTGACCAGGGCCATTAATATTTCTTCCCCTAGGATAGGTGAGGGTCCAAAGGGAGAATCAATTGCTGTATGACGTGTTAGGCAGAAAAAGATGGATACTTCTCAGAAGTTACCAATAAGACGGAGACAGCCCTGAGCCTGAATTACGTGATCTGAGAATCTTTCCTTGTGAGAGGTAAATTGATTTTTCTGTATTCTTGTATCAGTTAGCTTTGGCTGTGTAACAAACCACTCCCAAAGGGTCCTGACTTAAAAATAACAAAGTGTTCTTCCTCACTATTCTGTAGGTAGGCTGGACAGATTGGGTAGGAAGTGGTTTGAAAACCTGGATCAGATCAAGTCTCTCTTTTGCCTAAGGCTCTCCTTATGAACTGTTATGATCATAATAACATCCAAATTCCTTACTATGACTTACAAACCCAGTGATCTGGTCCCTGCATTTCCTACATCATCCTGTTATTTTCTTCTCATCCCTCTTAGCTACTAAGTTCAGCCAGAATGGCCTTCTCTCTGTTCTTAGAATGTATACATATGCCATGTTAAAGCTTTATCCCTTTCCCACTTAGAGCTTTTCTACTCGGCATGTTGTCCCCCCTCTCTCCCACCCCCCGGTCTTTACAAGGCTTTTTAGTTAGACTTCAGCTTAAATATCATCCCTCAAATAGGGACCATGTCATCCTGATCATCTACACTAAGGTAGCTACTGAACCACTTTCTGTCATCAAACCATTTGAATCCTCTACGTGGTTCTTGCCAGTATCTAATGATACCTCCACTTATTTATTTGTTTCTTTATTCATAGTTTGTCTCCCATCTCCTACTAGGATGTTAGTTCTAGGACAGTACCTCGTCTGTCCAGTCACTATGCCATATCCATCATTTAGAACATTGCCTGGCACATAGTATGTGCTCAAGAAATATCGGGAGTGGTTGAGGATTCTCACCTGATCCTTTAGGTCTTAATTTCTTCTTTCTCCTTGATTTAATTGACAAACAAAAAAGAAAACCTCCATTAAATTACTTAGGGGTAATATAATCTGGTTCCTTCTCTATAACGGTTCCCTGGAACATAAAGTACTTACTGCCTGATATGGACATGTATCAGATAACTGTTGGAGAATCTCCATTTGCACTGGTTGCTTAAAATAAATTCGTGAACAAAAACGAAAACTTCAGGAGCAAAAAGTTAAGTTACATAGCAATGAATTATTTTGATGATTCCTTTTATGGCAATAGCTTCACAATGTGACCTTTTCTGAAAAATATTTTAAAAGTTAAAAAAACCCAAACCAAACAGTATCAAAGGGCTTATGATAAAAAACAACAGATGCCTAGACTTCCCACTTCACTCCCCTGTCTCCTGTCCTGCTACTGAGAAAACTCTACTTTTATCTGTTTCTTCTGTTTTTAGTTCTGAATAATACGCTTATATCATTCCTCCTTGATTTACCAACTTCAGACATTATCTTTTGACTTCTGGTTATGATGGATGAGGATCTAGCTCTCTATAATTTTCCTTCATGTTGAGGGCTTTCCTCAGTATCTGGGGATCCTTGGTTGTCACTTATATAGGAGAATGAGGGACTAAGCAGTGTGCCTGGGGACACTCGAAGGCTTTGGTCCGAGTGAGAATGGAGGTTGGGAGTGGGCGCTGGTCATCATGCTGTGGATTTCTGTTTTTTGTGTGTTTTTTTTTTTTAAGATTTTATTTATTTATTTGACAGAGAGAGACAGCCAGCGAGAGAGGGAACACAAGCAGGGGGAGTGGGAGAGGAAGAAGCAGGCTCTTAGCGGAGGAGCCTGATGTGGGGCTCTATCCCAGAACGCAAGGATCATGCCCTGAGCCGTAGGCAGACGCTTAACGACTGCGCCACACAGGCGCCCCTGCTGTGGATTTCTGAAATGCTAGGATGGCGAAGCTTTCTTTACTCTGACGTATCACCAACAACCCTTGCTACTTCTGTTCTCCTAGACAGTGAAATTTCCCTAGAGAAGAGCTCTCCTCAACTGTTCTCTCCTCTGTTCTCCACCTGCAACCCTACACACACACACACACACACACACACGCACGCACGCACACGCACACCCCTCCCCTTCTCCTCTCTGTGGCCTTGGTTGCAGGCCATTCTGTCAGCCAAGTGTCAGTCACCATTCTGTATACAGATTTTAGTTAATCTCTCACTTTTCACTTTTATCACCCTCCTTGTCTGATGTTGCCAAGTCTTGACCTTTCCCAGGATATGGCCAGGAAGGCTCTAGGAGGCCAGGACTCCTACTCTGCCCCCTACTTTGCTTCATCAGCTAATTCTTCTCTATTGGCATTAAGATTTCCAGAAACGGGCTGAAATTCTTCCTCTGCTAAAGGACTCCTCCCATTTTTTTTCCTTATTAAGCGTTTATATCTTTAAAAAATTAGTTTTCATGGGGTCTCACAGAGGAGAGAAAGTGAATGCATGCGATCTTTTGCCAGACAATCTTGACTCTTCTTTTACTTAAAAACTTACTCTTAGGCTGTTCAATTTATATCTTTATCATTTCTTTTAAAGATAATTACTCTATAGATTGTTCCTCTGATCGGCTCATGATGTCCTTTGTCCAGCTGCAAAAGTTACTCCTCTTTGCTTGTCTCTACTCTGCAGTCTTGGAGCTCCAGCCCAAGCAGGTGATCTCAGCTTTCCAAGTTCTTGCTTAATTTTACTATTCACTCAATGCACATTTTCTGGGAAACTTTTTTTTTTTTTTGTAGGTAAGCTCTACACCCAAGATGGGTCTCGAACTCATGACACCAAGATCAACCGTCTATGCCCCACTGAACTGAGCCAGCCAGGTGCCCTGGGGAATTTTTGATCATGGCAGCAAACTGGGTTTCTTTCATCAATCCAGAGGCTTCCTGATAGTGGAGTCACCTTGTCAAACTAGGGATTCTCAAGGATGTGATGATGATTTCATAATTAAGCAGGGCTTCCTTATTGACGGGACTGCTTCTCCGATTAGATTGGAGGCATCCTGTATCTCTTCTAGGACTAAGAGGTGTGAGATTTTTGGACATTTGTAATGAATACAAATAGTGATGGGAGTGGGGTTGGAGGCAAGGGCAGTCAGGTGACTCAAGCCTAAGAAAGTAAAAATAGCAGTGGTATCTGCGCTGGCTGGCTGGCAGCTGGCTGTTGGTCCTAACATCAGAGAGGTGCTGTCTCTCACCATATTTAGGCATCCCTGACTTGGAGAGCTTGGATTTTATCTTTCTGGGATAGCTCTGGCTCTCTTCAAGGGAGTCTCTATAAGCAAATGAACCAAGCAGAGACCCCTCATCACACAAAACTATTGCCCTCTGAGCAAATAATAATAATAATAATAATAATAATAATAATAATAACAACAACAACAACAGTAACAACTAGGTGTCCAGAAAAATGCAGCTCAGGGTCAATGGAAATGTCAGAGGTTGTCGAGCTCAAGAAGAGTTCACAGTTTAAGCTATACTTTTAGCTGCCTCAGAGGATTACAAAATTCTAATTTGATCCAATTCTAGCCTTTATTGGAAACTACAAATGGAAACTGAGCTACTGGGTTTAAGACATATGAGTAAAAACATGGCTATGTTTAAGAAAAAGATGGAACTAGAATTGGTATTAAAAGACCAATGCTTTTTAAATGGGAAATAACTTAAATACACAATAATAGCAAATATGTTAAGATAATTATATCACAAATATAATAAAGAATAATATTCAGCCATTAAAATCTTACTAGTAGAACACTTAAAATACGGAAAATTGATAAAACTTTATGTGTGGTATGATTCCATTTGTAATTAAAAATACATATTTTGTATAATGCATGGGTTTTGCTTTTTTTTAAATAAGCACTCTCTAGGTGATAAGTGGACTTGTTTTTCTATTTTGGATTTTCTACATTTTCACCATTGAGCAAGTGAGCATGTATTTAAAAAATAATACATAATATATAGTGTACACTAGAGGTTGCAAACTTAGATTTCTACAGAATTCAGAAATGCAACAAAAATGAGTAAAGTGGGCTAGGTGTAAGAAAAATCAACTGGTAGGAATGTAATCAAACTTTCTTTCATTTTTACTTGGCCGTTGCATAAGCGCATAATATAATACAAACATGTATGGTATTAGAGACTATATATTAAGTTCAAAACGGAAAAACATAACATTCTAAAAAAATAGAAATATTTAATTATTATTATTTTTCTTTCGTAACTCATTACTTCTTTGCTTTTTAACCAGAAACGTGACACTTTTTCTTTTGCCCTAACATGTCAATGTCGGGTCTTGCATTTCATGTTGCGATGTGCTGTATAGAATTCAGCCTTGAATCCTTTAACTGAGAGCAATAGTTTTATTTAGTTTCATAATGGAAAACAGCTGTTCATGGCTGAACATGGATAGAATCTTTGTATGATGGTTTTTATATTTAGGGTAACTACTCCTGAGATATTTGTAGAATTTTGGCATCCTAATGTTGCAGAATTTAGTTTTGAGGACTCAGTTGTGGTTCAAAAATTCCATTTGCCACAATATTAATTAAGAAAGGTGAGTTGAGGGGCGTCTGGCTGGCTCGGTTGGTGGGGCATGCAATTCTTGATCTCGGGGTCATGAGTTCGAGCTCCACATTGGTTATAGAGATTACTAAAAAATAAATAAACTTTAAAAAAAAAGAAAGGTGAGTTGAATAACAAAAATTTTATTTTCATGAAATTAGAACTTTTTTTTGGAATCCTGTCTTCAATTCCCCCAATTTTGGGAGGGCAATTTAAGTGATCATTTTCATTTCTGAAAATTGATTTCAGCATAGGAAAGTGGGCCAGATTGCTCTTTGCGAAATGAGTTTCCTGAAGATATAATTTCACTATGAATGAACAAATTTGATAGCATATTTGCATAGTTGTGAAGATTCTTGCAGAGAAGTACCCAAATGGGTTGGATGGCTTATTATACTTTCTTTTTCTTTTTTAAGATTCTATTTATTTATTTTAGAGAGAGAGAGAGCGAGAGCAGGGGGAGAGGCAGAGGGAGAGAGAGAATCTCAAGCAGACTCTGCACTGAGCAGGGAGCTCGATGGGGGACTCCATCTCATGACCCTGAGATCATGAGCCAAAATCAAGAGTTGGACGCTTAACCAACTGAGCCACCCAGGTGCCCTCTTATGATGTTTTCTTTAATTCGATCTTTGCTGGTGAGTTGGGATAAGTATTTTTTGTTGGATGATATGAACAGTTAATAGTTTTACAACAGTTCCTCCCATCTGCAAATAAAAGACTCCAACTTTATACACCAACTACTCTTAATTTATCAGAACAGATTAATGTTATGACTATTATGTGTCTAATGCATCAAGCAAAGCATTGAATTCTATGCTTTTCAGCCATGGGTGTGAATCCAATTCACTAAGCCCATGATATGTTCTATTTTGCTTATTATTTATCAGCACAATTCCTGATGAATTATTTAGCTACTCCACTGTGCAAATTTTGCCACTCTGGATTTAAGTTTGATAACAAGGTCAGTGTTACTGCTGACCATTTCAGGAGCTCTGTCTCACAGCCAGTCTTACTAATTTTGACCTGTCTGTTTTAAATTTTTCAAGACTTCTTAACAAACAAAGCAAAGCCATTTCCTGAAGTTGTGCCTGTGATGGACACCATGCCCAAAAGTTCTCCAATCACACCGAAGTCTCTTTGGAACCATAAATAAATATAGCTGACTGGGTGGTATTATTTTAACTGGGCTCTTATAAGCCTCTCTAGGAAATGCCACAAATGATTGAACTTTTTCACACAACCTGTCCTGTAAGTTCTCAGCCATGTCGTCATCTTGCTGAGCAACAGCATTTCTGTTTAGTCTTCCATTTGCAAATACTTGTTTTTTTGTTCGAGGCATGAATTTTCTTTGTCCTCAGTAGATACTCTTTCACAAACCCACCATTCATAAGTTTTCGGTGCCTGAGCAGTATTCTCACATATTTTACTCCATAACTTCATTTCACAGTTGGATCATTTATTTTATTTGCACTGAAAAATTAAACACGTTGAAACTTCAGTCCTTTGTTTTCAGATCCTTAAGTTTCTGTATAGTAGTCACAGTCTCTTTGGTTGGATCCTTTCCATGCCAACCCACTTTATTTGCTTGTCAAACTTGGAAGAATATTTTTAACTTCAGCAAACAAACAAACAAGCAAACAAAAAAAGCCCTTTTCCATTTTTCTGCAAACACACAGCCTTCTCTGGCCTCTTTTGTTTCCCTGCTTTTGATAGACTTACGGATGTAAAAGAAATAAGGTTACTTTCTTCTTAACTCTATTGTGAGAAAACAGTTCAAGATGATAAATGACTACTGATCCTCAGTCTCAGTGACAGGCAGAGAATAGGGAGTGTCAGGGAGTGGGGCAAAATGGAAAACCCCTCAGTTCCAGTGGACTCATCCTTGGCTGGAATGTGCCTCTCGTGTTGCCAATTCTTCTAAAGTTTTTAAATTTAGAAAAGATGTAATGTATATTTTAAAAAGTGTATGTATTTAAAGCGTATAGCTTGATGAACTTTTCACAAATAAAACATGGTGGCATAACCTGCAGCTAGCTCAAGAAACGGAACACGATCAGGCCCTGTATGGCACCCTCACATTCCCTTCCAGTTAAGATCTTTCACTTTTTTAGGAAAAAAATCTGAATTCACATGTGGACTCTCAATTTCCACATTTTGTCAAGTAATTCAAAACATTTAAAAACCCCGTGGCCAAACTAAACACATAGTCTCACCAGAGTCAGACCAGAGGACTCCAGTTTGGAGTCTTGGGGTTTTGTGTGTGTGTGTGTTTGTGTGTGTGTGTGTGTGTCTGGAAGCCCACACCACTCTTTTCTTCCATCTAGAAGAGTGGGTAACTATGTTTGTGCTAAGTGATCTCAGCCTTGATTGACTGGGGGTCTTTCTCTGGGACTTTGGAAGTGGAACTCTGGAATACTGTTCAGCTGGGAGCAGTGCTAGAAGTGGGAGCTTCTGTAGCCCCGGGGATGAAACAGGCCCTAATGCACCCTGTCATTGGAGCAGCAGAGAGCTGGTGTCCAGAGAGAAAAATGAAGCCCATGTGCAGAGAGAACAGAGAGAAAGCATATAGCAAGAGGGAGTGAAAGAGGGGAGAAGCTGCCTTGGTTCGCATAGCTTTCTAGCTTTCCAGCTCTTGGTTCTAGACCATCTGAAGCCAGGGTATAGTGGGGACTGAGGAGCTAAGTAGGCCCGTAGGCTTCTCTAAGAATTCAGAAAGAACAATCAGGTGGGTAAATCACAGCAAGAGATGCAGGTGACACAAATATTTAAGAGATGCTAGAGATTGGATTACCAGTCCCAGTTCTTCACCCCCTTGCTGTAATAGAATTATACACCCATGCCATGTGCCATATGACTTTGCATACACCCTACTGGAATAGGTGGAACATATATCCCCATCCCTTTGATTTGGGGCTTACCCAGTTGACTTGGCTTGGGAGATGGAATGGGGTGGACTTGACAATGGCTAGTTCTGGGTTGAGGCCTTAAGAATCATAGGAAATTTTCATTAGGCTTTTCTCATGCTTCCCCCCTCTATAATGAAAAGAGCCTGCCCCAGGTAGCTGCTGGTCCCAGAATGAATGACATATGGAACTGATCTGTACCTGACCTAGAGACTGGATCAGAGCCACTCCACCCAATCCACAGACTATGGGTGGAAAAAAAGAAACTTTTTTATGACACTAAAATTGGGGGGTTGTTTATTACATAGTATTTTCACTGCAATAGCTGACTAATACAGAGGAGAACTGGATTCTAGCAGAATTAGGGGCTATGAATCAAGGCAGAAGAAGTCTGGCTGTACCAGAGTGGGCCAAGCCTGGAGCAGGGAAGGAAGAGCTCAGACTCAGAGGCAACATGAGCAGTAATGTCAGCTCTTAGAGGTCATTCCAGAGGGCACCAGATCCTTGTCTGATTGGAAGAGGGAAATGAGAGTGGTCTGGGGGAAGTAGCTGTCACCTCATTGATCATCTGGCTTGAAGGAAAATCAGGAGGAACACAGCAGCCAAGCATTTATAACTGAACTGGTGACATTATTCTAAGCCATCAGGTCTGCTCAAAGTTGATTACCAGCACCCCCCACCCCCTGGCTCCAGCTTGGTCAGACAGACTCAGGAGCTGTGAGCATTGGTGAATCTGGCTCTAAGGATTCTGGGAAAGTAGCAGCAGGAAAAATATGATGGGAGAGGACAATAGCAATACTGCAGCTCCCAAATGCTCAAAGGTGTGTGTGTGTGTGTGTGTGTGTGTGTGTGTGTGTGTCTGATGGCCCATCTGTTATAAACCTGATAGTTACCTTCTGTCCACCTGTTTGCTATTCTTGTTAATGGCTCAACCTGGGGTGGGCTTGAGGCCAGGAAGCTATTCCATATTCTGACCATGTTCACCAGGTCTCTGGGAACTTACAGCCTCAGATGAAGCGCATGAAACCACAGGGCCATAGGACAAGCGGATAAGCAGGGCAGGAACTGATGGCCAGTGGCTTCCATTGCCACAACAGGAAATGCTGGGCAGGAGCAAAGACGGGGCCTTTCTGGCTTTCTTTCTTGAAATTCCTTTTCCCAGGCACTTCCAAGCTCAGGAAGCTCTTGTCATCTCCTAATTGAGGCAGATGAAGATGGCAGTTCTATAAGGAGGCGTTTCCACTTAATCAAGGCCAGTCATACCCAAGCTCTAGGATTAGTCAGAGATCTGCAGATCTGCACAGTTGCTCGGGCAGCCTGTTTTCTGTCTTCACTACCTTGTTATCTGGCCCTTCTCTGAATTCCTGTAGCTTTTCCAGGACTTAAACAATGAGATTAACAGCTATCATTTTTGAATGCCTACCATATGCTAGGCTCTCTAGTGGATCTTTTACAAATATTATTGATAATAACAACAGTGAAGATAGCTAATATTTATTAAGCATTTACTATGTACTAGGCACTGTGCCAAGCCTTGTACATGTATTAACTCATCGAGAATCTTCACAATGAGGCAATGTGGGCCTCCTTATTTTTACACATGAGTAATACACGGTGGAGTCAGGACTTGGATCTAGGTTGGTCTGACTCTGGGGCCTCTGCTTTTTGTAAATTCACGATGCTGTCCTGCTTGATCTTGACGTCTAGCCATGCCAGGGTGCCATCCAATTACCAAGATGGACTGGGGCAGTTGTGAAGGGGTGGGTCATAGGTTAGGAGGGTGAACACAGTGTGGCAGCCATCCCCAGTAGGGGTCTCATGAGCGGTTCATAATGGGGGCAGGGACAAGGTCCAATGGGAAGCATGGCAAGGCTCCAAAAGGTGAGCGGAGCAGAGAGAAGGACACTCCAGAATGTCAGATGTCCTAACAGGCAGTTGAGTGATGTAGGAGCCTGGCAACAGGGAGCAGGCCCTGGATGTTGGGATGCATGGCTAGGACACCAGGCCCTGGAGGAGATGGGGCTGGCCAGGCACAGCCTATCATTCTGGCTCTGCCCTTTACTAACTTTTAGGCAAGTTACTTACCTCCCTTGAGATTCAGTTTCTTCATCTGGAAAATGGAGATAGATAACATTACCTCCTTCATAGGGCTGATATGATAACTAAATGAAGTAACAAACATAAAGCACCGGTGGTATTGCCCTGCACCAAGGAAGTGCTCAATGTGTGGATTTCGCTATGCTTCAAAGACAGTGACTCAGGCACAGCGACAAGGCAAGACTCAGGCTATCATAATTGAGAATCCAGTGAAGTGTCAGAGGAACAGCATCCTAAAGTTCCAGAGACTGCAGTGGAGTTAAATAACTTCCGGCTGGAACCGGAAGCATGTCTTCTTCTTTTCATTCGTGGGTTTTGGAATCCGGGTCCCTTACAGCTGAATGGCTCTTGCTCAGGGCTTTGGACTCTCAGTTCAATGCTCTTGTAAACGGTGCTCCTGGCAAATAAATATCTGACATAAACTATAGACAACGATGTCCATGGCGCACTCACTATAGTGGTTTTAAAAATGTCTGCAAATTCTTTGGCATGCCTCCCATCAGAAACTAGCACCGAATTCCTCTTTCCTTGAACGTGGGCAAGACCTAGTGACTGGCTTCTAAGGAAGAGAATGTGGTGAAAGTGGCACTGTGAGTCTGCCAAGGCTGGCTTAGAAGAGGTGATATAGCTCTCTGTCCAGCTTTGTCTCTTGGGATGTTCATTCTTGGAAGCAGCTGCTATGTTAAGAGGAAGCTCAGGGCACCCGGTGAAGCCACGGGAAGCATTTGGTCCAACAGCCCCAGCTAAGGTCCCAGCTCTTAGCCAGTATAGTCACCAGACAAGTGAGTGAGGTAGACGTCAGGTGATTTGGTCTAGCCTTGGAGCCACTCCAGGTGACCCCAAGTAAAGCAGGATTACCTGTCCCCGCCAAGCCCTGCCCAAATTACTGATGAAGGAAACAAATACAAGTGTCACTGTTTTAAGCCGTCATGTCCTGAGATGGCTTGTTACACGGCAAGAAGCAAATAGAACACACACATACATAGTGCAAGGGAAGCAGTTGGACACGGTGCTTTAGAGTTTGTATTCTGGCATCAGATGGTGGACTCTCAACGTTTAGCTCTGTTGTGTGCTTGCTGGGCAAGCTTCACAGCACCTTGAGACTGTTTTGTCCCCCTGCAAGATGGTGGTAATAACCATATTAATCTTATGGGTTGTTTCATTAGTTTGCTAGGACTGCCGTAACAAAACACCACAGAGCGGGTGGCTTTAAAAACCCAGAGATTAATTTTCTCACAGTTCTGGAGGCTAGAAGTCCACGATGAGAGTGTTAGTAGGTTTGTTTTCTTCTGAGGCCATTTTCTTCCGTAGATGGCTGCCTCCTTGCTGTGTCGGCACATGGTCTTTCCCCTGTGAGCGTGCCTGTCTGGGTCTACGTTTACTCTTCTTATAAGAACACCAGTCATATTGGGTTAAGGACCACCCTAAAGCCCTCATTTTAACTTAATTTCTCCTTTAAAGACCCTATCTCCAAATATAGTCACATTCTGATGCCCTGGGGGGTCAGGACTTCAACCTAGGAATTTTCTTTTGGAGGGGAGGGGGATTTAATTCAGCACATAATAGTTGTTATGAGGGTTAAATGAAGTAGATAAATAGAAAAAATAGGTTAGTGGTAGACACATAGTAAGTGCTTAATAAATAATGGCCATTACTATTATCTATATAGGACATCAACATGATTATACTTGATTCACGCAACAGGAGCAGGTATGGGGGGTGGATCTTGTCTTCCCTCACTGGATGGTGAGAGAAGACAGCTCCTACTAAGCACAGTTGGTCTCTCAGACCCGCAGCCTGGCCCCCCAGCTTGGTGATGGGGGCAAGAGAGGGGCCGAGGAGTGTCCTCTGAAGGGAGGAGGCAGCAGCATTTCCTGACCCAGCAGAGAGAGCTGTTTCCTTTGGCGACCCTTGGGAGGGGCTCCCTGCTTGAGGCTGGGAGAAGGTCCCAGGGTGATCCCAGGTAAGGAAAGGCTGAGATGGGGTCAAAACCAGGAGCCACAGTCTATCTGAAATTAACTGGGTGCTCCAGAGCTGACCCTCAGAGTTGTTCCCGCTGGAGGCAATTTGGAAAAGGTATTTTGGAGAGAAAGTCCCGATTCAGAAAACCTTTCTGCCAAGTCCTTTGTTTTCCTAATGTTGCCGCAGTGTCTGGAGCTGAATTTTAAAAATGGCATTTTCCTGGAAAGGATTTTTTGGTCTTTTTTGGAAATGTCTCATGTAAAACAAGATCACCAGTGGGCTGTTGGGTCTGGTCTCTCAGGAGCAAGTTTGGGAAATGGGTGTGGGGGAAGGGGAGACAGGGTGGGAAAAGGAACAAAAACAGAGAGAGGGAAAGCAGGACGTGACAAAGGGGCCAACATTTCTATGTTAGAAACAGGCCCAGGGCTCAGGATTTATTCTGGTGGGTTAAGAATCATGTTTGGGAGGAAGGAGGGAAGGAGGCCCTGCCTGCAGGGCTGTGGGAATGTCCCCTGAGAACCTGCTGGCACCAAGCTCACGGTCTCCATTCATCACAGAAATGGGCCCCTCCCTGGGCCCACCACTTCTCTCCCTTTCTGGTCTTGCAGGAATGGGGGGAGGGGCAAGAGCTACCGCAGACTCTGATGAGGGCTGAGGCCAGGTATCCTCCATTAGATCTGATTTTCTTCCTACAGAGAGGGGCTTCCCATAGCATTCATTGTAGGGGCTCTGTCTTACTCTGTTCTGACTGCTGTAACGAAGTACCAGGAGCAGGGTGGCTCATGAACAGCAGGTAGGTACTTCTCATAGTCTTGAAGTTGGAAGCCCAAGATCAAGGTACTGGGAGATCTGGTGTCTGGTGAGGGCCCACTTCTGGTCTCATAGATGGCTGTCTTCTGTGGAAGGGGCAAGAGAGCTCTCTGAAGTCTCTTTTATACGGCCACTAACTCATTCATGAAGTTTCCACCCTCGTGATCTAATCTCCCACAAAGGCCCCACCTCTGAATACCATCCCATTGGGGCTTGGAATTTTTTTTTTTTTTAAAGATTTCGTTTATTCATTTGAGACAGAGAGATGCAAAGAGAGAGAGCATGAGCAGGAGAGAGGCATAGGGAGAGGGAGAAACAGACTCCCCGCCGAGCCGGGAGTCTGCTGTGGGGCTCGATCCCAGGACCTGGAAATAATGACCTGAGTCGAAGGCAGATGCTTAACCATCTGAGCCACCCAGGTGCCCCAGCGCTTGGAATTTTAACACACGAAATTTGGAGGGACACAAAACATCCAGCCCATAAGGTTCCATGAAGGCCGGGCTATGTCTTATCAAACTGGAGGGTTCCCAAATACAGGGACCCTGTCCCTCCTTGATCTAAGAAATCCCTAGATCTGGGGACCTCATTCCCTTCCTTCTATGTGTCCCAGAACATAGTAGGTGGGAGAAGCTTGTTTCATGGACCACACCGACCCAGTGACCTACTCCCAGTCTTGCTTCTCTACCCTTGTAAGCAGCACAGACAAGATGTGCTGACGAAAGGCCCTGCCCTGGGCAGGCCAGCCGCCGTCTTCCTCCAGGCCCAGGGCCAGGGTAATTGCTGTGGCCAAGTGGAATTTCTGTGGCAGGAAGATTCTTGGAAGCTCTTTGCAGAGCTGGCTTCTACCCTCTGGGCTCCTGTGTTACTCTTCTGTCCATTCCTCACCCTGCCCTTGCCTCTCAGTGCCAGCCTCAAGTTTCCTGGGTTGGGGTGTGCTGGACCTCAGAATGAAGTGAGGGCAAAGAACAGAGCAATGGGTATGTAAGAATCACTGAGTCTTAGGACTGGAAGCCACTCTAGAGGTTATTTTATCCATTGTCTTATCTGGACCATTCATTCATTCATTCATTCACTCAATAGACCCCTACAGATGCCAGTTCTATGCCAAGCTCTGCTCTAGACATTGGGTATACAGCAGGGAACAAAACAGACAGTCTCTACCCTCATGGAGCGATGTGTCTGATGCTTGCAAATTCCAGCCATAGCCTCATTCAGCGTCATACAGATTCTGCAAAACCTCCATGTTTTTGGAGCTCTCCCTCCCAGGGCAACCCATTTCAATTTTGGACATCTCTAAAAGGTCCTGTGTAGGTTGAGTCAATGTCCTTCCTTTCTGTAATTTCCACTTGTTTGCCTCAGCCTGCTTTCAGGGAAAATCTCTCACTCTGGTGGTGGATGTGGCAATTCTTTCTCTCCTCCCTCCCTCCTTCCCTCCCTCTTCTTTCTTTTTTCTTTTCCTTCCTTCCTTCCTTCCTTCCTTCCTTCCTTCCTTCCTTCTTTCCTTCCTTCCTTCCTTCCTTCCTTCCTTCCTTCCTTCCTTCCTCCCTCCCTCCCTCCCTCCCTCCTCCTCTTTCTTTCTTTCTTTCTTTCTTTCTTTCTTTCTTTCTTTCTTTCTTTCTTTTTTTCTTTCTTTCTTTTTTTCTTTTCTTTTCTTTTCTTTTCTTTTCTTTTCTTTTCTTTTCTTTTCTTTTCTTTCACTATGTTGTCAGATATAACCAAGTTTAAAATTGTTGTATTTTCCTGGAGAATTCTTTTTCTTATTTTGTAAACATTTCCTTTATTTTTCTGACTTTAATATTGCTTCATCACTTGTTCTTTTGGATAATGATTCCTTGGTGGACTCTTTCTAATCTCATTGTTTTCAATATTTCTGTGTTCTAGAAGTAATGCAGAAAAAGCAAAAGGCTGTGTGTCAAGGGGCGCCTGGGTGGCTCAGTCAGTTAAGCGTTGGCCTTGGCTGAGGTCATGATCCCAGGGTCCTGGGATTGAGCTCTGCATCGGGCTCCCTGCTCAGCATGGAGTCTGCTTCTCCCTCTGCCTCTGCGCTCTCTCTCTCTCTCTCAAATAAATAAATAAAATCTTTTTAAAAAATCTGTGTCTATCACATAAAGCAAAAAACTGAATTTCGTATTTAATCTAATCATTTTGATATTTTCATCAGTGGTTTTAATCCTTTTCATTTATATTTATTATTGGAATCCAGTTATTACTTCTATATATTGATATATTAATGTTTTTTTTTAACCTCTTAGCTTCTTTGTTTCATTAAGTTAAAAGGTAAACTGAGACATATTAAAAATTTTAAGAGTTTTTAAAAAAGATTTTATTTATTTGAGAGAGAGAGAGAGAGCACAAGCAGAGGAAAGGGGCAGAGGGACAAGCAGACTCCCCGCTGATCGCAGAGGCCAATGAGGGGTTCAACACAACCCAGGGCTCCACATGGGGCTCCATTTGGGCTTGATCCCAGGACCCTGAGATCATGACCTGAGCTGAAGTCAGATGCTTAATCAACTGAGCTACTCGGGTGCCCCCCAAATTTTAAGAATTTATTTAAACAAAAATCTGTTCGAATCAGGCAGCATCCAGCCTGGCTGATACAAAGGAGCTCCAAGGAGCTGTACAAAATGAAAGACTCTCACAGTCAGAAGGGAGCGGGAACAAGGACGCTATACCAGGCAAGAAAGTGGGTTGGTTATTCCCAGGTTACTTTCCTTTAGGGGATGGCAGGGATCTATCAGGCAGATTACTTAATTGGTGCTGATCAGATGATTCCTCACTGACCAGTTTAAGATTCCATTTCTGGGAGAGCTGAAGCTATAATTGTGTCTTGGTTTGGTGATGTAGGACTTAGCATAAGCATCTCCGTTTTGGGCCTGTTGTCCTGGGTTTTTTTGTTTTTTTTTTTTTGTTGTTGTTGTTGTTTTTACCACTTCTTTCCTGCCTTTAATTATAGTGACTGAGTATTCTTATTCTTTTACTGTTTTAAAAGTTATGTATATTTAGATTCTCTTATTTTAGTGGTTATCCTTAAACTTTTAACATGCTGTGGGATTTAGGATTGCATTTGGTGGCTGTGATATTGCGATTTATAATAAGAAATATATATTTGATTTTCATCCCCCGGCACAGAGCTACTAAAACCCTTGGAATTTCGTAAGTAATGAGGATGGAGAAAGGTCTTGTATTATGTTAATTAGGCGATTTGGATAATTTTCTAAGATCCATTTCTTGATTAACTGAGCCTCTCTTCAGTTTTGTCTAATTTGCTGTTTATCCTTTGTATCTTTCATTTCTTGAAGTTCTAGAAGTTTTTTTCAAATTCCTTTTTAAAAACAGTATTTTATTATTCCCTATGGTTTCTAGTCATGCTTTTATTTAACATTTTAAGCATGTTATGGTTTCTTTCCAATTGTTCTTTTATTTTAAATTTTTGGGGTGATAATCCCTTTACTTATCTTCCAGTCTTCCTTATGGTGGTTTGTAATTTTTGGTTGTGAGGACATCTTCGGCTGTTTCTTTCCCTTTGGGATAGTGAGGGTTCTCTGCAGAGTTTTCCATTTTTCCGCTCCAGGGGGCAATCCAGGACCAATTCTTTTATTAACTTTTTGGTTTGCAATTGACAAAACAAATTTTATGTGTCAACTTGGTTAGGCCATGGTACCCAGTTTTTCCTCAAACAGCAGTCTAGATGTTGCTGTGAGTTTAAGATGAGATTAACATTTACATCAGTAGACTTTGAGTAAAGCCAATTACTCTCCATAATGGGAGTGGGCCTCGCCCAATCAGTTGAAGGCCTTAAGAGGAAAAACCTAATGTCCTCTGAGGAAGAAGAAATTCTGCTTCCAGACTGCCTTTGGCTCAAGCTTCCACATAAACATTTCCCTGGGCCTCTAGCCTGTTGGCCTGCCCTGCGAATTGCAGGCTTGCCCGTCCTTACAATTAACTGAGCCAATTCCTTAAAACAAACTGATCTCTCTCTGTCTATACACATCCTATTATTTTTGTTTCTCTGGAGAACCCGGACTAATCTACCAGGAAAGGAGCATAAATTTTGAGAACACATTTGTGTTTGGTGCTGATTTGAGGATTTGTTTCTCGGGGGTAGTTTTGTTTCCCCCTACCTGCAACCGTGGAAAGAGGCACACATCACTGGGGTTTCCCTGGGCCTGGGGGTAAGGCTTAAGGGAAGCAACTATGCTCCTGGGGTCTCCACTTCATTCTTCTGGATTCTCCATCGCAGGGCCTCCAAACTCCATCTTTGCTCTTTTGTGTACATTTAAACTCCAGCCTTTAGCCATTAGAGCCTGTATTTGGGTATTTCCCTGGACCACCAAGGTGTCAGCTGAAGCTTGCCACTCTGATTACAAGTTTCTTTTCTTTTCTTTTTTCTTTTCTTTTCTTTTCTTCCCTTTTCCTTCCTCCCTTCCTCCCTCCCTTCCTTCTTTCCTCCTTTCCTTCTTTCCTTTCTTCCTTCCTTCTTTCCTGGTACCTGGAGATTTTGCTTTATATTTATGAGCTTAACTATATTTATAATTTTTTTTTGCTATATTTTACCAGTATGGGTTTTTAGAGGCATTAGAAGTTCACATTAGCTCATTCTGAAAGGCCCTTCAGTTTGTTGAAACTCTTGTGCCCCTTCCTAGGTCTTCTCTGCCCTCTTGTCCCTCACACAACGAAGTGTCTTATCCTAATTGTTCTTCTCTCACGCTGTTCTAGTTTGTTGGTGTCCTTCCTAAAGAGTAGGACCCCTGACAGAGCTGGGTTCCCCAAGTGTGGCCAGACCAAGACGTCAGAGGCCATTGTCACTCCACAGTCCGAATGCCACACTGCTCTCTGTGAGGTCGAAGGCCCCAGTAACAATTTGGGCTAAAAAACACTGCAGTATTGGCAAAGAGAGAGTTAGGGGCTGGAAGAAGAAAAAGAACAGCCATGAGAGGCTGGGAGAGTGTCAAAGAGTCAAATAGGATTTGAAGGAGTTAAAACAAATGAGATATGGCCCTGCTCTGAAGCCCTGGGGAGACATTCCCCAGCCCAGTCTCAGGATCAATGATGTAATGGCAGAAAACTTCAGGAGACCTCCTTGGTGTTTTCTTAATTTATTTAGGTTATTATTTGCCTTCGGTCTACTTTTTTTTTTGGTCAGGTCTAGATTTTCTTTTTTCGGCTGTTGCGTAAGCACCTTAAATCTCTGATTAGAAACCTTGCTGTGTTCTGTTTGGTGTGCTTTGCTCTGATAAGCTTGGATTTTATAACCCCCAGGTCTTTTGTAGAAAGGCTGGGGAGCAGGGACCTGTAGTCAGATGGAGATAGTTGCTATGGGATATTCATTTAGTGTGGATCAGGAATCATACCAGTTATCACCTCCAAGCGGTCTGGGGAGGAGGGATGGTTGGTGGGGGGAGGGAGGGAGCGAAAGAAGGAGAGGGAGAGATACTGAGAGATTGATCAGGTAGAAAGAAACCTGCCGTGTGATTTTTTCCAAATCCCTTAAACCCTCTGGGTCTCAGTTTCTTTACCTGTAAACACAAAGCATTGACTTTGACCCCCCTGCCTTAAATGATTTGAGCTCTGATTCCTCTGGTAGAGAAAAGATACTGTGAGGGTCATGCTGCTGGGGATAGAAAAATACTGCATCTCTCTCTTATCATGGAGCGCAATGTCTCAGAAAAGCAGTTTTTAATTCTTAAAGTAATAATTACAGCAAACTTCTATATGGTACTCATGATGGGTCTGACACTGTTCTAATCTTTCATTTAATCCTCACAGCATTCCTAGAAGCTAGGTACAGTTATTGGCTTCATGTTGGAAGTAAGCATGATTTAAGTGGTAGGTGACTTGTCCAAGGTCCTACAATTAGAACATGCCAGAGTGGGGACTCAAACACTAGCCAGTTGGCTGCAGTTAGTGCTGGTAGCCCAGACATTTGAGAGCCAAGAGGCAAGGAGCTTGGGGAGTTCCGAAAAAGCCACAAAGACACTTTGAAAACCCTTGGAAAAAGAAAGAATAAAGGGGAGACAGCATGTAATGGGGGACTTGACTTAGTCTTGCTCAAAAGGCTTCCCAAGAAAGTATCTACTGAATGAGATCTGGGGGTGAGAAGGCATGAACTAGAATAGAATGAGAGGGTACAGCCTGGCAGGCAGAGGGATCAGAATATGCTGAGGGAGGGGTGCCTGGGTGGCTCAGTCGTTAAGCGTCTGCCTTCGGCTCAGGGCGTGATCCCAGAGTCCTGGGATCGAGCCCCACAACAGGCTCCTCCGCTGGGAGCCTGCTTCTTCCTCTCCCACTCTCCCTGCCTGTGTTCCCTCTCTCGCTGGCTGTCTCTCTCTCTGTCAAATAAATAAATAAAATCTTAAAAAAAAAAAAAAGAATATGCTGAGGGAACACAGTGCAGTGAAAGACTGGAAGTTGTTTGCCTGGAGTTCAGAGAATGAGTGGGAATGGGGCAAAATATGGAGAGGGAGGTAGGCGGGGCCCAGCCCATGCAGGGCTCTCTGTGTCTCTTGTCTCAGCATTTCTCAACGTCAGCCTATTGACACTTGGGGCTGCATAAGTCTTTGTTGTGGGTCTTGTCCTGTGTTTTGTAGGATGTTTAGTAGCATCTCTGGCCTCCATCTCCTAGATACCAGGAGGACCCCCCCATCCCCCAAAGTTATGATAATCACAGATGTCTCCAGACTTTCTTGAATGTTCCCTGGGGGGCAAAATTGCCACTGAGCTAGATATTTCACTTTTTGATATCTGTTCTTCTTCATTGTCTACAAGGTGGACCCAGAGTCATGGGGTCACTTTCTAGATGTGAACATTGACCTGGGTCTCCTTTGGCCAGGTCATAGCCAGACCTGACCAGGTAAGTACAGCCTTCTGGAGACCTTCCTTGGAAACGATCATGTTCAAGTAGAGATACCATCATCAGAACGGACAATGCCGAAATTAGTGCCCTGGGCTAGAACACGAAGACTGGAGAACTGCATCAGGTTCAGAGCAAAAACAAAGGGGGTCTTCACAACCAGGCCCTCTAAAGTTTCAGTATAACATGATACTTTCCCACCATGCCCACTTCTCTTTCTCCCAAAGCCAACGTAACTGTGTAGGGCTTAACAAAGCAGGCCTTTTACAAAGAAAATTACCTTAAATCAAAAAGAATAGAAACAAGATATTTGGCATTAATGGTAATAATAACCAGATTCCTGTGAAAGGCTAAAATATTGCTACTTTAGTCACTGATTGTTGTGGGAATTTGTACTTTTCAAACCCAATATCAAGCCTTTCTGGAACTTCTTGTCAAGAGTTTTCTGCTCCTGCCAAGTAACCCGGGGAAAAGGAGAAAGCATTGTTTTGTCTAGCGCATTTCTTCTATCACCAGGAAAATGAAGTTCTAGGCGGTCTGCTTTTTTTTCTTTTTCTTTTTTTTTTTTTTAATGGTTTTGGAGATGCTGCAAATACTACAGTCTGGGTCTATTGAGATATTCCTGAAGCATGACTGTTACCCAGGATCTATCCTGACCCTTCGTCTTTGAGTTGTAGGAATTCCCTGGTTTTCTTTGCCCTCATCCTGTGGGGATTTCAAAGGATGAGGTGACACAATTTGACTCAAAAATCATGCCAGAAAGATTGTCCACAAACTGTGCATTAGCCCTTTCCACGTTTCCCTGTTTCTCTGAACTTCTCTGCCTTACTTCTTCTTCCGGGGATCCTGAGTTCTGGCTTGGAGGCCACCCCTTCAGAGGGGACTCAGCTCAGAAAGGCACCTTGTCTCTTGGCCTGGAGGTCATTTGGGCTGGTTTGTGGTCTGGGCGAGGAGCCAGATCTGTGTCCCCAGGTCATAACTAACTTCTAATTAGCCATCTCTCCTACTAAATTATTATGCCTGTTTCACAGTCGGAAAGGTAGGCAGAGTGGTCAACTCAAAATCAGAGTTGGGCTTTAGGCAAAAAGCCTGAGGTGTCAACATTGCAACAATAGTGAATATTTATTGAATAGTTAACTATTAGGTCAGCCTATGCCAGACACTCTGTATACATTATCTCATTTAATTATTACATCATCTCTTTGAGATAAATACTATTGTTATACTTTTACAGATGAGTAACGAAGCTTAGAAAAATAAATTATTTGCTCAAGGTCACACAGCTTCTAAATGGTCGAGCCAGGGCATTCAGATCCCAAGTGTTTCTTGTACTCTCTACCCTTTGCTTCTCTTGACCCTTTTGAAGACTTTATGAAGAAAGGTGGAGGGGATTGTTGATGTTCCCAGGAGAACTCTACCTCTGGAACACATGGAAGCTTTGAGAAGGCCAAATCCGAATTATTTCTGATAAAGTCGATCTGATCACGGCTTTGGGCCATGATGGGCTGAGCACATTCTCTGCTTCCTATTTAAAATAAAATATATTGATATTCAAGGAAAGCTTTATAGTTATAAATTTCAGTTTCACTGATCAAGTTCATCATCATCTTTACGGATAATGGTTTACAAAGACAATGTGGGTCCTTATCCCCTGGCATCATGATAAACTAAGGTGATTTCTCAGGGCTTTAGTTTCCTTATTTGTAAATGAGGGGTTTGGGTAACATGATCTCTAGAATCTTTTTTGACATTGTGGCTGGTGTGTGCTCACACATGCGCCCAGAAGCCCACTTAAAAACCTCAAACTCTTTAGTGACGTATCAGTCACTTCCCACTGGCTCCTACAACGCAGAATCTGGTTCCAGGTGGGCAATCACCACACCTGAGGATTTTCGACCCCAGTCGTCTAAGCCCAGGAGAATGCTGTTTACACACTGTCCCCACCCCTCACTGTCCCAGATCCATAACAGTGAAGGGTATAAACCAAACTAGCTGGTTTGCTCTAGGGAGTTCCTGTTCTCTGTGGGAGGAGCATTCAAGCCAGTCTTCCCACTCTGAAGGCAGAAGATGGACTAATTAGTCTCTGTCTTCCGTGGACCAGGGCTGAAGAGGGCTGTAGGAAGACCTGTCATGGAGTTACCATTCCAGTACATGAGTTTCCTGGGGACAAACTTGGAAAAGGACCAAAGGAGGAGGCACATGAAACCCACAGTGAGGGGAAGCTGGAAGGATGGTTTATCCTGGTTAATCCTGGGGGCCTCAGGGAAAGCTCTGTCCCAGAAAGGTGGCTCCTCACAAGGCTTGTCAGAACTGATCTCACATGCAGGTAAAGAAGGATCCAGGGGAGGAAGGATGGGCTTAGCTGGGCATGTTCACAGCACAAGGGTCCAAAGCTTTGCCACAGTGTAGGAGGGATCAAGGGGCTAGTGGGGAGCCAAGTCAGTTATCATCTAAACAATACTGACACATAAGAGGTCAGGAGAGAGGGGCGCCTGGGTGGCACAGCGGTTAAGCATCTGCCTTCGGCTCAGGGCGTGATCCTAGCGTTATGGGATTGAGCCCCACATCAGGCTCTCTCCCACTCCCCCTGCTTGTGTTCCCTCTCTCGCTGGCTGTCTCTATCTCTGTCGAATAAATAAATAAAATCTTTAAAAAAAATAAAGAGGTCAGGAGAGAGAAAATTAGGAGAGTGATCTAATACTAAAACAGGTCAAAGTCATGGCATCGCAATTGGAGGCAAGCTTTGATAGACTCAAAGATTAAAGAGTGCTTACTGTGTTGTGTAGAGGAGACGTTAGTTAGCCAACTGCAGCTTGTGGGCTAAATATGGCTGGTGACCTTTTCTGTAAACACAGTTTACTGGAACATCCATCCATTCATTTCTGTATCGACTATGGCTGCTTTCGTGTTTCAGTGGCAGAGCTGAGTGGTTGTGACAGAGATCGCATGGTGTACAAAGCCTGACATATTTACCATCTGCTCCTTTACAGAAAAAGTTTGCTAACCCCTAATGTCGAGGAAAGAACATGTCGTTCTAAGCCTTGGATCAAACAGCTTGGAACCCACACTCGTTTTTATCATCTACCTTTCAAAGCCTTCATTTCTCATCTGAGAAATGGGAGACTGTATTCCTGGGGCCACCTGACCACTTAGCTCACTAATTACAATAATTTATGACATTGAACAAAATCATGAACGTGAAAATGTGCGTGAAGCTATAAAAAGTTATACGGAATGCTCAATATCATTAGGGCCGTTTTCAAAGTATTTGGCAAAAGAGAGACGGCCAAGAAAGCTGTTCTTTCCGCAATAAAGGTAAAGAGGAAATAAATAATAATGGTTGCCAAAGGGTACATTAGCCTTTTTATTTGTGTCAGTTAACATATAGTTTGGAGGTGGTGTAAGCTGGTTTATAAGACTGAGGGGAAAGAAGTAAAAGCCACAGCCACCTTGAGGATGGACTGAAGAAATGTGTGAGGGGCGAGGTACAGCCGGGTATTGTGGCAGGCCCAGGTCTGAGAGGATGCCTACCCACCTGCGAGCCTCAGAGGGGGGCTGGCGGAGGGCAAGAATGGGAAGACAAATTCAGGAAATACTGCATTTATAACGACAATTATGTATTGTTTATCTGAAATGCAAACCTAGCTGGGCATTTTATATTCTTATTTGTGAAATCTGGCAACTCTCCCCACCCTGTGTGGTTCTGGGGGGGTGGCCAATCACAGGGGCTCCCCACCCTGGTCACAAAGCTTGTCTAGATCCTAGGTCCTGAAACTCTGAATGTTAAGCAAAGATAAACAAGGATGGAAGACAGTTGGAGCTGATTACCTGATGACAGTGTTTTAGAAAGACCTCAGAGCTCCCCTGTTCTGTCGTTTCCTAGGCCTAGGTTCAGCCCTGTCTTTCATTCTGTCGACTCTGCCTTCATTCCCAAACAAGCCTTTTCTGTTCCTTAAACCAGTCAGAGGTGGTTTCTGTTGTTTTCTGTCAAAGAGCCCTAGCCCATAGATACATATATCAATACACCCAAAACAGTATCTAACAAGATGTTGTGGGGGTGGGTGGCTGGTAAAGGTGTAGCCAGAGTGAGAAGACTAACTAGGAAAAGCTTTTTGAATGAGGATCTGTACATACGCAGAAAGGGGGTGGGGAGAGAACTCTGGACCCAGAGTCTGGCAAATGTTTGCATTTGCTGTATCAAAAAGCAGCAGGGAGCTAGCTACTGAGGGCTCTAGAATAGGGGAGGGACACGATAAAAATGACGTTTGATTTAAAATAATTATTTCTAACGGGGGCTTTTAACTGTTTTGGCAGGGAGGGGGCCAGATGGAGGCAGGGAAGCTGGCTGGGGGACTGCTCTCAGGGTCCACAGGACAGGCTGTTGTCTAGATGGGGTGGGGGCGGGGCAGTGGAACGGAGGGGAAGAGAACTGTGGGGACCCCTCAGAGGAGACTCTTGGATGTTAGTGATGTTCTGGTCAAGGGGGACATCCATGGGGAGAGAAGTTCTCCAGTTGTGTCCTGAGTGGCAGTAACTCAGCCTGGGGCAGGGGGGCGTGCGTGCGGAGGGGAAGGAGCAGCTCTTGAGGCGGGACGCCCATTATTCCAGCTGGCTCCGAGTCTCCACCCTGGGGGAGGGATGTGGTGAGAGTGGAGGCCATCCAGCAGAAAGTGACAGGGATGATTAAAGGGATGGAAAATCGGGCCCATGAAGAAAGGTTAAAGGGATTGCCGCTATTTAGCCTGGAGAAGAGAGGCGGGCCGGCATAGCTGCCTTCAAGTCCATGCACGGCTATTAATAGACGCGTGCTAGGCAGCTGCCCCGTGCATCCGGGAGGACGGCACCCCTGCAGCCAGCCTGGCACCTCTGCAGGGAGGGAGAGCGAGAGCGACAGCGAGAGGCAGGCTCCCGAGAGAGGAAGAGGCATAATTATAAAGGCTCTTTTGTGGTCTCCAAAGGGCCCTTTCCCCTCCCCTTTGTTTTTGGCATCTGTCATTATGCTGTGCAAACCACAGCCAGGCCTGCGATGGCACCAATATCTGCTTTCCTGCCCATAGGAAGGTAATGTGGCTATAAAATTGATGAGTTAGATAAATGGGGTACAAAGGGTGGACTGTGTCTAGCTCTGCCGAGCGCTCCAACTGGTCTCCCGACCCAACCTGGATAAATCATCCTGTCTCCATTCCTCCCACCACCTCAGCCTAGTCTAGTCCATCTGGGCTCCTTCTGACCGCCTCCCCAGGAGTTCACATTTGCTCTGCCTCCCTGTCTAATCCGTCACTTTGGCAACTTGAGAGGTCTTCTATTTCTTCCCGGGTCAAATATGTTTCATTTCTCTTTTCTTTTCTTTTTCTTTTTCTTTTTCTTTCTTAATGTGAAACTCTTCTTCTCAGCAAGCCAGCCTCTTGCTGTCTTGACAAGAGAGCCAGCACGCCACAGTCTCACCAGAGGAGGCCAAGAGGCCCCTTAGCCTAGGCCTCGTCAGATCCCTGTTAGGGTGACCCAGGGCCTAGGCATGGGGTGACTGTGTTTTCCTGATGGACACCTAAGGGATACAGTCACGGAAGGAAGGTCGGTTGTGAACCACACATTGGGACTCTTCAGAATTGGAGCTGAGTGAGGGGTGGGGAGGAGAACAGGAGGAGACGCAGGGAATAACCATTAGCCAGATGTCACCACAAAGGTGATGGAATCTGGCTTTCGAAAAGCCCAGAGCTAACGTTTATTTGGTTATGGCTCATGTTCTGAAGGGAGCATGCCAGTGACTTTCACTCTGCAGCTGGAACAGCCTCCTGAGTCAGTGAGAGATACCTGAAGGTCAAATTCTCACTAAGAAGTTCTGTCAGGGAGCAGGGAACTTAGCCCTCACCATCTGCCTTTAGCCTTGACAGAAATCACTTCGACCACTGAGAGGCTCCTTCTGAGGTGGTCAAAGGAGGCAACAGGCACGGGGGAAGGACTGGAGGAGAAGCAGGCAGGAGGCTGCTCAACCAGAGACTCTGAGAACAAGCTGAGCCCCTCCCCGAACAAGAGTAAATGCTCTGTTTCCCTTCCTCTGTGGCTGTGGGGACTTTCGGAAAGCAGGTCCGGTTTGTATGGACCCCCGTGACAGCACAGGGATGGGCACCCCGAGACTGGGCAGTTAGTATGGTAGGCTCCAGAACCAAGCAGAACTGCCCCCCACCATTCTCCAGCTGTTACTGCCCTCTTCCTCATCTGTGAAATGGGCGTGATCACGGTAGCTACCTTCTAAGGCTGTTGAGAATACTGAAGAGTGTGAGGCACATCTAGGGCTCGGCATGCTTGGCACAGATGCTCAATACACATTAGCCACCATTACAATGATTCATTCTCAAGAGGATCTGCTGAATGGAATTTGTGGAGCGAAGGAACGGCTGTGAGCAGGAGGCAGTGGACAGACATGATCACACCTCCTTTTAATGCCACCCCCCAACCCCAGCCCCCTCCGGGCCAGTGACAGTGGCCAGCTCTGGAGGGGTAGGCTGCCCACCTTTCATTGAACCTTTGTTCTCATCTCTCTTTGTCATTATCTTTCCCCTCCTCCCCCTCCTCCTCAAAAGAAAGGGTAAGGCAGAGGAATCCTTGGTTCTGCAAAGAGGCGGGTCCATCTCTTGCTCAATTCCACTGGAAAAATCAGAACAATTCCTATTATTTTCGGTTCCCAGACCTTGAATGTGTCAGGCTTCAGGTTCACTTCCTACATGTCTCTCATCGCCGGATCTGCAAGTAATTTAACCTTGTATTCATAGAGCGCAAAGACGGTCCACTTGTTTACACTGGAGACAAATTTTCCTCAATTGACGCAATCCTATTGATTAAATAATGACTTTCTTCCTCATTTAAAGGTAATTTCTGTTGGTATCATGACACGGAGGAGGAAAGTGAATGCCTTTTCTGTCCTGCTGTGTGAATGGCAGGCTGTGAGGGCCAAATCCTGCCGCCCGCCCTGGGGAAGGGCCTTCTCATTTTTCTCACCTGTTCTGGAGCCCTGGAAGGCCGGTGGAGTGAAGCTGATGCCAGGACCCTGTGAGGAGGTTGGTTAAACATAGACAGATCTTGATTAGGGGCATTAAGGAGCCTCTATTTGCTCGGAAATGGATGTCAAGCCTAGGCGGGGTAGATGTTCCTTTGTTTTAAAAATGGATTTGGGGCGCCTGGGTGGCTCAGTTGTTTGGGCGACTGCCTTTGGCTTGGGTCATGGTCCCAGGGTTCTGCTCTGGAGGGAGCTGCTTCTCCCTCTCCTTCTGCCTGCCTCTCCCCCTGCTTGTGTTCTCTCTCTGTCAAAATAAAATCTTTTAAAATAATGGATTTGAGGGGGGCTAGGGGATGGGTAAAATGGGTGAAGAGGGTCAAAAGATACAAACTTCCTGTAATAAAATGAATAAGTCCTGGGGATATAATGTACAACATGGTGACTTTAGTTAATAACACTGTATTGCATGTTTGAGAGTTGATAAGAGAGTTAATCATTAAAATTCTCCTCACAAGAAAAAACAAATGTGTAACCGTGTATGATGATGGCTGTTAACTAGACTTATTGTGATGCTCATTTCACAATACATACAAGTATCAAATCATTATGTTGTACACCTGAAACTAATATAATGTTATATAGCAATTATACCTACCTCGATTAAATTTTTAAAAAAAATGGATTTGATTTGCTTTTAAGATTATTAACATCTAATAAACTAGGACCTGCACATAAACTGTTTCTCAAGGTCACATCATATGATGTAGAATATAAAATCAAAGGGAAAGGAAGCACATACAACAGGAAGAAGGGCAGAGAACAGCAAAACATAGGAAAGGCACCAAGATGGGGGTGGGGGTGGCCAAAGAGAGTTGATTGCTCTAGGCTAAGTCCCTTAACTTTGTCCAGCCTCAGATTCCTTATTTATAAAGCAGGGGCAATTGGATCAGAGAATTTCTAAGTTCCTTTCTCCGTTCAATGTTCTCTGATACAAGGAAATCTGGAGACTGCTATTATTTGCTTCTATTTTAAGCCCTTCCACTTTGTATTCCAATAAGGATAAGTCCAGAGGATGACATTTAGGAGGATGGGACCTCTCTCCCATTGTCTTTCTGTGAGGTCAGGACGATGCCTTCTGTGTTGATAATGCCAGTTAGAACTAGATACCACCATATGTCTTCTACAGGGAAATGTATATTATGCAGCGTTTAAAAAATAATGCAGAAAACCTTTGGAATCACATGGGAATGTATCTCCAAAGGCAAATGGGAGCTGGACGGTAATACAAGAAAACGATAGCTGACATTTTTTTGGTATTTACTATTACAGGCATTTCCAGGCATTTCTTTGTTTTCTCTTTACCAGGGATTGGCAGACATTTTCTAGAAGAGCCAGATAGTAAATATTTTATGCTGATGGGCTATCATGTCTCTGTTGCAACTATTCAACTTGGCCGTTGTAGCAGAAAAGCAACCGTAGGCAATATGTAAACAACTGTTCATGGCTATGTTCCAATAAAACTTTATTTATGGACCCTGAAATTTGAATTTCATGTAATTTTCATGTATCACAAAATATTCTTCTTTTGATTTTTTTCAACCATTTAAAATGTAAAAACCATTCTTAGCTCATAGGCCTTCATAAAAACAGTCAGTGAACCAGATTTGGCCTATAGGCCATAGTTTACTGACTTCTGTTCTTTACTACAACACTTTATGGGGGGATCTATTTTACAGATGAGAAAGTCAAGCCTTGAAGAGGTTAGCTAACTTGCACAAGTTTACGAATTATAAGCAGTTGAACTGGAATATAATCTGAAAGGCCAAATTCAAGAACTTGACCTTTTAACACCTTACACTTCCAGGATAAATAGAGTGGTGGGATGTGTAGTGTGTGGGATGTTGCTCTCTCTGAGTCTGATTTAACGTGGTTACAAAATTGTCTTTTGAAATTATTATTATTATTTTTTTTCATGGTGTTTCAGATTCAAAACATTAGAGTAAGACTGGTTTCTCACAAGGCCAGGAAATACCTGGTTGGGTTAGGACTCACATGAGAAAATTGCTCAAAAGGGGACTGGGACCGGGCAGGCAGGGGAATGGAAATGGAGAAAACAAAGCGTCAGTTCTGGGAGCATCAGGATAAAGGGGAAGGCCTGGCCATCCTCATCCAGGAAGTTGGCCTGGGGGTCAGATCAGCTCCTCCTTGGGGTGGACAGGGTGGAGACTAGGAAGGAAGAGAGAGCCTGCCTCATCTCCACCACCTCCTATTCCTGCTCTTGAAGATGATACACCTTGAGCCTTCTCTAATGCTTCCTGTAGACAGACCTTGTCTTCTCCTGGGGGAGGCCTGTGTCTTCTGCTGTCTTCTCCACACTTGCTGTGGTCCATGCACATGGGGATGCAGGTTAGTGAGCCCTCTGACTCCAGGACACAGTGCTTCAGGAAGTTGTGAACTGCCTGCTTCTGGAAGTGACTGGGGAGCTTGCTCTCGGTGGATGTTGGTGTAGAGGGTGGGAGGTGAGTGTGCCAGAGGGTTTGGAGACTAGATCGGCCCATGTAAGAAACATTTGCTGAGTACCTATGTGTGTCAGATCCCAAGCCAGGAGACCCCACATCTATTATGTCCTTTGATACCCACAGCTGAGTTCTGAGAGACGCATTGTGGTCCCATTAGAGAGATGAGAAAACTGAGCTTGTCACTTTCCTGAAGGCATGCAACAAAGGGAGGCAGAATCAGTCCACTCTGCTGTCTGCCTCCCACCACAGACCCCTTCATTGGGTTGTGCAGAACAATGGGCTGCCATTCTTGCTCTGACACTTAGTAGCTGTGTGGCTTGAACAACTTGCATGACCTCTCTGAGTTTCAGTTTCTTCACCTATTTATGGTTATACCTCCTTTCAAGGGTTGTCATGAAACAAAAGGTGGTATCATATGAAGGTCCCAAAACAGTGCTAGGCATGGAGCAACTTATATGCACGGTTCCTGCTTCCTTCTGCTTTGAGATGATGTGGTTTTGTGAAGTTGACTGAATGATCAATCTTGCTCAGTTTGAGGTTTTCAGGGCCTAGCAGAAAGCCAGGCATGGAGCAGACACTTAATAAATATTTGTTGAATGAATGGATACACAATGCTTACATCCACTGATGCCGGCCATCTGGATGCTTAGAAACCTAAATGGATGGATTCTTGACTTTTCATCTGAATGTTGGGTGTTATTCTAGAATATAAGCAGCAAAATGATCCACAATGTATAAATATGAATACAGTCAGGTCTTAACTGATGCAGAATTGTTGGGAGAAATGTGTGAACCAGTGGAAGTCTTCATTGGGCTATATTTAAAAAAGAGGATTTGCTATTTTCAAATAACTTGAGCTATGTGGCCAGGTTTATTTATTTACCACTCATCCATCCATTCGTTCAATCATTCAACAGTGGCCTAAAGGGGCTCTTAGAGCCTCTTTTCATAAACAGGGAAGAAAGATTATCTGGAGCATGTCAGTTATTTGTAGATAAATAGAAGCTTCCAAACTGCTTATGGGAGCTTGGAAACAGTTTGTTCTCAAGTGTTTTAGACATTCCTCCAATATCCTGCATGCACGGTTTCTGTGCACCGTCTCTGAAGAATCCTTGTGCTGATTTACAGTCATATTCTTATCTGCTGCAAGGGTGGAAATGCTGAGTGCATCTGTCGGGGGTGTGGGAGTGCGGCTGAAGAGGAAATACTAACACGGGGGCTTGGTTCCCAAGAAACGGGGTCTCATTCTTGATGTTGACACTATGTATGGACTTCTTGGAGTAAAAATCCTTTGAACTGGTGAGGCTGGGCCATTATTCTTAGAATCAAAAGATGGGTGGAAGAGCTTCTTTTTTTAATGATTCAGGCAGACAGTAATACCTTCAAGTCTTCTGAAATTTATGTGGCGATTTAGTCCTACGCTCAAATGAATTATGCTTTGGGGCCTCCTATGTGTGCGTTTTTGCTACCCTCCGTCTCCCAGATCAAAAATACTTCTGCGATTCTCAGTATGCTTCTTGCTAGCAGGTCAGCACCTTCCTTCTAATTTGTTGGCTGTTTCTAAGATCCCATGGATTTTTTTTTTTTATTAAAGTGATAATAGTGACAAAACCAATCCCAAACAAACAAAATCCTGGCAGGCAAGCTCATTAGAACAATTTAAAAAGTAAGAGTGAAAAGGATCTGAATGAGTCTGAGGGGACTGTCAGTGAGCCCATGGTATGAACTTTGGAACCTGGACTTCATGGTGTCTACACTGGCTGTTTGGGGGCCTCGTCTACTTCCTTGTTCTTGGTCGTAAGCTGAAGAAGTGGTTTCAGGATTGGTACATTACCGCACGTGTCTCCTACCATGCGGACCTCATGGCAGTCCTCTGCGGCAGGGACGTGGCTTTATCTCCCAGAGGAGGGGACAGAGGAGGAAACAGAAAGGTATGCGTAAGGACTGTGCACGAGGCCTGGCCCTCAGGACCCGCTAAATGAAATGGTAAGGTGGTGTGTTGATTTGCAAATGGCAAATTGGCTACTCATTGACTACTCACCTATCATAATTTTGAAGCTGATATTTTAATATTTTGACCAGAGCCACTTATTTCTTGATCTCTTTTAGAGACCTTCTGGAAGATTCTGCTGTCAGAAAATAAGTCGGGAGTCAAGAATTGCTGTCTCGATCCAGCTCTGTGAGGTTGCTTAACCTCTCTGAGCCCTGATTACAAAATATGACGGCCGTGGTGAAACCTGACATTTGCTAGGATCCCTCTAATTATACCCTGTGTATCTTTGATTTTCTGTGAGCTTCGGAGCCAGCCACCTTCAGGAGTCAGGGCAATGGCTGTGAAAGGACAGCCCCTCTTCCTGTGGGGAATGGTGGCTGGCGAGTCCACAGAGCCTCTCAGCCACAGGATGGGCTCATGCCAGTGCGCTCCTAGCCCTCCCTTGCCGTGTGCCTGGGTGGGGCGGGAGGGGCGTCAGCTCCTCAGGTCCGTGCTTCATTCCCCTTGGCCTCCCCCTCTGTCTCTGCCTTGATCCTCCTCAGCCTCTCCCGCAGGAGCCACCGACAGGCATGTCCCATTCTGCAGCCAGTTCTGACCAAGGCAGGAAATGGATGTGGAGCCTCAGCCTGCCACTGGAGGGATGAGGGGGCTGGAATTCGGTCTCATGGTTTCAATCAGTAACAATCGTGCCTTGGGTAAACCTCAGAGGCGACGGTGCTACCACCGCTCAAAGCTGATAGTAAGTAGCGTTCTTCAGATGTGGGATCCAGACGCTTAGGCACGATTTGCAGGCTCCTGGGGGCCTTCCTCCTGCTCTCGGTCTCCTTTGCTCAAATCCGAATGAGGACTGGGTGTGTCCGAGGCAGCCGGGCAGCCTGCAACTTTCAGAATTTCCTATGCATCCCCATCCCCCAGTGGCGTCAGCAGCAGATTCCCAAATCCACAATCTGACCGAAGTCTTGTCTAATATCCAGACCCTACTTCCTCTTCCTTGAGGCTTGGGGCCGCCACAGGGCTCGGCAGCATGCTGGGCAGGGTCCTGTTGGGGATGGACAGCCTGGGGATCCCACTGGCGCCTGGACTCTGCCGGTGTCTCCTTTCCTCAGGCCCTTAGTCCTCACCCACAGGAATCACCCCTGAGCTTGCCTTGCATGGCTTAGTGCCCTCCCTAGAGTGTCCTCCAAGGCTGAACAAGCAGCCCAGAGTCCCAACACGCTTGGCTCCTTAAGCCTGCTTCTTTCATGCCCTGGAAAAGCAAGAGCAGACCAATAAATGCCTTTTGAAAGAATGTCTGCGTTTGTGGAAAAATCATCCTGAGAGGCGATTTGGTTTTGGAAGACACAGGTTTCCCTAAAATCGTCTTGAGAGACACCATTGGGCCTGAACTGTAACTAATATCTGCTAAGCCAGAATCTTGGAAAAGGTAATATGAGGAAGGTCGTAGTGATGGAAGCTTTTGGTGTTTGAGGAGCTGGACTGAAAATGGAGAAGCCAAGGGGGCTATAGAATTTGTCAGGGTGTCTGCCCAGAGGCGAGTAAGGGCTGATGCTAGACAACAGCTGCTGGGCTTCAGACAGAGGGGAGCAGGGGTTGCTGCAAATGGCCCTAGGAACATGCAATGCCCAGGCTTGATTCCGTGCTCTTTGGCTCAAGGCCCAGGGTGTCCCTCAGCCTCTCCTCTGGGGTTCCCCGCAGGTGGACTCCTGACACTCTGGCTGACCTTTTCAGTCCCTTCTGAATTTGCTGTTTGACAAGGAGATCCAGGGTGAGCGCCTCCTTCCTGGATATGCTGGGAGAACAGAGCTCCAGAGCATGGACCTCCGCTGCCAGCCAGGTCTTCCGCCCATGCTAACCCCATCAGCAAGGGTGGGCGGAGGCGCCTTCCTACTCCTACCACACGGGAGCCTGGCCTTAAATACGGGGAACAAAACTGGGGTGCAAATCCAGGAGGTCTCTTCACTCCCGCCCTCCCCACCCCGCCAGTGCCTCCATCAGTCCCATGGTGGCCTGGCCAGGCTATTGTTGCTCACTCTAGAAGGCTCACAGGAAGGGGTCCCTCCAGAGTCCTCTGAGACAACTCCCAGGGGAGGGAGGGGAGACCTCAAAACCTTAAGGAAGAGTCTGGGGGGTTAGAGTGAAGTCTGAGAGGGAGCGAAGCCCACTTGAATTTTTGAAAAACCTCCCCTTGAGTCGCTGCCTGCCCGGGGCCTTTGACGGGACAGCAGTGCCTCCTTGTGGCCACTGTGTCTGGACTCTCCTCCCCAGTCCCCACTTTCTCGGCTCCCCATTTTCCCCCCAGGTCCAGAACTCTTCTCCCAGGGCCCCCACTGTCTACAATTCTTTTCTTCTATCCCTTTCTTTTTATCTATTCCCTATGCTTTTTCTTTCGAACTCAACTTTTGTCTTTTGAAACCTCGCTGCAAAAAACCATCCTGTAGGGACAAGATGGATAAGCTAGCAATAAGGCTTTAACCACAGATAGAGCGCGACAAGTTAGCATGGTGCAGGTCACCTGGGCTGGAGCAGTACATTTCCTTCAGTGTGCCATTGGCCTCTCAATTTCCTACGTTTAACTCCAATCCTAAACAACAGCGATGTCCTGAATGCCTCGTCTGTGCCAGTCCCCGTGTTGCGGATCTCCTCTGTGCCTCCTCCTTCCTGTTGCGGGAAGGGAGGGGTGGCTTTGGTAGGATGTGAGTGCAGGTGGGTCTCCAGCCTGTCCTGCCCCAGATTCCTCCTGACTAGTTGCTAGTCAGAGCAACCAGGCTTTTTTGTCTTGAGCACCAGATCCACAAGCTTGGGTGCTTCCTTCCATAAGGCGGATAGGAAGCAGCTGCCCACCGTGGAGTTCTTAGGCCCCGTCTTGGCCTTTGCGGGGTGCTGGCTTCTCACCGCTTGGCAGTCTAGCTGCAGGGCACAGCGAGGCGTGTGTGTGTGTGTGTGTGTGTGTGTGTGTGTGTGTGTGGTGGGAAGGAAGCACCCACTCTTAGAGGCCAGGATGAGAATCCCCCAGCATCCCAAATGGGCCCCGAGGAGGGGTTAAAAGCAATCATTCAAAGTTAGAGGCCTTTTATTTTCCCCAAACAGAAAAAGCTGAAATATTCAAATAAAAACAAGGCTTATCATGGAGCAAAAAGCTCTTGGCCTGGGTTCCAGTCTCAACACAGATAAGCACTCACTTCCTGCCCCAGGCTTTAATTTCCCAATACGTAGGAGGGCTGGAATACTCCCCCCTTCCCCAAAGCCCCTCTCCGCCCTGCAGTTCTCTACCTCCAATTCTTTTGCGTTTTCGCATCCAGGCAGGCGAGGATTTGACTTTGATCTGCACAAACTGGGTCCTGTCCCGGCACCAGCCACCTCCCACCCACTCACACAGATTCTGGGCTCTCATTTTTGCCAGCGTCATATTTTTTCTAGTGTTTATTTTGAAAAGGTCTGCATCTGTGGTGACCGTCTCTCATTTGGAAAATTAACTGCTTGCAGATGTTGCGTGTGGCACTGCATTCTCCCAGGCAAGGAAACCACTGGGGTTTGGATATCGTTTCAAAAGGAAGAGGAGAGAAGAAAAGCTGCACGTCTCTGCTGTAGGTGGCAGGACTTCTCGACCTATAAAACACCCAAATGAGATCTACTTTTAGAAATTGTAGGGTGGAGAATTTCTGAAGGTTTGAGAGCCCAAGTGTTAAAAAGCTCTCATTGAAACGGTCATTTGTGGGATGTTTGTGGCTGTGGCCGCAGGGCCGGGGCTGAGCTAGCTCCCTCCGCCCTTGCCCTTGCCCACCCACACAGCCATGGGCAGCTCCGGCCGGTCCAGGCAGCACCATCTCTTTGGGTTCAGGGTGGCTCTCTGAGTTTGGGTGAAGGGCATCCCAGTCTAGAGCAAAACCCAGCAGACCCTTCTGAGCCCGCGGTCCTGGGTGTACTCGCCAGCTCTCACCCTCTGCTGCCCTCCCCACCTGGACTCCCCCTCCTCGGTTTCTGTCTTCTCCAGGACCTTCCTCTGTGAGGCCTCCATCCCCAGGTGCCACCCAGCCCTTCCTCCCCACGCACAGCAGAAAACCAGCCCAGGCCTAAAAAGACATCTTGTGAGATCCCGAGGGACCCCCCCCGCCCCCACACAAAGCCCATTTCTGTTTTCTTATTCGTTCAGCAATTTCCAAATGCAGAATTGAGAATGGAAACGAAGGAGGGGTTCACAGGCGGCTCTTTGTGCGAGCGCTTATGGGGCGTTTGTGTTGTCTGTAGATAGTGTGTGTGGGTTGCGTGTGCATGGTGAGTGTGGTGTGCAGAGGTAGGGTGTACTCTGTGTGTGTGGTTTGTGCACATGTGGTGGTATTTGTGGCTGTGAGGAGCGGATCGATGGAGGGGGGCACCTCCTTTCCCCCAGCCGGTCATCGCCCTGGGCCGGACAGCTTCCTTCCTGCTACGTTTGTAATTCCTTCTCTTAGTTCAAGGACCTCTCCGGTCTCCATGTCTTCCCACTTAGCAGGCAGATTCCTGCTGCCTTTGCCCGGTGAGAGTGACTAAGAATAAATGGAAGTTTGATCCAGAGAGGACCCGAGAGACTATCTCTAAATTATAATGAACCTGACTGCTTTAAATATGAGAAGATTGAGGCCCAATCCGTACAGTCTGCTTAGACAGCAATTTCATGCTAGTTCCAAATCAGCAGATTTAAACATTGTGGTCATATTACTTCGTATTTCTGGTAAGGTTTTCTTTATCAAAGGGGCAGTCACAAACCAGAAAGGGAGCATATGCAATGTGCATTGTAGGCATTCGGATGTGGTTTAGAATATAGAAATTTGGAAGACAATACTGAAGCTAGATACAATTTTTTTTAAAGAAGAAAATTAATAGTCACTTGTTCAAAACCCTGTAATACAAAAATGGGAGGAATAAATTGGGTGTAAGGTAAATTTATGATCAGGGATAGTATTTCCTCTTGGAATATAATAACTATGAAAAAACACTATTAAAAAAACAACCCAGTATGCAGTAGGAAATATTGACAAGTTGTACTCAAATCTGTACACACACACACACACACAGGCACGCACACACGCACAATAAGGGGAAATGTAATTACTTTTCAAGGAAACAACATGAAAATTTCTCAACCAGATCTATCCTTTGGAGGAGTGATGTCTAGTACCAAGTCAGGGAAGCAGAGAGAAGGACAAAGGACAAACGCCACTGAAGAACAGTGAGACCATAGGAATTAAAGGTGCCTGGGTGGTTCAGTCAGTTAAGCATCCGACTCAATTTTGACTCAGGTCATGATCTCAGGGTTGTGGGATTGAGCCCTGCATGGGGCTCCACACTCAGTGAGGAGTCTGCTTGAGATTCTCTCTCCTTCTCCCCCTGCCCCTTCCCCTGCTCACGCCTCTCTCTCTCTCTCAAATAAATAAGTAAATCTTTTTTAAAAAAGCGACCACAGGAATTAGGACTCCCTTTCAGTAGTTAGAAGGTAGGGGAAAATTTTGTCTAAGATAATGCTCCTGGCTGTTCAGCGTTTGCATACTAGCATATCAGAAAGCATGTTTTTATCTAGTATCCTTTCGTCATAAAATATCAAACAAAAGTCTCCTTATAGACTAACTCTTGGACAAAAATGAAGGAATTGACCCTTGTTTCTTAGGTGATCACAAAGAGAGAAACTTTTCTTACTGTAGGAGCATTCTCACAATTCTGAAGGTCTTCTTTGGTTGAAAACCATGATAACTTTGATGGTCAGACTACCCAGAACTTTCACCTGCCCTGGGCTTCCCACAGACGATAAGCATAGACCAGGACCCACAGCTTATGCAAACACGCAGACTCCCTTGCTTTTGCCCACCATCTGTTTTCTAGCGTGTTTGTGCTTGGTCCACATGATGCCAAACAACTGGTTTGACCGGTTTTTGTTTCACTGAATGGATGAGACTGATCTATTTGGTGTCTTGTGGAGGCAGATTTCAGCTCTGGGACACGTGGATGGCTGAGGGAACAAGGCTCCCTTTTCATGAAGGCGAGTTTGAGGTATTTTGATATGACAGAGCTGGAAGCATATGTTTTCAGTGGTTTCAGAGTAGGTCTGGAAAAACCAACAACCCACCACACCACACCCAGATGGGAGGCACTAGAAACAGCGGTTTTGTGATGGGTCCCAGAAGGGCATGGACTGTTGAAGGGTGCTGACGTGATCCATGCCCACCACAGGGTTATGGATGGTGGCTGCAGATGGTAGGGGCCATAAGACAAACCAGGTGCAAGGGCGGGGTGAGGGGCTGGCATCTGGGCCAGCTTGAGTGTCAGTCTATAGGGGGCATCCAGACACTGGTGGGCCACATCAGAAATATGGTGCCATGTTACCCAGTGTAATTCTGTTTCCAACGCTAATGTGTGGTTTTTTTTTTTTACCCACACCGCCAATTCTCTAATGCCTGTTGGGTGTTTCTACAGTTCAACTCCCTCCTGACACTATCTACCTGGAGACGGTCAGATCCCACAAGTTAAGGGCTCAGTCCTACAGACTGTCCCTGTCCCCCACTTCGACACCAGTCGCAGGTTGTGACAGGTTGTCACCTGTCTGACCTATTGGCTATAGATATAGATTCTAATGACCCACTCTTTGGGTTTGATTAATTTGCTGGAGTGGCTCATATAACTCAAAGAAGCATTTTGCTTACTAGATGTATGGCTTATTATAAAAGGATATAATTCAGGAACAGGCAGATGGAAGAGATGCATAGGATAAAGTATGTGGGAACGGGGACAGAGCTTCCACATCCTCTTCAAGAATGCCACTGGGTGCGAAGTGTTCACCAACCCGAAGCTCTCCCAATCCTGTCCTTTTGGGTTTTTATGGTGGCTTCATTACACAGGTAAAGTTGATTATCATTAGCCATTGGTAATTGGACTCATCTCCAGCCCCCCTCCCTGTCCCCATCCCCAGAAGTCAGGGGGTGGGACTGAAAGTCCAACTCTCCAATCACATGGCTGGTTCCTTTAGGTGGTTTTTAAAAGTCATCTCATTAGTATAAACTCTGGTGTGGTTGAAAGGGGCTTGTCATATGAATATCTAGACACTTTTATTGCACTTATCACTTAGGAAATTCCAAGGGTTTTAAGATCTCTGGGACTAGGACAAAGAACAAATGTATATTTCTTATTTTACATCACAATAGGGTGCTTAGGTTCCTATACATGCAAATGCAACATTTTATTTTTATGGTATTTTTTAAACCTTGAGTCCAGCATGAACAGCTGCTTGACGTTTACAGCTGCTACAATTCTGAGACAAGTTGGCCCAATACATTTGCTAGATATAAATGATTGACTTTATTATGCAAATTTAAAATGCTTTAATATGCTCCCCCCCAATAAATTGTTTGGTTTGGAATTACCTGTTATCAATATACATCATATCTTAAGCCTGAAGAAAGAGGTATGCTTTTATTAATGTAAAACAATGTTGTCCCTAAATATATAACCAAATGTCAGGCAAATAATGAAAAGAATCGCTGTGGAGTGCTTACTGTGGGTGTGGAATTACACTTTATATTAATCTTTTTATCACTGAGAATAAATATAGACAATGTTGTCATAAAACAGGAGGGTGAAAGTCAGAAGCTGAAAAGAATTACCAAAGAAGTGATCTGCTTAAATCTTTAAAAACTGCAGAAATGATAAAAGTGAGTGGATTTTGGTTGGACATTCCATGCAATATTTTTACACAGGACCTTACAAATTATTTACTTGCTGAAGATTTAATTAGTGATTAAAGCAATGAGAATGTAAAAGGGAATCATTCATATCAAATTCACAACTCAGAAGCTATAGATGTAAGCTGTGCCTGCCTAGGAGACACAAAGAAAATTACATTCGAGAAATTTCCCCAATGGGAGAAGGATGATGATACAGAAATTGGAAATTGTAGGGCCTTTGCTATGTGGGAGACTGATTCTGGAAAATGTCCCCTCTCACAGCAGAAGAATGTTTCCTTAAAACTCATGTCCCAACCAAATGAATGATTGCAAATCTTGGATGAACATGGCAGAAAATGTAATACTTCATTTTACACCCAAATCCTTTCAGTTGGGGAAAGCAATTGTAGAAACTGGCTTTTACATCCTAGGTTCTAAGACAGTATTAGGTTAATTCTGTACCAGTTACAACCAATCTTGAAGGTCATCTTGAGCTAAAGAAGGTATTTGGGGCCACTTATGCACACAAAAAAGCACACAATTGTTTAAGGGAAGGGGAAAAAGGTGAATAAGCAGCAAACAAGAATAATCAACAAAAACAAGTAAACAACAATCAGAATATTGGCTGATATTCTTAAAAGAAAAATATTATGGGACGCCTGGTTGTTTCAGTCGGTTGAGCATCCAACTCTTGGTTTCAGCTCAGGTCATGATCTCAGGGTCCTGGGATCCAGCCCTGCATCCAGCTCCATACTCAGCAGGAAGTCTGCTTCCCCTCTCCTTCCTCTGCCTCTCTCCACTGCTCATGGGCTCTCTCTCTCTCTCAAATAAATAAATAAATCTTAAAAAAAAAAAAGAAAAAAGAAAAGTATTATATGCCCCAAATTTGGCCAAACAAAATGAAATAACATAGTCTTTATAGAAAACAGTGGAAAGTTGTCTGGTTTTATATAAATAATCTAAAAATTTGCTGCTAGAATGTTCAAACATGAGAGACAGATTTGAACCCAAGTGATGATTTATGAGGGTGGAGGGTAAAAAAGAGATTATAAATTAATGAATAATAAAATGATAAAAATACATAATTTTTATAAAAAGCAAATAGTACTCAGTTCAACTAGATTGTAGCAGCAGTCAAGAGTCACGTTGCGTGACTCACATTTATGATACTCATTGTTAAACTATTAGATGAAAACAAGAAACTTGAAATTGAGTATTTTATTGGTTTTATAGCAGTTGTAAAAAATAAAGGTTTTGCCTTAACTAAAGGCACAGTTTTAAATTCTAGCCATTGATTTAAAAGATTGTTGAGGGTAATAAGTCTGCGATAATGATCCTAACATAATGTTAAAGGAAAAGGTATATAATTCGGAAGGTTAGCTGAAAATACAGAAGCATCCAGTGATCAGTAGTTTGAATTTTAACAAGGACACATATAGCTTCAGCTGTGGTGATAGCTGTGCCATTCCGTGGAATAACCCAAAGATTATATACATTGTTTTCAATATATTATATTGCTGTTGCCTGAAGGTGGACCGTCTTGATGAAAAACATACCAAATCTGATTTTACCATCACTGAGCTATAGAATGGGAATTCCAATGAAATGCTGTTAAGGCAATTAGATTTAATTGAGGCAAGTTATGCAATATTAGTAGAGCTAAGAAAAAACCCAGAAGATCCTCAAATAAAGAGCACATCTTGATCTTTATTGCTTGCTATAAATGAAGTTAGCAAAGGTTTACAGAAACAGAAACAAAGTGACCAAATCCCTGAACTCTTTTAAGCTTGGTTATTTCACTTTGAAGGGATTCTAAAAATGTATTGAAAAACTTAGAGCACATTTTCACCATAAGCAGAAAAAGGCTGTGTGATAAATATGCAACTAAAGTATAATTCCAGTAAAATACGAGGAAATTTAAATAATGAAACAAAAATGTCTGCATTGATGATGAAGAAGATTTGCATACATAGGATCTGACAACTGGTTTCTAAAGACTGTTTTCTGGCCACTGTATTCTAACGTATCATCTCGATCAGGGAGAAATTTGAATAAATCAAAATATTGCTGTTTTCAGTTTTCTTTATAATAACCACTCCAGAAAAATTTAGACGAACTTCGAAAAAGTGCACAGATCTAGATATTGTTTTAAGAGAAGCTAAAAATCACTGTATAAGTGATAGCAAGTTCTGTAATGAAATGAAAGTATTTTGTATTTCTAGCTAATTTGCCATATGTGACCTCATTACCTTGTTAGAGCTTGGTATGTAACATTCGTGGTTCATTTCCAATCCAAGTATTGCTTTAAGAATTTTCTTGACAATTCTAATGGTTACTATCTTTGCAGAATGTTTCCCTAAATTTGAAATTGCCAAATTTGGCATCATTATGAAACACTTTGATTATAGCTACACAATTAATGATTTGTTGAAATGAAGGACAAGAAATCTAGATTTTATGGATTAAATTTACAGTAATTAATTATGGTGTGGCTCTATTGTCTGACCCACCTGAACATGATCAGCTCATCAAGGAGCACAACCAGACACGTACTTCAGCCGTCTGTGATATTTTGCCAACTTTTAGTCATACAGAAACCATAGCTTTGCACACATTTTTCAATTTTGATGTTATAAATGTGGTATTTGTCAAGGAAGGAGGAAAGGACATACTATATTTAATCGTTTTTAGCTTGATTTATGACTTTTAAATATTTAGACATATGGTATCTTGGGTGGGCTCAAATGCTGGCTGACTTCCAGATGGACGTACACGTGGCTTGGAGGAAAAGGTTTGGGAGCCCACACCTGGAGAGAAGATTAGGAAATGAATTTGGGGTTGAACTGAATTCTTCTACATCTGAAGGCAGTGTAAACCCAGTGCTCCTTCCTGCTAACATAGCAGTTCTCCACCTTGGTTGCCCATTAGAATAATCTGGGTAGCATTAGAAATGCCTATGCCCAGGCTCTGCTGTCAAGAGCTTCTGATTTAGTGGTCTTGGTTGAGGCTTAAGTATCCGCATTTTCAAAAAAAGCTCTCCAGGTGATTGTAATGTGCAGTCAGGGCTGAGAACAGCTATCAGTATCTTAGCTAGCAAACGACATCCCGACAGAGGTGACTGAGCTTTGCAGCCAGATCATACTATGGCCATATTTTGGTTACATTATGTCAGGCCTGAGTCATGCTCAGGTTGGACAGGGCTGGAACAAGAGGCTGTCATTAACGAAGAAACAGCAAGTGAGCCTCGGGCTCATTCATTCGACTGACATTTATTGTGTTTCTATGATATTTTAGGAACTAAGCTTAAGGAATAAGGATATAGGAATAAGGGGAACAGATATGTAAACAAAATCAAAGTATTATAAACATTATGGCAAAAGTATATATGGGGTGCAGGAGGGGAACACTTCCATACAGGAAGGAAGGATAGAAGAAGAGGGTCTAAATTGTGTCTTGAAAGACATGGGGGCTTCCGGGGGCTGTAGAGGTTGGTATCCCTACGACCTTCTTGAGTTGGGCTGGATGGGAGTCCCAGGTGTACTGAGAGCAGGAATAGGCCTTTGGGAACAGACCAGTAGGGGAAACAGGAATGTGAGAAGGCTTTGAGAGGATGATCAGCTGATTCCTTTTTGTTCTAGAACCACTTTTCACAGGCCCTGGATGTGTTTTCTGAGCAGTATCTTAGAGCATCTTCCAACTGAGGTTTTTGGAGAGTTTTCCAAGAGCTCTGATGGCGTGGGAAGGGAATCCAGGTCAGATCCTTAACTTCCATACACCGTCTCCCTGACTGCCCTGCTGAAAAGCAGGTGACTGACCCACGCTCCCAGCCACCTCAAGCTCTCTCTCCTTTCCCACAATCACCTTCCGTGCTTTGCACAAGCAAGCAGTGACTCCTTGCCCTTTCAAATCTCCCTGTGATGGGCTGCCCCAGGGTGTCCCCTCACAGGCACCAAATAAAGGGATTCTTTGAAACATCAGTTCCAGGGACCTCCTTTAATGATTAATCAAAGAACCATAAACCTGCCTTCTGGTTTTGTATCTTAAACACATTTCTCTTAAAGGCAAAACACAGCGTTAGGCAAGGGTTATTTTGGCCCATTTTGTGATGTTTTGAATCCTAATTTATTGTACAATGAGGAAGCTGGAGTGAAGGCAAAATTACTTTAATCATCGATCTTGCTTCTTCCAACCCCACACTAATGAATCCCTCTTGGAGGAAAATTCCAGAAGAAAGAAGCAAAGAGAGCATGAAAGAAATACTGAATGCTAAAATGGCTCTTTTTGAATGTTTAACATAAGCAATTCCTTTCAGCTATTCTCACACTCATTCTAGGGTGCCTCATTAGCTAGAAAAAAACGCACATTTAACCAGTGGAAGCAATTAGTGATGCTAGCTCTTTTCTTCTTTTCTGGTATTACCAAGTTATTCAAGATACATTTAACAAATAAATGGATAAAACTTGTGTGATTTATTTTCAATTGTTCGGAGTCAATAAAATACTTAAAATGTGTATTATCAAATCATATCAAATCATGCATTGATTATACCTACTGCTTATTTTTATCTTATTATTTAATATTTTCTATTACTTACTAATAAAAATACAAAGTTATATGATGAACTGATTAGTTTGTTTTTTTTTTAAAGCCGTATATACCTTTCTCTGTCATTGAATGGATAGGAAAAGTTTGATTACAATGTTCAAGAAATTATTTCTGATTTTTAAATGTGGAATTTTATTTTTTCCCCCAAACCACCAGAACTTGGGAACACATACACATGCTGAAGGGATATTATTATTTTGATCATACTTCTTCATAAAAAACTTACAATTTTTGCTACTTGTTATTTTCTGTTATTACAAATTAAGGAAACAGAAACAACACATTGATTAATTATCTTTTTCTACAACTTTCATTAAAAAATTTTTTTTGACTTTATTTATTTATTTATTTATTTATTTTTATTTATTTAAGTAATCTCTACACCCAAGATGGAACTTGAAATCACGACCCTGAGATCTAGAGTTGCATGCTCTTCTGACTGAACCAGCCAGGGGCCCCATTGTTCTACGACTGTTAAAACCAGGGATAGTTGGGAATTATTCCATTTTCTTGCTTTCTCTTAAAGAGCTTGTGTAGAACTAGCAGTATTTTTTCCAACTGTTTGGTGGCATCAGCCAGTAAAACTATCTGATCCCAGAGAATTCTTTGATAGAAGCTTTTAAACTATGAATTCAATTTCTTTACTAGAAATAGGATTTTTCAGATTATCCATTTCTTTTTGAGAAAGCTTTGGTTGTTTGTGTTTTTCAAGGCATTGATCTGTTTCATCTAAGTTGTTGAATTTATGGGCATAAAATTATTCATAGTATTTCCTTATTATCCTTTTAATGTAGTATCTGTAATGATGTTTCCTTTTTCATCTTTAATGATGGTCGTTTCTGTCTTCTGTCTTTTTATCTTGGTCTGGCTAGACATTCATTGATTTTGTTGATCTTTACAAAGAATCAGTTTTTGCTCATTGATTTTTATCTGTCTATTTTCAGTTTCATTGAATTCTGAATTATTTTTGCTACTTCCTTCTTGCTTTGGATTTAAACTTTCTCTTTAATTTCTAGTTTCATAAGGTGGAAGCTTAGATCATTGATTTGAGACTTTATGATTTTCTCATACAAGTATTAACTTTCCCTCTACAGTTTACATTAGCTGCAACCTGCAAATTCTGATAAGCTGGCTTTTCATTTTCATTCAACTGAAGATATTTCCTAATTTTCCTTATAACTTCATTTTTGACCCACGAGTTACTATGTATAAATTGCATCGTTTCCAAATACTTAAGGTGAGGAGGGACACAGAGGGAAAGATAGGTGAATTTCAACCAAAGAATGAATGAGATAAAGAAGGTGAGGGTGCAGACTCAATTTAGCTGCATTATTATTTCATTTGTTATCAGCAGTGCATCCTTGGTGAGTTCCTGAATATTTATACCTTTATCCACATTTTAAATCCTTCTCTTTCTTTTCTATATTAATAAGCAGTGAGCAGAGCTAATGTTTGTGCAGCAACTCAGAGTTGGCAAAGTGCCTTCTAAGATGCGTTAATATGTTTAATGCCACTCTACCCCTAAAGCCATCACCCCATGGCAAGGACAGAAAGACGATGCCCAGCCTGGAGAAAGTACAGGATTTGTCCATCCTCGTCCTCCATTAGTGAGGGCTAAAACTCAGTTTAAATCCATATCTTTAAACTCAGATTCCCAAATCCAGTATCCTTTTTAAACACTACACCTCTGCTCTTGTAGCAGGCATACGGACTTGCTTTAGGGTGTGGTACAGAAGGGGGCATATTCTAGTGAGAACCTTGAGAGGACATAAGTAGAGAATCCCCATGTGTGCTCAGTAGGAAATGGCGGCCATGGGGATGGGGGAGCTTTCTAGCAGATTGATGACTGGAATCTGCTGGGAGAACAAAAGGGGTACCTAGAGAGTGGGCTTTGCTTAGGTAACGGAACTCCCAGGCATATATAGGAAAACACCTGTTTGCCCTTGGCCCCCTATCTGATGCCAGGTGCTGCCCCTTACTCTTGGTGGTAGAGGTGCAGAGAGGAGAGATTCGTGGAGAAGCTCATTTGATCCCCCACAGCAGCTATTCATCAAGGGTCCTCAGTATGCAAAAGGATCTGCCTTTATTTTTCCTGGACAGTTCCAGAAGGAGAAAAACCAAATGGTGATGGGCAGGGGGTAGGGGCTCTGTGGGTGAGAAAGGCCTTGCCTGGTAGGAATCTGGGCTGGAGGCCAAGTCACAGAGATCTGATGGGATGACCAGTGCAGCAGAATTTCCTACATGTTTTGGGACATTTCTTATTGCTGATATTTTGGCCCAGAATATTTGGTGCTGAGAGGTATAAGAAAGCAGCAGGTGGAGCAAATGGCCAGGAGCCAAATCCCTGATGCATCGCTTACCCTTGTAGCCTGGGGCAAGCTCATTAACATCTCTAAGCCCTGCTGCCTAATCTGTACAATGGGGACGGCAGGACTCCCCTTGGTGGGTTTCCCTTGGCACCTGCATCTTGGGTTCTCCCAGACCGGCTGCTGCTTGAGGTCTAGGACTTTGCATCACCAGTGACTGGCATAGAACTGAACTTACAAATGGTTGCTGTCAGTGGCAGTGGGGAAGCGGTAGCTGTGAGTGGGCCGGCAAACCGAAGTTCCAATCCTAGCTTCACTATTTATTAATTGGGCGAGTTACTTCATTTCCTCCATCTCCCTTTCCCTGTCCCAGGGAGGCAGCATGTCTCATAGGTTGTTGTGAAGATTAAGGGAGGAAATTTGCACGTGTGGTGAATGATTGAGAAGTCACCGCTGTGATGACTACAGGTAGACACGAGAGATAGAGAGAGCACTGAATGTGGAGCTAGGTCGCCTGCGCCCACGTCCCGGATCTGATACATTCCCAGCCCTCTGATCTTGGACAGGCCACCTAAATTTAACCTTTTCGAGCCCTGTTTTCTCATCTGTCATGTAGAGGTGGTCATGCTCCGTGGCCTGAGGACTGTTGGATAGTTCCGATGACGTGACATATGGGAAAGTTTGACATCCATGAAGCACTAACAGAATATAAAGAATGATTATACCTTGAACTCCTGTTTCCTCATCCACTCGAGTCCTCTGCAGGATGTCAGACCCCAGTAAGGGGCTTTGAGGGTTCAGTCAATTCTTTTTCCTGGCCGGGAAGTATCTTTTCATGAGAGTCTGCTGCCCCCTGGTGGGGATTATCACCACATTGCAACACATTTTCCTGGAGAAGATGAGATGTTTTGGCCAGGGGACGTCTAAGGAAAACGTATCCCCTGCCCCAGGTCTCTGAAATTGTGCTGGAAGCCACAGCACATTTGGGGCAAGGAGAAGACAGGCTTCTCTTGCGCCCAGTGAGGAGAAGTCTTGCTATGGAAGAGCCTGTGGCCTGTCGGGCAGCTGGGAGTCTTATGTCCACACTGCTGGGCGACCTGCAGCTGAATGAGTGCTGAAGGTCCAGCTGCTGCCCTCCAAACATCTCACGGCGCCAGTATTCTTCTGCTGGAAGGAGGGACGTCTGGTAGCTGCTGTCTTGGAAGCCAGGAGCTCCCACACTACTGAGCTCCTTCTAGGCCTCGAGTGTGTGTGGGGGGAACATTCAGGCTTTCTGCCCCTGTGCAATTTATTTTTTTACCCCACAGATGAACATTTACTAGTCCTCGTCCCAATTATGAAAGCGCCTTATGTTTTATTGCCAAAATTTTGGAAAAGCTGAGGGGGGAAGGTGGGGTCAAGAAACTCAAAACCAACTCTAATCTCCTCACTTATAGATAACCAATGTCAACATTAACATTTTTTTGTGTTATTTAAAAAATGTTAAAACTGGAAAATTTGAAAGAGTGATAGAATGAATACCCATGTATTCTTCACTAGATTTTACCAGTTGTTACCATTCTGCCACACTCTCTTCAAATCCCGCTCCTACATTTTTTTGTACGCTGAACCATGTGAAAGAAAGCTACAGAAATCATAGACTTTACTCTCAAATATTTAGAAGGCATTTTGTAGAAGTAAGGAGTTCCAACACAGCCACAACAGTCTCATCACAATAAAAACATTTAACAATTTTATAATACATCTAACCTACATTCTATAGTCAAAATTCCTAGCTTCTCCAATCGTCCCCCAAATGCCTTCTATATTTGTGTGTGTGTGTGTGTGTGTGTGTTAAATTTGAACGCTAATCAAGGTATATTGTATTGTATTGTTATGTCTTTTTAGTGTCTTTCAATTTAAAATACCGCACCTTCCTTGCCTTTAAAAATTATTTTCGTATTGGATTTTTTGAAGAGTTTGGGTCAGTTGTGTTACAGAAGTTTCTGCACCTGGATTTGTCAGATTGTTTGCTCATGATGACTCGGGGTAGACATTTGTGGCAAGAATTCTTCATCGGTGACACTGCATCCTTCTTGTATCGCATCAGGAGGCTCCTGATGTCAGGTTAAATCAGTGCCTTTTAACACCGCTGTGCATCCAAATCACCCGGGGAGCTTGTTTTGCAATACAGATCCTTGGACTTCACATCTGCTGCTTAAATTTCATTGGTCTGCGCTCAGCGTGTATGAATTATTCAGAAGCCTCACACGGATTCTGTCGGGAGGCCGGGGTTGAAACGCATAGGAGCACAGTCTTCCAGCCTCTCCTTTTTATGATTTTACACTGTGCATCCATATGCTGTAAAGCCTCCCTTCCAAACAGAACCAGAGCAGTGCTACCGAGCCCCCCTGCTTCTTCATCACCCAAAGGACCTCCTCAACCCAACCTCCTCCCCTCTCCCGTGGGATCCTGAGAAGATGATTACTCCAGCCCCTTTGCCCTGCATCACAGACTCGGGGGCTAAGTTGCATTTTCTGGTTGGGTATGGATGGTGGCAAATCTGATTATGGGCACGGTGCTGGTGCTATAGAACCTGGAAGGAACTCTTCTTGGGGGTGGGAGGTGCAACTGGCACAACCAAGAAGGAGGGAGCTAATGTAACCTGTGACCCTGAACCTTCTTCCTATGGCTTCGAGTGACATTCCTGGAAAGATCAGACTGACTTTGAAAATAAGAATTTGAAGATACTCAACATTCCTTCTTTATATTGGAACAGATCAGCTGGTGACAATTCCCACTATCCCAACATTCATGTTCTCTCTCTTTCTATCCACTGCCTCCATATATCCCCCACACTGCATTTAAGACATGTATTAACTTTCAATCTTGACTTCAGTGGAGAAGACAATAGAACTGTAAGTGAGCTTTAGAGATGTGGATGTCAGCATGGATGGAAACTAGGTCTTTTGAGCTGGAAACTAGGATCAGGTTCAAAACAGTTAAGAAAAGGTGGTCAGGAGGCACGGAGATTCCATCCAAGTCGGAAGACTGGTAGGAGCTGCCACTGAGGGAAATGTGTTCCCATGGACCGTGGGAGGAGAGCCTGGATCAGGACGTGCCAAGTGCAGTGGCTGAGGAGGAGCTGCAGGGGGATGAAGACAGAGGCAGCTTGACCTGCCCTTAAGTCCAGCAAGTTCGGCACTGTCCTTTCGGTCTAAAGATCAAGCTGATGCACCAAGGGTTAAAACATGGAGGTAGTAATACCATGCTGATCATTGCATGATCAGATTAGAAGGAGCTCAGACACTATGTCACTGTCCCTTCTTTAGACCAGTGGGAAAACTGAGACCCAGCTTGAGAAAGGAAGTGACTTGTCCTGGGGCACTTTTATTCCCGGGGTTTCCCCCAAGGAGCCAGGAGACTATCTCCTCAGAAGTCTTTTTTAGTCTCATCCCTTTTCAGACTTCCAAAACCAAACTGAAGGGGAAGAAGATGGTGAGTAAGCAATGAAGAAATGAGAGCACATAAGGTGAGAAAACCAACAGAGGTCATTTTGGGGGCGGGCTGAGTGTGGGAGTGCTGTCTGTGCAGTAGGAGTGTACAGGGGAGAAGCTCCGTGAGCCTGTATGTGTTGGGACATGTGTTTGTCATGCATGGGCACCAAGGAGTGTAATTGTGAGGTTGTGCAAGTGGCTGATATTCCTATGTTTTGACTTATTTAAGGTTACAGTTTCAAACTTTTAAAATGGTTTTGTCAACCTTAGAAGAATTGAGGCCACATTTTGTGTTTTGGTGTGTTTTCAATCTGAGCCTTGAACTTAAATAAGAAGGCTGAATCTAGTGTTGTCCGGAGTTTGTTCAATGGAGTGTTACTGTATTGCACATAGTGGGAGAAAATGTTTGGAAAAGACTGGGTTTGACCAAAGCAAGGAGGCTTCTTTACTACGTGCAAGTCTTCGTAGGGCTTTAGGGCTTTGTGAGTCACCAGGCGAGGGTGTGGGGTGCGGCATCGTTCAAACCACTGGATCGCGGGTCCTTTCCGTCAGGGCTTAGTGTCTTGGGAAGGCAAAATCGTACGGACCACACTTTCGGAAACACTGTTCTAGACACTTATTAAGTCATAAAGATAAAGAAAAAAGACTTCTTTGTGTTTAGCATGAAAAAACTTTACTCATGCAATTGATTTGAAGGAACATTTAAAAAGACTACCTTCAAAGATGATGATTTTAAGTAAATTTGAAGACTCACTCCAATTTTTTTTCAATGATTCACAACATTTGTGGTGAGACAGCATGGGATTTGCTCCTTCCACTTTTCATTCTTCTGATTGGACAGCTACATGCTTTTATTTGTTAACTTGGAAATTTAACATGCATATTTAACTTAAATGCTCAAGTCAGAGTCTTTATTCTTCTCCCAAACTAACCGAAAGACGCGAGTGTGCTTTAACTCTAACATCTCTCCTTACTTATATTCCGTTGTTGCCCAACATTTCAGTTCTGTCTTATGTCTGGAAGCCCCCAAATTAGACATTACTATTACTATATGCTGTATACATTACTATAGACTATTATTTTATACATCAATGTTTGTATAGATTTGTTTGCATGTTAACAATCTTGCTTGCTTCATTCCCTCTTGCATATCGGATATTAGAGTTTTCCCACTGAGGGTCTGTTTATAACAAGCTCTGCTTTGCTTTGTTTACTAGTTTCTTTATTTCACTTTATTCTTGAGGGATAGTTTTGTTTGGCACTAAATCTAGGTGGATGGTTATTATCTCTAAAGTTCAATTCCTTCATCTATTAGAGATGGATATTAAATATCTTCCTTAATGACTTCATCAGGAAGTTCTTGGGAGGACCATATGGCTTAACAACTAAAAGCTTTGAACAGTAAATGTCAAATGTTTTGTTTGTCCTCTGCTTCACAGAAAACTTCGGAAGTTGTGTAAGGCAGCACTAACTTTTTCAACAAGCAGGCTCTTTGCCAAAATGTCCTAGCCCAGTGTTTCTCAATCTTGTTTTCATTATGTCTCTATGAAGAGAACTTCTTAGATATATTTTTCTAATTACTCTCCCCCTGTAAAATTTAATGCTACAGATATATTGTGTATCTGTTATGTACTGTATGTATGTCTATGTTTTATTCACAAAAAGAGTAAAGATTATTTGTCTCCCTACCCCAAGAACTAATTTTTCCTCCCTTCGGGGCCATACCACCCTCTCTGAGAATGCATGCCCCAGTGGCATTAGACAATTAGCAGCATTTTCAAACCACAGCTTTGCCTAGGATCAAGCTTTGAGACTGGGTAGCCCCGGGATGGAATCCCTGCCCTGTCACTGACTATCTGTGTCACACTGGCTATTTAGCCTCTCTAAACCTATTTTAGGCTGAAATATGGTGACAGTCATTAAATGAGCATTTACTACAGTGCCTGGAACATAGTAACTGCTCAATCGATGTTATTCACAAACATTTCCAAAATAGTCTGTATTTCTTAACATTTTTATTATTTTATTGTAAGAACAACACATAACATGTTTTAACATATTTAACATTAAAGAAAAAATAAGTTTCTAACTCCACCCTCCCTTCCTCTCTAGACCCAATCCCCAACACTATAAGGGAGACCCCCTAGGAGGGAAAAGCCTACGGAGGTGCCTACTTAGTGGCCCCGTGAGAAGGAGCTGTCCCTGAGGGGCCTGATGGGAGCCCTGGGGATGGGGAAGCAGACAGAGGTCCTGAAAGGACAGTTCTCAGGGCAGCTATGCCGAGGCCACCACCGGTGTCCGGCTACCTCGGAACACACTGGAGGAAATCCCCCAGAGATCTGAAAGAAGTAGCCTGAAGGACTTACCTCCCTCTAGGACAGTGGTTCTCAAAAGGCGTTCCCTGAACCAGGCGCATTAGCATCACTTGAGAATTTGTTAAAGCTGCAAACATTTAGACTTCACCCCAGATCTGTTGAATCAGAAACTCTGGGGTTGGAGTCCAGTGATTTGTATTTTTACAAGATCTCCAGGGGATTCTGAGGCACTTTCATGTTTGAGAACCATTGCTCTGGGACAAGTGTTCCCTCTCACAATGTCCTGAGGAGGGCAGGATGGCAACAGGTTTGCTAAGAGAGGGGTCAGCTGAATCCCCTCCTGAGAAGAAGTGAGGGTTGGAAGGTTAGAAGGTTTGAGCCAGAAGTCAACTGTAAATATCTTAGAGACCTCTAATGTGGCTGGATTCTGTTCCAAAGAAGCTGTTACTTAGAGGTCAGTTTGGAGCCTGAGGTGAACCCAACCACCAACAAAAGTATTCAGGAGTTTGCCTGTGTGCTGAGGACTTCCTCCATCAAATACTATGTTTTCTTTCTATATGAAAACAGAAGGTCAAGGTCATGCCAACCTGTGATTTAGTTAGAGAGGAGATTGTATGTTATGTCCCCAAATGTCTTAGGAGTCCAAGGTTAATTTTGTGTTAGTCAACCTGATCCAGTCAGAAGAATGTTCTAGTAACTTATAAATGTATCTCTCTAAAGTTAAGGTAGATGAACTAATAATAGACTTTAATTCCTCTGCTTGGCTCTTAAAAGAAAAAGAAAACAGTTGGGATTTAAGCAGTTTTCCTTCCAGCAACTTCTAAACCTTGGAGAAGAGAGACTGGTCATTTAAGGATGAGGTCAGGCTACATACAACAGGAAACCTAAAATGGCAGTGACTTATACATGTAAGGGTTTTATTTTCTCAAAGCAAAGAAGTCTGCAGGTAGGCAGTTCATGGACAATGGTTATCAAGATTCAGGCTCTTTTTATAATTCTGTCTCATTGTCCTAGCTTGTGACTGCCATCCTCAGCGAGGGTCACCTCATTCCCAGAAAGCAGGACTGAGGAAGGGGAAAAGGGGAGAAGGAAAAAAGGGGCTGGGACTGCCTTCACTGTGTCTCCCTGGAAGCCTCATCCAGAATGGTTTCTTACATCTCTTTGGCCAGAAAACTAGCAAAAAAGAAGTCTGGAAGATGTAGTCTCATTCCGAAAGCCAATGATCCCAGCTGAAAATCAGAGTTCTGTTATGAAGGAAGAGGCCTATATAGTGGGGTAAGCAGATAATAACCTATGTGAGACTGATTCTGGGGATGTACAAGATCTTCAGGGGTTGGGGAAAGAGCACTTGGTAAGGGCTGAGATGTGGTAACAGCCTTGAACAATAGCATCAAGATGATGTCTGGAGACACAATCTTGTTTGTTTCTCGGCTTCTTCCAGCAGAGAGAGGATGTCCCATGCCGCACTTTGCTCCAGGAGCAGCTCCATCCATCCCAAGGAGGAGAAGGCAGGGCTTTTCCCTGGCTCCCCTCTACCTCTCCTCGTTCCCTGAGAGCTGTGCACACAATGTTCGTGTGCCCCCTTCATCCATTTATAGATCCTGACCCTCATTCCCCTTCTTCTGTTTTCATTTGACGAATAAAGAAACTGAGGTTCAGGGGAGGTAAGCAACTTTCCTGACTGCAGAGCTACATTTTAGAATTGGATGTCTGAGGATCCCTATGTCACGATGGGGTGCCCATGATCTCCTTGCACTCCCTCTGTCTCCGATCTGAGCCTGAGGGAGCTGGGCTGGGAACTTTGCTAGGGTTTCTTGGGTGTTTTAATGAAATAGGGGTGTGTTTGACAATACTACAGTGTGTCTTTTTGGAGGGAGGAGGTTACAGTTAAATAAGTTCTTAGGATGCAAAGTGTGTGAGGGACCTCGTTGGGGGTAGACACAAGGGCAGAAGTGCTGAGATACCCCTAGCTTTGGGGAGGAGCTGTCTGAGAGAGGCTCCCTAAGTCCAATGCCACTGAAGGGTAGTGTTATCCACAGCCCTTTCCAGCCCCATGCGGGCATTCTCCCAGCACTTTCCTCAGAGGGAGGAGGGTCCCTCCACAGCTTGCTGGAGACTAGGACTTGCAGTTTGGAGAAATCTGGAGCCAAGTGGAAACTCTTGACCATCAAGATTTCATTTCCTGGTGACTTGTGTCTTTGGGCCTGGAGATGGCTCAGCGTCTGTCTGAACAATCAAAGCCGTGAGGAAGACTCAACAGGATTTGGCTTTAAACATTTGAATGTTTGACAATAGGGAAATGGTTAAATAAATTCAGGTATGAAGGACTGTGCAGTAATTTAAAAGAAATGGGGATACAGACATAGAAAGGTCTCTGACATGTATTGTTAAGTGAAGAAAGCAACTTACAGAATAAATTTAAAAATATAATAAAACCAACTTTGTTCCAAATGCACATGTATGAAACTGTACCAAAGGATGTTTTAGGATTCCAGCAAACCAGTAACTTCTCTGAGCCTCACAGGGTTGCTGTGAGTCTTGAATGAAATAGTATATGAATATGCTTTGTAAAAGTTAAAGTGGGAGACAAGTGTAAGATAGAGGGTATGAAACTATACCGTGCCATTATATTCTTGTCCTTGCTCCCAAAGTGAAATTGGGATAAGAAAGGAAGGAAAAAATTGAGAGCTTATTACAGGACAGACGCTGTTCTAAGCACTTCTCATGCATTACTTGCATACCCTACAATCCTGTTCAGTAGGTGTTATTAATATCATCCCCATTTCATAGTTGATGAACTAAAGCACTTTTTAAAGAAAAGATTTATTTATTTAAATGAGAGAGAGAGAGAACTAGCAGTGGGAGGGGCAGTGGGAGAGGGAGGGAGAATCTCAGACTCCCTGCTGACAGCAGAGCGGGATTGACTCAATCCCACCACTCTGAGATCATGACCTGAGCACAAATCAAGAGCCCCATGCTTAACCAACTGAGCCACCCAGGTACACCGCCCCTCCTTTTTTTAGATCTGGAACTAAAGCACTTTTAAGGTAATTTCCATGGTCATTCAGCTAGCAAGCTGCAGTCAGAACTTGAACCCGGGTTCTGACACCAGCGTGCTGTTCTTAATTGTAGTAACATGTTAAAGCTCCCTGGACGCGTTCCTAGTCTTACCTATGTATAAAGCCTTTGGCCATCACCTTCTGGCTGAGGATGTGGAGATTTAAAGTCCAATGACTATGTGAAACTGATTCAAAACACTATTGAGTGCTTATTACACGCTTTTGCCAGGCACAGGAATAACCGTGGCTAACCTTTTCAGAGCACCTGCTGTATGCAAGACAGTCTTCTGAGTGCTTTGCAAGTATTAATTTAATGCACACATTTTATGCAGGAGATAACCATTATCCCCACTTTACAGCTGAGAAAAATGCTGCATGGAGTTAAATGCAATGTAAAGTTTGCATGCCCGAAGCAAAGATGTGGTCTCTGCCCTCAGGTCAGCGTGTAACAGAGTAATAAATAAAACAATGAAGTAAATGGGTAGTGTAATATTTACAAAGTTCCGAAGGTGCTCAGAGAGGACCAATCCCTGCAAGGGGTGATGTGACATTTTCTGTGGAATCCTGAGAGGCGGAGGTGCGCGCCATTAAGGCAAGGGGGAACTGCCCGTGTAGGGCCTGGGATGGGTGCAGACGCAACCTAAACTTGTGGGTAACAACCGAGACCCACGACACCGCAGCGCTAGCCAAAGAGAGGTGGCGACCGCCATCTGAGGCGCGGGCTTTCTGGAGACCCCGCACCTCCACAGCCCTCACACCCCCGCAGAGCGCGGGAGGGTTCGGTACTGGCTCCAGGCTGCCCAGCTGCTGCAGCCAGGAGCCGGGCTCCACCCCGCATGACGGGCAAGCGGCAAACTGCGCTCCTGATAGGCTGAGATGGTAAGGGACCGCCCAGGAAAGCAGAGCGATGATTGGTGGAAGCCACAAACGCGTAAGGGGACTATCGGGATTGGTTGCCGCCTTCTCCGTCGTAGGAGGGCCGGGCAGAGACTCCTCAGCTAGAGCATTTTTCAGGTAAAAATGTCTGGATCTCTGTCTTCCTGATACAAACTCCTGTGGAGACTTCTCGTCACGTGTGCGTCACGTTACATCTTTTTGTAAAAAAACAAATGTCCCTTAAGAGAATTATCTAGTCATCCTCCACGGCAGTTCCCGTGGGGAGCGCGGCGCCGTCAGCGAAGTTTCTGATTGGCTGCTATGGATGGGGCGGGCTAGAGAGCTGCTCGCGCTGCGTGGGGAGGGAGCCCGGCTTCCCGCCGTTCCTCCAGCCCTGGGCGGACGGCGCCTCCTGGTGGTGTGCAGGGGTAACTAACGCCTGGCGCTATTGCCACGCGGGCTCCGCGCTTGGCTTGCTTGGCTCCCAGAACCGGAAGCCTTTTGACAGCCTGGGGTAGGTTCCACCTTTTCCCTTATCTCAGTTTCCTTTCTTTCCTGCGAAGCCTCATCTGTAAAATGGGGATAATAATATCTACCTCAAAGCGTTGCTGTGAAGTTTCAATGAATTAGTACGCTTAAGGTTTGCACAGTGTCAGGCACACAGTAGGTGCATAATAAATGATAATTGGTGGAGCTGTGTGAACTGGTTAGGAATGAATGTTCTGGAGTTTGAAAGACCAGCCATTGACTCCCAGATTCCTTACTCTTTCTCTGTTTCCTTACCTGTAAATAAGACTAACCTAGCACTTACTTCATGGAATTGTGGATTAACTGAGATACTACTGGTAAAAATACCCAATATATAACACTCGGTTAATCTTGGCTCCTATTATTATTATTATTATCATTTAACTGTTACATTACTATTTCCATTCTTCTTCCCCCAAACAAGTTGGCCCCTCCAAAAGATGAATAGTAGTTTACTTTGCCTGGAATTAAAGTATGTAAATCAACCACATTCAGTTGTGTGAAGACCAGGCTTGGAAAATCTTTACATCACAGTGCTGCCTACCGTTTGCATCATTCTTTTAGGCACTGTCTTCTTAAGTACCAGTGGGTACCTGAGAAGAACATAACAATCGTTAACATTTTGGTGCTGCGTTAGTTTATCAGTATCTTTTATATTGATTGTAGTGTTTAACAGTATTTTGAGGGAAGGGCACACAGAATGATATATTCCGAGGGGGTAAGATAAGGTGTCTGGATTTTGAAAGTGAAGGATCTATGTCAACATACATTCTAAGGTGAGCCTGGGATGGGACCGGTGATGGTGAAGTGTATAGTGGTGGTTGGGTGCCAGGCACTTGGGAATCCTTGTGAGGCATGGGAAGAGTGCTGGACTAAGACTCAGAGATTGGAATTCTGGGTATGATTTAATCACTCTCTGGCTGTTTGACTTTGGGCAAGTCACTTATATTTTCTGAGAATTAGTTTCCTTGTTAGTAAAATGGAAATGAAATAAGATTCTCTTATGTGCCTGGCACATAGTATACACTCTATAAATACTAGTTATTGTGATTATTGTTTTAAATTCCTCCTCTAAAGTATGTGGAGGATTGGGGTCAGGGAATGCTGTTTATTACCTTTTTATGCTCTAAGAGTCGTGAATGTCTGAGATCACCAAGTGAGCAGCTGGGAGTTTGGCAAGGGTAGTTCACCTTTCCTTTTTGCTTTCTACTTATCTCCTCTTCTGTCCCTGGTCAATCCAGCAGGGGAAGTCACACAAGTGACCCAGTTTAATGAGATCTTTATAATTCCTTGGATACCTCCATACCATACTATACATTTGCTCCCCTGCCATCATTTGCCCCACACACTCCCTTCCCTTTTGGCCTGTAAGATGAGATTCCAGCTACAGCTTAGGCCCTGTGCCCAGTGATGTGCTTGTACCTTGGCAGCCCCAGGATCTTGGGGTTCTTCTTAGGGCGAGTGACTTATAATGGGAAGCCTAAGGGTTGAGGTGGTACTGAAAAGAACAGGTAAGGGGAGGGCAGATGACATCCTCTCCAGTTATCCAGCTGTTTTTTTTTGCATGATTACTACGTGCTGCTCACTCTGGGGGCTATATCTCTTCCATTCTGAAAGATATATGTATACAGCTATTTCTCAGTTAAAAGTAGAGATAGAATTTTTAAGGGGAAAACCTGGGGCTTTTGTGTTGGGCATTACATTTGAATCGAGCCCTTTACCATGATCTTAGACAAGTTGCTTATTTTCAGTTTTTTTAGCTATAAAATGGCAATAATTGGAATACTTCTCAGCAGTAAAAAGGAATGAGATATTGATAAATGCAGTCACATGGATAAATTTTAAAATAATCATGCTGAGTGTAAGAGTACACACTCTGATTTTACGTGTATAGAATTCTAGAAAATACACACTAGTCTATAGCATCAGAAAGCAGACCAGTGGTTATCTGGAAACAAGCAACTGGAGAGGGTTAGGAAGGAGGGCACAAGGAAACTTTTGGAAGTGACAGTTTCACAAGTGTGTTCATCTATCAAAACCTATTACATTGCACACTTTAAATATGTGCAGGTAATTGTACATCAGTACCTCAATAAACCTGTTAAGATGGGGATAGTGAAACCTGTTCTTAAATAGTTGTGATTTTTAATGAAGAAGAACATGTTAAGGTGCGTGGAATATCACAAGCGGTCAATAAAGGGCATTTCTATTCTCCCCCACTTACACATGTTTTTAAAAATAATATCAAAGCATTAGCTTTAGTATCATATATTTGTATGACAAGGCATATAAGCAGGTACCAACACTTTACGTAACACAGGGTACAATTTTTCCTGCTTTCTTTGGGATCATAAGTACATATATTGTAAGGATTACATGAGGCAATCATGTGAGGAACTTTGAACAATCCTGGGCATGTAGTGAATGCTATTTTGTTTGTTTGTTTTGACTACTACAGATCTTCCTCAACTTATGATGGGATGAGGTTCTGATAAACCCATCATAAGCTGAAAATATCACAGGTCGCACATAAGTTTAATATATCTAATCTACGGAATGTCATCATTTAACCTACCTTACCTTAAGTGTGTTCAGAACATTTACAGTCACCTACAGTTGGGCAAGATCATCTAACACAAAGCCTATTGTATAATACAGTGTTGAATATCTTATGTAATTTGTTGACTACTGTGCTGACAGTGAAAGCCAGGATGGTTGTAAGTGTATCAGTTGTTTACTTTGTGGTTGTGTGGCTGCAGCTAGCTGCCGTTGCTCAGCATCTTGAGACCCGTACTGCCTATCACTAGGCCAAGAAAAGATAAAAATTCAAAATCCGACATGAGGTTTCTACTGGATGCATATAGCTCTCGCACCATCATAAAGTTGAAAAATTTTAAGTTGAAGCATCGTGAGTTGGAGGCCATCTGTATTATCATTACTCTAGGTTTAATGAATGGCATAGAGTGAGTGATCAGTGAATATTGGTTGTAATTACAGTTATTTTCATTACTAGGTTGGATGGTCAGGAAAGACTTGCTAAGAAAATCAAAGAAGTTGATTTTCAAAAATCAAGGAAGTTGATTTTCAAAAGGGCTACCTTTCCTGAGATTTCTTGATGGGGTTGAATTTTTGTTTGTGGTGACAAATTGTGACAGGAACCTCCTCGAAGAAATTTGGTTACTGTCTTTTTCAGGAATAAAATAACTCATCATGACTGTTAATAAAGATATTAAAAGTATCAGGCATATTTATAGTGATCAGTGAATTGAGATGAGAATAAACAGTCCCCAATCCTAACAAAGTGGTACTGTTATTTGGGAGACATAAGTTAGCATCGGATGTAAGAACTCCTGAGAAACTTGTCAAAATGCAGATTTGTGAGGCTTACCTATAAAAATTCTGACTCAGTGTTTCTGGGATGGGCCAGGAATCTGTATGTTAATACTCAACCCAGTTGATTTTAATACAGGTAGTCTGTAGACCATACTTTTGAGAGGCACTCATCTAAGACATTTGGTACCTTGGACAGCTCCTGGAGACATTGGCCCAAGATTTTCAGGACGCAGGATAGCTCCCAGCATCTCTAGCCTCATATACTGTGAGAAATGAAGTCCATTCTCAAAGGGTCTTGCTCCTCTTTCCTAGAGAATAATCCCCCACCCCGACATCTCTTTGGGAAACTGAAAGTTCTGGTTCCTGATGGCAAAGGAGAAGGGGTACATGGTACACCCTGTAGGAGAAAATATTCTAAGTCCAGAGTGCTTAACTTGGAAACTCTGGGGCAGTGGGATCTGAGACCCTCCTGAACTTGTATGCAAAATTGTGAAGTAGATTATGTACTTATATTTTAGTGGATGGGGAAGTTAACTTTTCTCTATCGAGGATGGAAATTTTCTGAATCAATTAATTTGTATACTTTTCTGTACAATTTATGTACTTTGATAGACCTGTTAAGATTTGTGTGGGGGACTAGAGAGTTTTATTTAAATTTCTCCTTGGTATTCAAGTACCTAATAACTATCAGTATCACTTCAACTATGACAACATCAATAAAAACAAGCAAACAAACAATCCCTGAAGGTATCCAACTCTGACATCTCAAGCTATAACTTGAAGAACTCTCAAGTGTTGTAATGGAGGTCCATTAAGGTTGGTACAGAATTAGATATATGTCACGTTGGCCAATCTGGAAACCTTATTTTGCTGAAAGACTATCTTATGATAAGCCATCGTTAATGTGGGAAATGAAGTTATGTGGGTGATTAAGGCATTTTCTTTCATATATCATTTGATCTTTAAATGTTATCTTTGATAGTCTTGCAAATAGAGAAGTCAGCTGTTATGGAGTGTTGAGTAAGCTAATAATTGCAGCAGGTCAGACTATTTCTACAGAAAAATGGTGGCTATTAACCATATTCTATTTAAAATACAGCCCCAAAGGCAAACTGTTTAGTAAACAAACCATCCCACATTCATTATATGTGTTCTGTCTGATGATAATCTGTAGCTCGATATTCTCATATACGTAATATATGTAAAAAAGAAAGTCATTCTTTCAAAGGCATCGCTGATTTGAATGATCTATCTTGAAAGGTGTTTTCTGACTGTGGAGAAGACTCTCCTGAGTCAGTGCCAATAAAAGGAGCTACTCCAGTGATGGAGAGGAGGAATCAGAGTTATTAATATGCTCACTAGCTCCCCAAGAGGCTAAAGGCATACATTTTGGAGGCAGTTTGTGTCCATGACCCTGACATTTTTCTTTCCATGAGGAATAGGTGAGATAGAAATTATTGACTCAAGGTTCTAAGCAATTCAGCAAACCTTTTGAACTATGTGTGCTAATTTCAGAATAAAGATAACCCAGGTAGTTTCTTTTCTTGGCTTCTGTGATGCCAGCTTCTCAAGTTTGATTTCCCACCTCCAGTCTCACTGGATATTCCCTTTCAGTCTCTTGACTCGCTCCATCTTCTTTGCTTGACCTCCAGACTCTTTCCTGGGCTCTCTTCTCTAGCTATACTATCTCCCTGGTAGATTTCATTTAGTCCCATAATGTTAATTCCATCTATATGCAGATGACTCCCGAGTGTGTGACTGCATTCTTGACTTTTCCATGTGCCGCAGGCTCATAAATCAAACTGCCTACTTGTCAAACTGCCTCCATGACTTGAATATCTAATAGGCATCTTCATTGTAACGGGCCCCAAACAGAACTCTATTCTCTCCTCTTCCCTCTCCTTAAACTGTTCTCCCAGTCTCTTCCTCAGAAAATAGCATCTCCTTTTCCTAGTTTCTTAAGATAAAAACTTGAGAATCATTCCATTCTTTTCCTTGTGTGTCGCATCCAGGTAATCATTTCCATCTCTGAAATAGATCTCCAATATATTCACTTTTTTCTGTTTCTACAACTATCACCACAGGTTAAACAATCTAACACTCTCAACTGCATTATTTTAATGGTCTCTTAAGTCTTCTTTCAGCTTCCATTTTTGTCCCATTCTAGTCTTTTCTCCAAACACAGCCAAAACAAATGATAAATCAGGTCATATCATTTCCCTTCTTAGCACTCACGAATGGTTTCTCATGGAATTTAGTATAAAATTCAGACTACTTTTTATTTATTTATTTTTTTTAAATTTATTTATGTGACAGAGAGACAGCCAGCGAGAGAGGGAACACAGCAGGGGGAGTGGGAGAGGAAGAAGCAGGCTCCCAGCGGAGGAGCCCGATGTGGGACTCGATCCCATAACGCCGGGATCATGCCCTGAGCCGAAGGCAGACGCTTAACGACTGTGCTACCCAGGCGCCCCCCAGACTACTTTTTAAAAAAGATTTATTTATTTATTTGAGAGAGAGAGAGAGAGAAAGCATGAGTGGGAGGGACAGAGGGAGAGGGAGAGAGAATCTTAAGCTGACTCCATGCTGAGCATGAGCCTGATGTGGGGTTTGATCTCACGACCCTGAGATCACAACCTGAGCCAAAACCAAGAGTTGGGTGCTTAACTGACTGTGCCACCCAGGTACTCCCAGACTACTTTCTATGTATCTATGTATGTATGTATGTATGTGATCTCTACACCCAACACAGGGCTTGAACTCATGACCCCAAAATCCAGAGTTGTATGGTGTTCAGACTGAGCCAGTCTCGTGCCCCCAGACTACTTTCTTTCCATGGCTTTTAAGACTCTATATGATATGGTCATCTCATCTCTCTGACTCACCTCCTCCCGCTCTCTCTTGCTTTCTGTGCTCCCACCACATTGGCTTTCCTCTGGTTCCTTAAACACACCGAGTTCATCCCCACCTCAGAGTTTTTGCAGTTGCTGTCTCTTCTGTCTGGAACTTACATATGGAAGAACTTCACATGGCTGGCTTCTTCTCAATATTCAGGTTTAAGCTCAGATATTTTCACAGAGATAATTTATTCATGATAGGGAAATCATTCATTTATTTCTCCTTTAGTCACTATCTCTCATGTCACATTGCTTTTCTTAGTATTTATCACTTACTGGGTACAAATTTTTTTTTAAAGATTTTATTTATTTATTTGACAGAGATAGAGACAGCCAGTGAGAGAGGGAACACAAGTAGGAGGAGTGGGAGAGGAAGAAGCAGGCTCATAGCAGAGGAGCCCGATGTGGGGCTCGATCCCATAACGCCGGGACCACGCCCTGAGCCGAAGGCAGATGCCCAACCGCTGTGCCACCGAGGCGCCCCTGGGTACAAATTTTATATGTCACATATTCAAGCAAGCAAAAGAAATGGAAATTTCCTTGTTTTTAATAATAACCACAGTAAGCTAAATTACCATCACAAACAGCCTCAGATTTCAGTGGTTTGACACAATAAAGTTGATTTCTTGTACGTGTCAGAGCAGGAGGGGAGATTATGGGAATGAGGGCTGGGGAAGGGATGTCTGATCTATTGCTTCTTCTTGTCCACTCTGATCTCTTTTGAGTGGTTGAAGACTCTTGTCTCTGTTGCCATCAGTCATTGAGGTGTTCGTGCTGCTCTGCCTTCTAGTTGGGTCCATGCCAGTTATCCAGCATCCTTTTTGTCTAAGGCAAGTTGCCTGTCCTGGTCCACTGGTGCTGTCTCAGACAACTCTGTACCCTTGTTGGGATTAGGGAAAACTTTCTGATGCTCTCCCATACCATTCTTTGCTGACAGATACTGGGGTAGGGTGGTTGCAGGATAACTATGCTTGGGCTTCTTTCTGAGGGAACATGCCAGTCTCCATTCTGCTCTGCAGGGAGTACTCCCTGTCATGGGAGACATAAGGTGAGGTTGTAAGAAATTCTCTGCTCTCAGATTCCTGAACCTATTTGGGGGCTCTATCTTCACCCAACTAAAGTTTCTTTTCTGAGGTGGGGCAGGAGGAAAGGCCTCTATTTACAGGACCATCACCAATAATTTTCTCTCTTGCTTTTATCTCCCAGTTTTGAAGCTCTTTCCTTCAAGATCTTTGATCTTGTCTTTATGTGGTGAGAAAACTGACATCTCACTTCTTCTCTTTCCAAACTGTGTTTATGGATAAACTCTGTGACCTCTTCTTCCTGGCTTTGTCTTCTTGGTGTTCAAAGCCAAGTTTTTTGAAATTAAACAAAACAAGGTAAAGTAAAGCAAAGCATTTCCTCTCCAAACACCTTGGTTTGCAACACGGTTGTCTCTTCTATGAGTAAAAAAAGGGGCGCCTGGGTGGCTCAGTCGTTAAGTGTCTGCCTTCGGCTCAGGGCGTGATCCCAGGGTCCTGGGATCAAGCCCCACATTGGGCTCCCTGCTGCACTGGGAGCCTGCTTCTTCCTCTCCCACTCCCCCTGCTTCCCTGCTTGTCTTCCCTCTGTCGCTGGCTGTCTCTCTTTCTGTCAAATAAATAAATAAAATCTTAAAAAAAAATCATGTATGTACTCAAAGCCACCAAGAGTAGTGCCAGTAGAGAGGGACCCTAGCCTCTGAAGGGACATAAGGGAGCGTGAGGGTGAAATGAGGTTGGCTGTGGAAATGAGAAACCACAGTGAAGGTCTCAAAATATCACTCCTCCACCACAGCTTGTGTATGAGCTCTTTTCCCCCCAGAATATAATCTCCTTGTGAACAAAGACCTTGATGATCTTGTTTACTTACATATTTCTGGGACCTAAAACAGTGCTTGTACTAAGTAAATACTTATTAATTAAGCAATAAGCAAATTTATTTATTAATTCATTAATATTTGTTGACTGAATAGAAGAGAGGCTTTGGCATTTTTCTGAGCTTCAGTTTAAGCTACGGCTTCCGTCTGCTCATATCTTCCTATCTCAATATCCCTTAAAATGATTTGAGTAACCATGGATTACCAACTGAATTGTGTTGACATATGAGGAGCTCTTAGCAGACCCTCTCTTTAGACTGAGCCATATAAATACTCTAAAGACTGAATTCAGTTCCTTTTCTGAAGCACACTTAGCAGGGGAGGCAGACTAACACAGACCTTAAGAAGGTCCCTTCTAATGATGAGCACTGAAACAAAATGAGGTTTTGTTATCCAAAAATTAATATGATTCAAGAAGATAGAACTAAAATGTCCATGTTTTATTATATATTATTATTTTATTATATATTATTATATATATAATATATGTATTATATATATATTATTTCCTTCACATTTACTTCTATAGCATTAAAATAAACTGGGCATGACAGTCATCTTACTTAGATCAAAACAACTTATTAACATGCCATTTCCTATTGTTTAAAGGAAGTAAATGCTTTACAAAATTTGGAGGGAGAAGACAAAGAAAGGAAATCCACTTCTTTTCACTTGGGTCTACTTTTGAGGTCCAGATTTTGCTCCCCTGTCACAATCAGACCCTAGGTGTGGCTCCACCCCTCTTCTCCAAGGCTGTCTTCTCAAGTGTTGTGTGTGTGCCCAGGCTCCCAAGCCAGCCAGGCTCTTCTGTTCCTCCATCACCTTGGCCATGCCATTCCCTCAGCCATTCTAACACCTTGCAGCTCAGCCTAAATTCCACATACTCTTTAATACCGTCGCTTTCCTTCCTCTCCATTAGACTTAACTTCCTTTTCCCCATAGCATGATTTTTATACCTTTGTTTACCATGTATTTCATTCTGCCTTGGGTTGGAGTGGGTTGATGGCATGTGGTGCTCTTTTACAAGCCTGCAAGCCTCAGGAGAGGCTTCACTCTTCATGCCCACCATAGCACTTTGCACTCTGCAAGCGCTCAATTATTAATGCTGTCATTTGGCAAACACTTAGGTGTCTACCATGTTCCAGGAACTGACCTAGGCCCTTGATATAGCTAACTAGACAAAGCTCTCTGCTTGTGGCTAAACAAAAGACTATGTTACATTATTATTTCAATTAAATAGACTTGGGTTTTACTTCAATATTGGAAGACAGATGGCTTTCTCTTCTTTTTTTATTTTTTAAACTTAAATGCAGGACTTAGACAGATGATTATACTTTTTGATTGTATGTCATCCCCAGATTTAGTCATATTTCTGCCCTGTTTTCATTGTTCAGAAATGGAGCTGAATCCTTTGTACACGTGGACACACAGAGACACCTCTTCCAGTGTAGGAGGGAGTTGGGCTGAAAGTTTCCATCTGTGTTCACCCTCTGCTATCTTGGTTTTAGTTTGAATTGCTTTATCAGGCTGAGAGTCCCTTTTGAAACATTTATTTATTGAATACATATTTATCGAGCACCTTCTATGAGTAAAGCATGGTGACCAATTCTCCTTAGGTGTGCTTTTTTCTCATAGGAGGCACTATCTAACCCAAGTGAACATCTCCAGTCTTGCATTTAGAGCTGGTAGTGACTGGAAGGATGAAGGCTTCTGGTCATAGCTGATAGTGTTGAGGTGGAACTAGAATTCAGGACACTTGACTTGCAGTCCCCAAATTTCTTTTTACCTTACTAATGGCTCACCATTTCATTGTGCCAGTTATTTTCAAATGCAATGATAGTAACAAACTGCAGCTTTCTGTGATTATTAACCACTACGTGCCAACCTGCTGAATAGTAATAATTAAATAAAAGTCATTAAAGTTTATTAAAAATAAAATAATACCCTTCTTATCAATATTTACTCTTGGCACAAACTAGCCTAAACCATCCACTTTTGAAGGGATTCTTAATTTCCTGCCACACTTATCCACACAGTGACTGTATTAACTTATTGATTATGAAATTGCTAGTTGCTGAAAGGGACAATTCCTGACATTTCTGTGGTTGAACCGATAGGAATTATTCAAATAGTAACATTTCAGTGCAGGTGTTCAGTGGGAGGCCTTCCATGTAGTGATTCAGAGACCCAGGCTCTTTGTGTTTTGTGGTTCTACCATTTCTTAGTGCTTCAGAATCCTTTGCTTCCATCTGGTAGACGGAAACAAGAGAGAACAAAAAGTGTGTAGGAGATTTTTGTAGGCTAGACATGAGCTGGAGTACATCATGGCCCACAGTCCACTGTCCAGGAGGCCATTGTGTGGCCCCAACTAGAGACAAAGAACAGCTAGCTAGAGAATATGGTCTCTGTGTGAGTGGCGGCTTCCTAGTGACAAATGCAGCTCTATGGACCGGAGCAAGAATGTTCAATCTCTGCCAATATTCAGGCTAAATGGTGAATCCAGTGAGGTCTGAATTCTCAGGCCCCCAGCTTCTTGTTTCTTTTCCTCTTACCCCACTCCATGACCCTCCTTTCACCTCCTCCCTAGCCCTAGAGGTGCCCAGTCATCTGTCCTTCATCAGAAACTGCTCTCAGGAAGGAAGCCATGGCTGCATTGAAGTCTCAGCGACAAACGAGGCTCAATCTAGGGCTGTTTGCATTTTAACAGAAGAAAACCTCGTTTGATATAAATAAAAAAATATGAAGCTCTAATAAGAGAATTTGAAAGCATGCAAAGTATTTGGAGGGAACAAGAAGCATGCAGTCCCTAAAATTAAACCACATGTTAGATTTGGCTGTGTCTTTCTGCACAGCTCAAAACAACCACAGGGCTCTTAAGTTCAGAATGGATTTCTTTATTGTTTCAGATAATTTGGAAAGTTTCCACAAAGACAGGCTTTTATGGGCTGAATTGTGTCCCCCTAAAATTCTTATGTTGAAGCCCTAACCTCTAGTGCCTCAGAATGTGGCTGCATTTGGAGATAGGGCCTTTACAGAGGTGGCAGAGTTAAAATGAGGCCATTAGCATTGCCTTTAGTTCTGTCAGACCGGTGGCCTTCTACAAAGAGGAGGTGGGGACACAGAGAGGCAACAGGGAAGGTGCACAGAAGGATGACCACGTGAGGACACAGCAAGAGGGCAGCCACCTGCACGCCAAGGAGAGGCCTCGGAAGAAACCCGACCTGCCAACCCCTTGACCTTGGATTTGGAGCCTCCAGATCTGAGAGAAATCACTTTTGTTGTTTAAGCCACTTAGTCTGTAGTATTTTGTTATGGCAGCCCAAGAAGACGAATACAGAGGTTCTCCCATTTTGTATATGGATCCGTGTTTCTGGATATGAAATGGGGGTATGAGAATAGTTGGGGGCAAGGAGTCCTGCTTGTAAAAGATTCACAGGTTAGTGGAAGAGCCGAACAACTGAGAGCGAATGGGTGCCAAGGGTATAATCTGTGAGATGTTCTCCAGGATAGTGAATCTGCATTGTCAGTTCCAAGTTAACACCCCTGAATGGTGATCAGGGACATTTGCGTTTGTCTCCATTTGTGTTTCTTTGGATTGGTTTATCTTAAGTTATGCTGGGGGAATGGAAGATTCCTGCAAAATGCTTTAACACATGGGAAATAAAAATTCTGGTTAAATATTAATCAAAAACTTCTTGCCCTAAACTGTATCAAATACCCAGCTACCAATATATAATTGGAAGATACAAATTGAAATATAAGTTTTCGTTTGAAAGGTGGCACTGTGGTGAGCTCACTGTCTGGAGCCTAGGATTGTCTTTCTTTCTTTCTTTCTTTCTTTCTTTCTTTCTTTCTTTCTTTCTTTCTTTCTTTCTTTCTTTCTTTTTCTTTCTTTCCTTCCTCCCTCCCTCCCTCCCTCCCTCCTTTCTTTCTCTCTTTCTTTCTCTCTTTCTTTCTTTCTTTCTTTCTTTCTTTCTTTCTTTCTTTCGTGGACGGAGGCTCAAGTCTTTGTTCTCTTTTGCTTTTGAAACTCAGCAATTGCCAGAACGTTTCTTAGCACCCAACGCTGACGCTGAGTTCAGGACTCTAAAGTGCCTTAGGGTATGCCAAGACTTGGTTGGCAAAATGCTTCTCCTTTCCTGCAGACATACCAGTGGCTCTGGGGCCTTTTCCAGGAAGCAGTGTTCGAGAATTCAAACCCAATCACAAATCTTCTGTGGGTGGACAGGAGAAAGCAGGCATCTGGCATCCAGAGATAGGAAACAGAAGCAACATGGTCCTGTCAAGTAGCTTTCTACAATGCCTTGTTAGAATTCAATTCTCTTTATCTTAAGAAGTAGTCATGAGCTGCTTAATTTGAGATTTTTTGGAAAGCAAATCATACTTTTGGCAAAAAACAAAAAAATGTGTCAACCATCTGGCTAAATCAAAGGCATCAGCATAGAAGAGGGAGCTTGTGCAACGGAAGGGGGATGTGTAGTATGGGAGAATGAGTTCTGGACTGGGTTTCTGGTTCCCACCCTGCCACCAGCTGCATATGTGTCCTGGCTCAGTCACTTAACCTTGGATTTTCCTCACCTGTTATAATAGAGTGGGTCTTGGTAGGACTAAGCTGGGACTCTTGGTGAATAGAGTTAGGAGACATCACTAACCCCAAGTCACTACTGACAACCACTTGCTTGCAAAGGGCCTGAGTGAAAAGGACTTCATTGCTGTCCACAGCTGGGTTTCAAACTTTTATAGACATGTGTAATCAGGTTGGTACATATGTAATGTCTCTGACTAAAGTCCTATCCTAGGAGAGTGATAAAAGCCACAGACAGAGAACTCAACAGAAGGAAGAAGGAGTTGGGCAAGAAGAACCTGATTTTAAAATGAGACCTAAGTGTCTGGGTACTATGTAGTAGCAGAATCTTGAAATCGTCTAGTTATCCTAGGACAAAGGTTTCCTTTGTGAATTTAAGGTGCTGTATTGATAAACTTGCTGAGGATCCTTCCTCCCATAGCTGGGTATGATACAGAAGGAACAGTACCCTTCTCATTTTGGAAGAAGGGCTTGTTCTTATGGGTCAAGACCAACTTTCACCTCCATGGCACCATCATGGGATGGGAACCATGGCAGTGGCCTTGAGCACAGATCTAAGTCATGAATACATATAAAGCATCCTGAGGGTTACAGAGGAAACAGAGAATTAGGTAAGATGTAAAAGATAAGACTTCCTGTCAACCAAAAGATAAAGGCTTTAGAGCCTTTGAGATTTAGGTAGATTGAAATATTCGGCTTCCATGTAAGAGGATTTGGTTGGAGACATGACTTTTGAACTCAATTCCAATTCTGATCTTCAGTATTTCTCAGAGCCTGAGGGGCAATTCAACAGAAACTCTCACAAACGTAATAATAATGAGACACCTACCTTGTGCCAGGCATTATGATGACTACTTTACATTCACAGTGAATCTGAAAGGTAGAAAGCAGTAAGGATGAAGAATCTGTAAAAAAGCTGATTTGCCAAGCTCAGTGAGCAAGTGGTATTCAGAAATGTCTGATCCCAGATCTTATGCTCTGTCCGCTCTACCACAACATGATGGCGGGAGATGTTTTGGAATGGCTTTTTGACCATGCTTGACAGGATGCCCAGAAGATGTGGCTATCCCCAGGAAGCTGCCAGGTCAGAGCCCTGAGGTGAGACTTCCAGGGAGAAAGATGAGCCACGACAAGCCACTGCAGAACCTTTACATCAGTGAGACACCCTGGAGGCTCTATGGCTGCTCCAGGTTGGGGGCAGTGGTGGGTGCCCCCACTGAGTTACATTTTTGGCCATTTTGTCATCAAGACCAGACCTAAGTGAAGTAGTGAAATGGAAGATAGTAATGACAATGACAGCAACAACAGAAGGAGCACCCAGCATTTATCCAACATTATTTCATGCTAAAAGTTGAGTGAAACACTTTATAAACCTCTCTTTTAAACCTTACCCCTTCATGAGTATCATTATTTTGCAGTTGAGGAAACAAAGGCTCAGAAAGATTAAACAAGTTGTTTGATTATAAAGTGCATGAGTGGCAGGCAGAGCGAGGACTTGAACCCAGTAAATGGAGCTCCAAAGGGATTTATGCAGGGGCGCCTGGGTGGCTCAGTCAGTTAAGCACCCGACTCTTGATCTCAACTGAGGTCATGATCTCAGGGTTGTGAGATTGAGCCCTGCATCAGGCTCCGTGCTGAGTATGGAGCCTGATTGAAATTCTCTCTTTCCCTCTCCCTCTGCCCCTCACCCCCCCACACATGCATGCTCTCTCTCTCTCCTCTCTCAAAAAGCAAAACAAAACAACAACAGCAACAACAAAACCAAAGGGGTTTATGCAGAATCACTATTCTGGCATGCCTCTTGAGAACGATACTCTCTGTTCGGTGCCCTCTTTTTCCCCTGAATCACCTACGTCTCCTTCTTGCTCTGTGTATGGGACCCTCTAGTGCCCTCCAGCTCCAGCTCTGCACCCCATTTATAATCGTACAGAAAGCACTGCTTTCGGGCACATGCTTCAGGGCTGCAGAGGAAAAAGTTGAGATTTGTAGTGTTTTAAAATGTTTCTATAGTCACTGTTTATGTTTATTTGTATAATAATTAGTATCAGGAAAAAGACAGGTGATTTTCAGTAACCCCAAGAGGATCTGAACAGTTTTTATACTGGTTGACTTACTATAACAAGCTCAGTGAAGTGGTTTTGGGTTAAATATTATAAAATGCAATTTCCTGTAACAAATAGTGATTGGTAAATGCAATTTCCTACAACAGACAGGTGAGTTTTATAGTCTCAAGGTTAGAGGTTGTGTAATAATTAACCATTATAGAAAAATCCTACAAGAGACCTTTGTGTAAGACCTTTGTGTATTTTGTCATGACAAAATACAGAAAAAGTACAAATCTGACACACACAAAAAAGCATTCTACCCCTCCAACCTATCTTATATTTGTATTCTTTGTGGCTTGAACTTAACTGACTGGCAATTATGTTCTAGTTCCTCTGTTATCTGTATAACAAGGTGTAATTGTTTGCTCTGTGCATAATTTTGTCAAAGTCTCATGTGAATAGTTCAGAGCTACTCAGTATCTCAAAATTCTGTCAAAAAACTTGTGGCTTCTGGATTTTTTAAAAAATTATTTTTATTTTTCCCCCAGCTTTTTAAAAATGTAATTGACGTATAACATTGTGTAAGTGTAAGGTGTACAATGTGATGATTTGGGATAGGTGTATATTCTGAAGTGATTACCACAATAAAGCTAGTTAACACTTCCATGATGTCACATAATTACCATTTGTGTGGTGCGTGTGGTGAGAACATTTAAGACCTACTCTCTTAGCAACTTTTAAGTATATGATACAATATTGTTAACTGTAGTCACCAGGCTGTACATTCAATCCCCCGAACTTTAATTTTAATGAATGGTTAATTAGAGTTTGGGGTTTATAATTTTTATTTCTGTAGTATAAATTTAAAAGGCATTTGCATTTTGACTTGTCTCTAGTTGAGAAATGATAGCTTTGATCCCCACATAAAGGAATTTTGAGCATCCCCCCAGGAAAAGTATTTTTTTTTGTGGTGGCATGAAGAGTGACTTTTCTCATGTTTTTGAAATCCTGACATCCGAAGTCCTTCCTGAAGCTGGTCCAGCAGGTCATGTGAGATGGGCAATGTTTTCTTGAAGCTGACATGACAGTGCACAGAGAGCCCTGTGAAAAAGTGCAGAGGTTGGGAATATGGGTGATGGTACACACACAGGGTTGCCATATGGTGGCATCAGCCAGAATGTGAAGCAGAGGGGACTACTGAGTCCCAGGAGAGTGGCCATGGGGGCTTGAATTTCTTGATAGTTCGTTCTTTCTTTGATATATTCTGTTAAAAAACTGTATTGATTGTGTGTTCTAGGCACGGTGCTAGCATTATGGATATAAAGATTAGCAAGATAGACCAGTGTCCTCAAGTGACTTATGGCTTACTCGGGAAAACAGATAGTTAAATGAGCAATTATGGCAAGGTGTGATAAGTGTCATGATAGCGAAAGTATGGGAAGGGTGTTAGGAGAACAAAGCAGGGGCATCAAATGGAAGTCAGGAAGTGGCATTATCTGAGCCTTCCTCTTTGACCTATGAGATCTAGAAGTGGGTTCTTCAGTTTCCAAGTGTTTAGGGATTTTCCCGTTCTTTTGTTATTGATTTCTGGTTTTATTCTGTTTTAGTCAGATAACATATTCTGTGTGATTTTAATATTTTAATTCTTTTAAATTTGTTGAGGTTTGGTTTATGGGCCAGGATGTAGGCTATCTTGGTGTATGTTCTGTGGACACTTGAGTACGTATTGTGCTGTCGTTGGGTAGAGTGTTCTATAATGCTTGTTGGGTGCTGTTGGCTGATGGTGTTGTTGATTTCTTTTATATCCTTCTGATCTTCTGTCTAGTTGTACTGTCTATTACTGACGGAGGGGTGTTGCAGTCGCAGCTACACTTGTGGAATTGTTTGTTTCCCCTTTTAATTCTATCAGTTTTTGCTTCATATGCTTTGCGGCTCTGTGGTTTGGTGCATTTACATTCAGGATTGCTATGTTTTATTGGTGGCTTGATCCTTTTGTCATTGTGTGATGTCCCTCTCTGTCTCTGGTAATTTTCTTTGCTCTGAAGTCAACTTTATCTGGTATTAATATTGATGATATTTGATTATCTTTTGATTAATGTTTGTGTGACGTATCTTTTCCCTCCTTTTTTGCTTTCTTTCAACCTTTAACTTTCGATCCTGTTTGCATTTAATGTAATTATTGTTGCAATAAGGTTTAAATCTGCCATTTATGTTTTTGCTTTCTGTTTGTCCTTTGTTAAAATTTTTTTTTCCTTTTTCTATCTTCCTGTGGGTTACTTGAACATTTCGTAGAATTTCATTTTGATGTTAACATCAAACCTATAGGGTTTTTGAGTATTTCTCTCTGTAGAGTGTTTATAGTTATTGCTTTAGGTATTACACCACACATACTCACATGCACACACATTCGTGGATGCATGCACTTGCACACCCCCGCCCCCCAAATCTTATCACAGTCTCCTGGTGTCATCATTTTACCAGGTTTGCATGAAGTGTCAAAATATTACCGCCCTTTATGTCTCTTTTTTCTTCCATGTTTATAATAAAGATATCTTAAATATTTCCTCTGCATACATTCAGTACTGTTTCAGCAAGTGTTATAATTTTGCTTTAACCGTCAGGCATAAGTCTATTGTAGTTATCTATATTTTTGCTTATTATGTTCTTTTTTTTTTTGAAGATTTATTTATTTTAGAGAGAGAGAGGGAATATGAGCATCAGGAGGGACAAAGGGAGAGAGAGAATCTCAGGCAGACTCCCCACTAAAGGCGGAGCCCGTCTTGGGGCTTGATCCCAGGAGCCTGTGAACATGACCTGAGCCAGAATCACGAGTTGGCCCTTAACCAACTGAGCCACCCAGGCATCCGCATTATGTTCTTTCTAAGGGGATTCTTTCACCTCTCTGAGAGAAAGACATCAAGGTGAAAAATACATGACTGATCAAAGATTGTGACCTACCCTGGAATATTTTTTTTTCCTTGGAAGCTGCCATTTCCCTCAGGAGCCCTCACTATAGCATGTAACTCATGTTTTTATGCCCTATGTGGGGATTTGGCTTTTCTGTTTATGTGAGTTTTGATAAATACAACCAAACCGTACACTTAGCTAATGTCCTAGCAGGCATCGGAGAGGCAAGTTTGTCAAATGTAAATTAGTATATGTAATCTTAACATACTTCCACTAACTGGTTTAATGTGTGCTCTGTTGACAAAGAAGTCTCCCAGGTAATAAATGTTGAATGCTTACGAATAGAATATGGACTTAAACCCCAGCCAAAAATTTAGCTCCTGAAGCCAAGATTTGGGCAAAGAGACAAAGTCGTTGTTTTGCTATTTTTTTTTTCCAACTTTGGATGATTACTCAACTAGATAAAGAATCATAAAAATGGTATCACTTTTTTTGGTTGAGTTCTCATTAAAGAGAAGTTTGATTAAAAATAAAAAGGAATACATTAGCTCATTTTAGAATAACTATATATAGTTATCATATATATGTAAATGTATTTCAGTAAGGGGAAAAAAACTTCACTGTTTTTGAATACTGTAATTGGCTCTGTGCTGTAAAGAAACCAGTCTTTCTATTTATTTTTTTATTGAAATATAATTGACATATAACATCATATTAGTTTTAGGTATACGACATAATGATACATATATATATTGCAAAATGATTATCACAAAAAGTTTAGTGTCCATCACCACACCACATAGTGTTTTTTCTTGTGATGAGAACTTCTTAAGATCTACTTTCTAACTGTCAAATGTACAATACGGTGTTGTTAACTGTAGTCACCATGCTGTGCATTACATCCTCAGGACTTATTTGTAGAAACCCTGTCTTAATGAGTAAAAATGTTTAAAGTATGGAACATTTGGATGCATGTATACTGTTAATCCTTTGAAGAATTAATAATTAATGAAAGATTGTGGAACAAAAATCCTAATACATGGGTTTTTAAGAAAAAATAGGAAAATTGTCATTGCTACACTCAATGTTGATATGCAAGGAAGTTTCTTACGTACTGTAATTTGGTTACTGAATTAAAATAATACTTTCGTTTTCATGTTAGTGCTACTAATCTGTCCAGAAAGCCTTCCTTTTTATAGTTGGACCAAATTCACACTTTGAATTAAAACGCGTCTGAATTAAAGGTTCTCAACAGCGGCACTACTAGCATTGGGCTTGGGTGATTTTTATCGTGCGGAGCTGCCCTGTACATTGCAGGATGTGCACAGCACCGTCGGCCTCTACCTACTACGTGCCAGTAGCAACCACCCCCGCCCCTCAGGCGTGACAAATAAAAATGTCTGCAGACATTGCTAAATGTCCCCTGGGGACAAATTTGATTCTTTTTGAGGATCACTGATATAAATTATTGGAATATCCTAAACAGTGCAGTTAAAATGACTGTCTTACTGATCATCTGTTCTACAGTGAACATGAGAGAAAGGATGCCTTTGAATCAGAGTCGGTGATGTTTAAGTAGGCCAAACTTGATGGCATCTGGGGACCTCCATTTCCATGCTCATTTAAGGACTGAATTTGGATGATTATAGCAGACTCCTTGGTTTACCTATGCTTTAATTTCCCCTTTCCTTGGCTTGGTTTTCCTTTCCTTGGTTTGGTAGATAGCCTATCTGCTCCAAGATAACTCAGAACAAAGTGTACCTCATTATATTCAACATAATAGTTCAAGGATACCCATGTTGGCTAAATACATTGTTGATTTAATTACGGTGGCATTGAGTAAAGAGGTTGGATCGCTTTTTTCTGACTAAGTGCTTTATTGACCTTTTCCTTATAGCTCTTCATCACCCTAATGACACATTCACTAATTTCCAAAAGAGTAATTCCCCTCCAAAGGCTGATAATTTCAATTAACTATTTTGATCGAGGGAGAATTTATAAGTCTTTGCCAGTTGGGCTAATTGCTCATTCCAGGCTTTTAATTATTCCCTGGCTAATTTCTTTTTAAGAGGCATCTGAACTAGCCTTTCTTTTGCTCATTAAGTGCTTGGCAGCTTCCCAAAGTAAGCAAGCGTTGACTTCTGGTATGTGGTTCTTAGTACACTGGAGATTTTACTATCTCCTTGATGTCACCCACTGTCCCCTTGACTTCTTCTAGGCCTAGGTTTCTTCGTCTTAGGATGGTCCTTGCTTTCTTTCTGGGCTAATAATGTAACTTTATTTATTTTTTTTAAAAGATTTTATTTATTTGAGAGGGAGAGAGCGAGAAAAAGAGAGAGAGCATGCATGAGCAGGGGGAGGGGCAGAGAAAGAGCATCTTATAACCCTGAGATCACAACTGAGTTGATATCAAGAGTCAAGGATGCTTAACTGACTGAGCCACCCAGGTGCTCATGGGCTAATAACATAACTTCAGAAGCTCAAGTGAGGCTTAGGGCAGTGAAAATCATCAGCTTTTATTTTTGCTGCATTTGGTGGTACCATTTTGATGTAGACTAAGAAAATGGCCAATGTGGGGTATGTTCAATGTGAGGGCTGAGTGGGTAGGGAGTGCTTAGCAAGTGACCAGCCATTTTGGTTTGCCTGGGACTGAGTGTTTTCCCGGGACATGGGGCTCCCTTTGCTCAAATGAGGAAAGTCAGGCAAACTGGAATGACTTGGTCACACTAGGAGTACTACTGTAAGCCAGATGTCTCAGGATTCAGCAGCCTATGAACTCAGATATGACCACATAGTCAACAATACTTGAAAATGGATAATTCTTAGTCTTCTGAAAGTCTCCCACATTTTTCTAGGAGTTTTTAGAGAGTGTCTCATTTGTTCTCAGAAATGAGGGCTTCTCTCTCTCTATCTGGCTTTCATTTTCCTTTCCTTCCTCTTCCCAGCAGTGGCCTACAACCTGCAAGCTGCCTAAAGAAGGACCTTCTTATTGCTACTGTTGTTGGAAATGTCTTTGAAAATACTGGTGCGCCCCCTGAGCTGGTCTTTCTTTTGATTTGTAGATAGTTTTCTCCTGTGGGAGGTTCCAGATCCCAAAGCCGTCAGGCTGTTTAAAATGCCCAGAAAGTCACAAGGTCCTTTTGCTCTTGGGCCCCTCCTCTTTTCTCCAACCCCTGTTTCCTCCCTTCCTTCTGTTATCCTTTTTGCCCCCCACCCCCACTTATTCTTACATATTCCTATGCCTGCAAAATCGAGAATCAAAACTCCCCATACAACACCAACCTATACCACGGGGAGGGTGTGGTCTTAATCATCTCTCCCATTCACTCAGAAGCTTCTTTTCTGCTCAGTCAAGCCACTGTCTTACATGACTGTGTAGTGGAAGGTTTTTCCAATCTAAGAGTTTCTTTTCAGCCTCCAGCTGCTTAATTAAAACCAGTTTAGGCTGTCCCTGGCTCCTATGGTTGTTTGGTAGGAGTCTGGGCCTTTATCCATCAAATCCAGTTACCAGAAAGCCATCTGGACAGGTGGCAGGAGGCCTGGGGTACTGTCATGTGCTGCATCAGTAGATGCACTGAGGGGTTTCAAAGTACTGGATTACAAAGCCGGTATCAGTGACCCAAACTCTCATTTCTCCATTAGCCACTCCCACCCTAACTTGGGTCATTCTCGTATCTTTTATAAAAGCAGCAAGTGCAAAACAAACTATCAGTTAGAAAGACTTTTAGGTGCAGGTAGTATAAATTCAAACTGGCCTAAACAAATAGAATATTTATTATCTTGTAACAGTAACAGTAAGTCTATAAGTAAGACAAGCTTGGAGTTGATTGATCCGTGGTTCAGAAACATCAAGAAGCCAGATTGTCTCCGTATCTGTGATATGTGATCTATACATTGTTTCATCTTTATTTTATTTATTTATTTATTTGTCAGACAGAGAGAGAGCGCATGGCAGGCAGACGGAGAAGCAGGCTCCCCACTGAGCGGGAAACCTGATGCTGGACTCTATCCCAGAACCCTGAGATCATGACCTGAGTGGAAAGCAGATACTTAACTGACTGAGCCACTCAGGCATCCCCACTGTTTCATCTTTAGACTAGTTCTCCTCCTGGTTGCAAGATGGCCACCAATAGAAATTGGGAAAACCTGTGTCCTTGATTTCATATTTAGAAGAGAGGGAGAGTGAGAAGAAGAGAGAGATTAGGGGAGAGAAGGAGAGAGTGAGGGAGGGATGCCTTCCTGAAATATAGAATACAAATTCAATAATCTGATTGGGCCTTTAGTTCATATGCCCACTCTGTAATCAGTAAGAGTTACCAGGTGAATGCCATCCACTGATTTGTTTAGACTGATCAGAGTCGATGCCCCAAGTGAGCTTCTCAGAGTCACATGAAAGATGGACAGAATTGGAATTCCTTTAGGAAGGAGGAAGAAGGGAATGGATGCTCAGTAGCGAACTGACAGAGTCGCCTACACAAACAATTCCATTTTATGCCATTTCTCTATCCCTGTGATGGCTTTGGTAGTTCAGGAACTTTGGTAATATCCTTAACTTTGGCAGTATGAAGAGTATAAAGAGGATGGGTGGTGGAGTCCTGGGGACCTAAATTTGAGTCATAGCTTTGTGGTCTTCTAATTGTCTGACTTCAGACAAGTAAGGTAACCTTCTTAAGCTTTTGTTTCCTTATCTGGTAAGTAGCTACTGATGATGGAGCTTTGTTGTGGGTCTTAAGGATGTATGTAAAGTACTTATCATAGGACTGGGCACATAGTAAGTACTCAAGAAGTGTTTCTTTGCCTTCCCCCGCCCCGATCTCCACCAATAGGCCATAACTGCCTATTGACTCCCCATCCCTACCCATCTTAGTCAGCTCTTAGAGATACTCATTTGCAGTTCTTCCTTTTTTAGATTGTACTGCTGCCTTGGGCCATCCAGTGGGCCAGCAATGAGGGTTATATGTCTAGTAGCCCTTTCCAAAAGATGGTATTGATGGTGTGATATGCTTTACCTCTTTACTATATAATGTCAGGTGGTTCAGTCCCTCTCTGTGGGTTATCACCCTACAATGGTCAGCTTCTTGAGTATCTAATCCTGGAACAAACATGGGTTTGGGATTAAAATACCCAGATTCTTCCCTTTCAGGATATAGAAAGTCATTTGAATATCTCTGTGCATCAGGTTCTTTGTAGTACAATTGTGATAATAAAACTTTCTTTTGGTTATTCTCTGATTTTACAATTACTTGTATAATGTATGTGAATGCACTTTAAAAATGAATGTATGAAACCATGTTGAATAAATAGGAAAATCTGCTAGTCTCCAGTCTCAGCCTCTCAGGTATCTAAGAAATATCACAACTGAATATGGAGCCATCGTACCCAATAGGGGATGTCTGGTCAACTTTCTAGGATCACTCCCATTTCATTCCTTCTTTTCTTTTATTAATCAGATATTTAGGACACACTGTGGGTGATAAAAACTGGGGGTACAAAGATAGCTAAGACACCTGGCCTTACTAAGTAATGACTTCTCTACCTCCATCCACTTCCCCTTAATCCACAAATCTTGGTTGAGTAAAATAAAATGAGTGAGTTCCCTGCTTCTCCAGCTCCTTCCATGGAGGATGCCTTTTCAGTGCTGTTACAGCTTTTGAGCATCTGAGGGCCTGATTTAGTGGATCCTGATGCTGAGAATGAAAGCATGATGAAAGCGTTCTCCAGAGAAGGGAAAGTACTTGTTCTAGGTGACACAGATTGTGCGGTACTTTGTTCTCAGTCTGTTTCTTGGTGAGCTGTGAATGTAGGGCTCAGACCAAGGCTCTGTTCTCTCTAACACGTGGGTTCTCAACGTCCTTGAGTGGGTCTTCTCTAGGTTTGAGGGGCTCATTATTTAAAACTATACTCCTCTCTTCTTCATACCTGGAATTCCATCATTTCTCTGGTATCAGGTTGCTACAGATAGAGCATGAGACTGGTAGAGTGGAGAGCACGTGGTTCTTATTTCAGTTCGGGCTTGGTGAGAGACCTTGGACAAGTCACCATATGTGCCCAGAAATGAAAGTAAGAGTTGCTACTTTTTACCTGGTCTTCAGGGAATGTGGGAGGATATATGAGAAAAGGAAAGGAATGCAGGGGAAAAAGAAGGGTCCTGGATTGGGATTGCAAAGGGTATGGCGTCACCTGCTATCTTTTGCATGATCTTCAACAAATCTCTTTGTGCCTTCATTTCCCAGTTGGTAAAATGGGATAATAATAAATATTTGCCTTCTTAGTCTAATGGGGAGATGGGCAGAAGCCAGTATGGGTGTAGCAGTCATGAGAGAAGAGAAGATGTGAAGTGGGTGAGATAATGTGTGCCTGGAGGCAAGCACTGGGAAGGAACAGAACAGGAGGTGGGTGTGTAGGGGTGATGTGAACAGATGCTAGGAGAGTCTGAGCCACAGAGGCCCCAGCCTGGCTGTCTTTTTCAGGAGGTAGAATGGGTCCTGGTGAATAGTGGTGATAAATTTAGTTGGAAAGAGGTGAGGAGAAGCAGGAGGGCCTATAATGCCCTAAAAGTAAGAGGGCAAGAGGAAAATTGTTCCAGCCTGTTTTCCTTTAAATTAAGGTTGGTCTAAGAAGGAGAGAACAAAGATCAATATATAAGGCATAAGATGGAGGAGTCAAGGAATAGTGAACAATCTCTGTGATATCATCAGGAAAAAGTCAAAGCAGAGGTTATCAATAGGTTATGCTTTAGGTTCTTAGACTATACAAAGCAGTGGATTATCTGTGAAGGCAAGGGAGAGGAAAAACACGCTTGAAGATGGTATATTCCTGTGAGGTTCCACACATCCTTTTACTTACTGATCAGAGGATAGTCACATGCCACATATAGCTAGCTGCGGGGGAGACTGGAAATACAACCGTGTGCCTGGCTACCATTTCTTTACTGTCGATACTGGGGGACAACTAGAAGTCTGTGTCCCAAGGATTAAATGAGACGATGTGTGTAAAGCAATAGGCAGAGTGTGTGGGACAGAGTAGGCAGTCAATGTGGGTTAACTATTGTTTCCACCCCTTAATTACATCAGGGGCAGAAAGAATACATGGCAAAGGGAGGATGGTGTGGCAGTGGGACAGAGGTGAGTCCTGTTCTATTCCTGAAGCCCTCAGGAAAGAAGCTTCTTCTGCATACCTTATAACAGAGGCACAGAAAGGAAGGAAGAGTTTGACCAAAGATTGGAGGTTCACAGTTGCTCTTTAACGTTTCTGTTTTGATAATTGGTGTTTCAAAGACAGATAATCAAAATGGAAATGTGCTAAACCGGGACAGGGGAGTAGGGTAGAGATAAGGCTGAAATGCGTTTAAATGTTTTAAGGACCTCTTAAATGTATTTACATAGCAACCTGGGAGTGTTTTTCTAAAACAAATTCTGAGAGGGAGTTACACAATACGTATGAAAGGCTTTAAACTCCTAGGAGGATGGACACTATGCCAGTCTAAAGTGTGGGCATTATTAATAACAATAGTTTTAATGTGTGTTAAGCACTTTGCCCTTCAGAAGATAAGGGTGTTTTGAACACCAGGAAGGGTGGGGGTTGGATGCAAGGTTCCCAGTAGAATGGCCTCCTGTCCCAGTGGACTCGTATCTGCTGCCACTTAGCTAATCTCACTGCTTAATTGTGGGTCAGAAACACTTCCCTTTTCTGTTTCTTTTCTCTCCTCCCTCCCTACCAAGGGGAAGAGTACTCCTCAATTCCCTCTTTTTCCCCTTTCAAATCCTCTGGGGAGTTTTGGCTCTTGATGTAGGCCAACTGACTAGCAAAGCCAGTATGCTCTTGGGGCCTCTGTTTTTCTGCTGCAAAAATGAAACAATAGTGCCTGTCCCTGGTATAGGCTCAGAACTAGAACTGTAGCATGGGTTGGATTTCAAGGTAGAAGAGATGTTTCCTACTTATCAAAGCAGTTATTTTGGGTAAGCCATTTACCGTCTTTAAGCTGTGGCTGCTCTATTTTTAAAAATAAGTGATAACTCAAAAATAAGCCAAGAGGGTATTTGTGAGGATCAAGTCATGCGTATGGAAGTGCTTCAACATCCATAAAGCTCTGCGCAAATGTTATTATCCTACCGGCAGAGTGGGGTTCCAGTTTGCCAGGCAAGTGGAGATCCAGGAATATACTACAATTGATCCTGCTTACAAATGCCAGAGTTTGGTTGCCTCTGCCAGGGGTTTGTCCCTCTTTAGGAAATAGGGTGTTTCATAGAGTTATCCGCTTATTTATTTTTTGTATGCCTGTGAAGTATAAGGTGCTCTCCTGGGCACTGGCCTCCACAATCCCTGGCCTCGTGGAACTTAGTCATGTGTGGGAGACAGAAGATAAACAAGTGAACACACAAATTTATAATTCCGAATTGTGATGTGCTGTGAAGGGAACTGCTAGGGCTGTGGTGGAGAATTCTGGAACGTGGGCTGGAGGGGGCTGCCCTCTGCGGGCCCTCCTAGGATGTGGCTCTCTGAGCCGGAAGGAACCCTGAGACATCACCAGTCTTGCCTCTCATCCTTGCTTGTAACTCTGCTTAAGTATCCCAGACTCAGGAAAGCTAATCCTATTTTAGAAGAGCTGCTCTGTTGTTGCTTTGTTGCTTCCTGTCTTCTATGCTGCTCTGGGGAGAACACGCCACTTCTTTTGCCCCCTCCGTGGGTCTGGGCCCTGGGGTCTGCCATCTCAGTGTCTCCTACCACCTGCGTCTCACCCCCAGCAGAGGACCGAGACACCTGATTTACCAGGGAAGGGCCCTTGCCTACGCCTTCACTATGCAGCAGCCAGGCCAGCTTCTGGGAGGCCAGCTCCCAAGCCTGCAGGCTAAGTTAATGCCAGAAACAGTCATTTTCGGAGCTGGCTAGATTTTTAGCAGGAAGCTAATGGAGCCTGCTTTCTTTTCATGCACGCCTCCCTGGGAGAACTTGGCATCGTCTTAGGAAGCCCACTCAGTACCTGTCTTTTGGATCAGGTGATCTCTAGGGAGCCAGCCAGAAGCTTGTTGGTGATTTTTTCCTTTCTTGGCTTTAAAAAAGTCTGCCCTCGAGATAGAACAAGTGGTTTCCATGAAATGGAACTGGGCAGTCACATCTAGAGGTGAAGGGTAAAATAAGTGACAGGTGTTGACGTGATCTTGCTGCCCTGGGGGTCTAATGGTCCATTTTGGCTGGCAAAGAGAATGACAGTTGGAGAGGCTGTGTGGTGTAATGAGTTGCACCGGGGGTTGGGAGTCATGATACTTGGACTCTGCTCCCAACCAGATGGTGACTTCAGGCAAATCACTTCACCTCTCTGGTCTCAATTCCCTTATTTGTAAAATGAGGGGGATAGTGCAGATGATGTCCCTAGATTTTTCTATATCAAATAATGAGATTTTACATGATATTTTCAGAAACAATGCTTACTAGTCTTTTTTCTTTTCTTTTCTTCTTTCTTTCTTTTCCTCTTTCTTTCTTTCTTTCTTTCTTTCTTTCTTTCTTTCTTTCTTTCTTTCTTTCTTTCTTTCTTTCACGAATGGCCAGGAAAGAGGCTAATTCTCTGATCGTGAGATAACATGTGATTTCATAGTTCCTGTAGATTGGTGGCTTAAATTCTTTGTGACTGTTGTGTAGTTTCTGCTGATCCGAAAGGCCCTATCCCACCCCCACCACTGGCCTCTAGCCCCTTCCTCATTGGTAGGTTCAAGAAAGTGATTCAGTTGTTCCTCCAGTCACCAGTGGGCAAGGAGGAGGAGGGAAGTCCGGTGTTGGGTTGGACAGGTCATATTGGCACAGAGAATTGGAGTTGCTGTCCTGACACCACCCCGTTGGTATACTGCCAGTCCTGTCCCACTCCGTGTGCCCTCCTGGAATGTATCACTCCAGGCTCCCCTGCCAGCCTGGGAGGTGGGAGGAGAGGGAGGTCAGTGTGCTTGTGTATGCTTCCTCTTTTTGTGGCATCTGTTCACATTCACGACTGTGGCTCTCCCACAACCCTGGCCTACACTGGGCTCTGGTAATGCCATTCTGTTGCTTTTCCTTTCATCTCCAGGGGGTATTAAGAGCTTTCTGCTGGGTGCATTTGTTCCCTTAATCCTGCCCAGATTTCTACAAATAGTCTCATGTGGGGTGAATTCTTTTCCTTTTCAGGACATGCAGAGAGGACATGCAAAGCAACCAGGAGTTAAGATGATATTTATCTCTGGTTTTCAATCATGCCTGAACATTCGAAACTCCTGGAGAGTTTAAACAAACACTGTGCTTGGGCCCTATCCCTAGAGATTAAGATTTAATCAGTCCAGAGTGGAGCCTGGGATTGATATTTTTAAAAAGTCTCTAATTTGCAGCAGTGATTTGAAACAACCACTATCACTGATTGGTATTCCTTGTTGGGGCTGGTGAAAATACATCTTTTTTTCTGAGAATCAGGGTCATTCATTTCCTTGGTTATAGAGACCCACTCTTTTTTTTTTTTTTCTCTTAAAGTTTTTATGATACAAAATTTTATATATACACCAAAGTGGAGAGAGTAGAATAATGAATATGCATGTACCCATCACTCAAATCCAACAGTTGTCAACTCATGGCCTGTCCAATGTAGTTGTATATCTTTATACACTGACCAGCAACATATGAGCGTTCTGGTGCCTCTGTATCCTTACCAACATTTGCTGTTGTCAGTCTTTTAATTTTCGTCATTCTAGTTGCAATGGAGTGATACTGTGGTTTTAATTTTTGCTTCCCTGATGTCTAATGATATTGATCACTTTTTTATGTGTTTATTTGTGTGTGTATGTATGTGTCTTTATTTAGAGGTGTTTTCATGTATTCTGCACATTTTAAATTCAGCCTTTTATCTTTTTTTGTTGATTTGTAGAAGATATTTGCATGTACCGAATATAAGCTTTTCAGTTTTTTGTTTTTGTTTGTTTTGTTTGTTGTATGCTGAAAATAGTTTTTCTCAGTTGGTGACTTGTCTTCTTTTTCTTAGTGGTAACTTTTGATGAACAGGCATTTTTAATTTTGATGAGATCTAATTTATCAATTTCTTTCTTTGATGGCATGTGATTTTTGTGTCTGGTCCAGGGAGATTTTGCCAACCCTGAACCATGAAGATATTTTTCTATGAAATCTCCTAGAAGTATTAGGGTTCTGTGCTTTGCTTTTAGGTCTCTGATCCATCTTAGGTTAATTTTTGTGTGTGAGGTGAGACTGAGTTGATGTTTATTTTTTCCTCTTTAGATACCTATTTGTTCCAGCAACATTTGTAAAAAAGATCATTTTCACCCTTTAAATTGACTTGGTAAAATCAATTTGTTGAAGTCAGTTTGCTTTATGTTGTGTGCCTATTTCTGGACTCCCTGTTCTGTTCCATTTTATCTATTTGTCCTTATTCATTACCATACTATTGATTAATACAGTTTTATAGTAAGTCCTGAAATCAGGTGGTACAAAGCCTACTTTATTCCTCTTTCTCAAGATTATTTGAATATTATAGATCCATTGAATTTTCTTGTAGATATTAGAATCACATTGTGTATTTTTTCAATGTTGCTTGTTGTCATTTTTTAATATAACATTTCATTTATATATCAATTTAAGGGGCCTGGACATCTTAACAATATTGATTATTTTATTCCATGTGGCTGTCGTATTTCTCCATTTATTCAGATCTCTTAAAATTTCTCAGAAATATCTTATAGTTTTCAGAGTAGGGATCTTGCATGTATTTCACTAGATTTATTTCAAAGAGTATGATATTGTCACTACTTTGAAGATTAAAAAAAATCGTTATAATTCTTTTTTGCTGTATGTAGAAAATTCTAGTTCCTGGTAATTCTAGCATAGTTTCTCATTTGCAGTATCTCCCAACAGTTTCAACACACGAATGCCAAAACTATAACTAATAGTATAATTATTGAGATTAATTTAAGCATCTTTTCAGTTCCTTTTTGAACTGATGTAGGGATCAGCAAATTACAACTATGAGTTGGCAGACTGTTTTAATCAATAAAGTTTTATTGGAACATAGCCATGCTCATTCCCTTACATATTGTCTACAGCTGCTTTCTCCTGTATCCACAGAATTGAGTAGATGCAAGAGAGACTTTATGATTCACAAACCTAAAATATTTACTGTTCTTTTCTTTAAGAAAATGTTTGCTGATCCCTGCCCTACCCAGGATTTCTCAGTGAGGGCCATATGGGCATTTGGAGCAGATAATTTTTGCTGTGGAGAGCTGTCCTGTGTATTACACAATGTTTACCAGTACTTCTGACCTCTTGATTACTAGTTACCAGTATCACGTCTCACCCCTTGTAATAATCAAAAATATCTCCAGACATTGCCAAATGTCTCCTGGGGTCAAAATTGCCAGTCATTGAGAACTAGTGTCTTAACGTATACCCCACTAGGGATAAACTATCAAATTACTGTATTATAAACGTTTTTGAAACACTTTCTTTTTATGTGATTATGTCATTAAGCCGATACATACTTAGATCCATTTGGTTAATTTTGCTTTTGGATCTTAGCTTTGCTTTGAAATTTAGTTTGTTTTATAATTATATGAAATATATACATGGTTCCAAAGTCAAATCTATAAAACAAGATATAACTGCAGAAATCTAGCTTTTAATTCTGTACCTTTTACTCTGCTCTTTACCTATTGCTATAAGTAATCATGAAGAAGTTTGCTTTATCTCTCGACTGTATGTTTGTTTGTTTGTTTCTTATTCTTTTTAAATATAAAAAAGGGCCACTCTCACCGGGATAAGGAAACGGATGGACATATTATCCAGGATACATCAGTATGACAAATACCAAGCTAGAATATGCGTTCACGCGTGTGTGTGTGAACATGATTGTGTCTGAATGATTTGACACATGCCTTCTAGACTACTCTAGGTGCCTTTCTCATTTGTTAGCTATTGTCTATATCACTTAGGGTTCCAGTAGGAAGCAGATCCCATACCAATGGGGTAACCAAAGAGACTTTAGTAAAAAGACTATTTATAATGGTGTGGGCACGATAAAGGGAAACCAGTAAGGGGCAGTGGATCATTCCAGGGCTAGGAGGTAAGGAACCATTCTGTCCCTTAGCCTGAACAGCAAGGGGGGAGTGGTACTGGGAGCCCAGAGAGAATGGCTTTATGGAGAGGGCTGCCATTGTTAGAGGGGTGCACCCAGCTCAGCTGACCTAGTGCGGAAGGAGCTAGATGATTTTAAAATCTGATTTTACTTTCTTCTTTCCTTCTAGTACTCAGGTGGTGCTTCTGCATGTCTGGATCTAACTAATACCAAGGGCAAGCAAAGGTACTAATGCAGTCCATACTTGTCCACCTCTCACAGCAAAGAGTTGAAGAAGATAGGTAGAGAGCAGATTTGAAGGGTTAAAGGGGAAATGACCAGCCCATTGCTTGTTTACCTACTTGTATGGAGGAAGGGAATCAGCATCTATGGAACAGTAACCATCCTCTAGGCTCTGTGCCAGACATGTAGACCATTCCTGTAACACTCCTTGTTCCTATCCCTCAGAGGAAGAAACACTCAATGACTTACCCCAGGCCAGAAGTGGGATTCAGAATCTGTGCTGGCTCATTTCAAAGTCATTTTTCTGTGCATTACACCATGATGACCCTAGCAATATGTGTTCTTTCTTGTGCCCAGGGACACAAACAAAAAAGTAGAACTTTTGTGCTGTCTTGTGTGAACATTCTTTCCTGCAGTAGAGAATGAAAAAATAGGGAAGAGGTGGCTAACTCAAGGGAGTTGTTTTCTCTGGATCAGAGGAGAGCATGGGGCTGATAATGACCTGCTTGCAAAAATGGGGAGCTAGAGACCAAAGGCAATTCAGTGGCTATCAGTGGTTAGCATGTCCATCCCAACCTGTGTCTTCGGTAATTGTATCCTTTACTGGGTCCCTTCTCATGGGTTCTTACTTGGCATTCACCAAGCCTTGGAGATCCATGGATAATACTGTATTTCAATATAATTGGTCCCTTTGTGATATGGTGTACTTTATTTGTGCATTTATAGATTTTACTGACTGATATAAACATCCCACCGTGCAAAAGATTAAGAACTTCTGTGTGACGAAGAATTCAACATTGGTTAGTCATAGAGGACTTTAGTTTTAATGAGAGTATGATTAGAATTCCCACATCCCTTACACTAGCCAGGAGAGGCACTGCATGTGATGCCCAGTCTCACTGTTCTAAGTGGGCAAGGAAAAGACAATGCCCTCATTAAGTAGAGACCAAAGAAAGCAAGCATGCCAAGAAATATTTCATTGAGAAACATTTATTATAATAAGTGATAAAAAAACAAGTGAGCGGAAGTAGCTGTATAGTTTCCCCTCCTTTTCTCTGCCCAAATATTAGATCTTGCTTTATATTCTTGATTTATTTTGACAGGCAGGTTTGTTGTTCTTGGCAGACATAGCTGAGGTGAGGTGAGATTGGAAGACTCAAGACCTTGCTGACCCTATGCCTGTGTTAAACCATAGAAGCACTAGTTACAGAGACATAGAGGTAGAAGGCACACTGGAGTCCCTGAGATTCAACCTCCTGCACACTGGAGTCCCTGAGATTCAACCTCCTACCTAATGAAGGACTTTCTTCCTTTACTTGGGTGACAGCTGGTCATCTGGCCCCTGTGTGACATGCCAGAGATGGAGCGCTCAAAGACCCTACAGGGCCCAACACTGCCTTAGAAATAATGAAATAGTAGCAATACCACCACTAATTTCATTTACTGAGTGCTTACTGTATGCTGGGCACCGTGCCAAGCATTTTAGAGGCATCTCATTTAATGAGGTTAATTTAAATGCATTTAAATGGTCTCATTTCATTCTTAAAATGACTCTATGGGATTGGTGATGCTAGTTTCATTTCATAGGTAGTTGAACTGAGGCTTAGTGATTTGCCCTCACAGCTCCTGTCACAGGTATGAATGTGTACATATATGTTTGTGTTTATATGTGTTTGCATGTAAAATAAATATGCAGTGCTCTGCTACTTCTCCCACAAGAACAGGCCCAACACACACTGTAGCAGATCTGATGGGACACTATTATGGGTGTCGCAGACAGGCCAATCGTTTGGTGACTTTATAAACTTATTTGGAATTTTCTAGAAATCATATTTTTTTCTCCCAGATAACTTATTGGGAAGAATGAATATATTCATCTTTATCAGCCATCTTTCTTTAACTCATGTTAATCTAGTATGAATCCAAGGATGTGTCTTGGAGATTATGACCTGAAATGCGGCTTGGTTTGATTTGCCTCTTCATCCAGCACCAGGCAGCAGTTTCAGAGCCCGTAGATGGGACATTTCTAGGTGGGAGATTTCCTCCTGGTATTCTTTCCTTCAGCAGATGACTTGAAGGCGAGTGGTATTGTCGATGAAAAGAGGGGTCCTCATTCCAGAGACAGATTTTCTCCTCTGTAAAATGATGCAAGCAGGTTCAATGGTACCTAATATCCTCCTTTCTGGCTATGACCTTGTGTGACTCTATGAATCTGAACATGAAAATGTTACCTTGGGGATACTACAGAACACAGCACTAGTTGGCTTGGTACAATAATGGAGAAATTGCTTTTATCAAATTAACTTAATTACTTGTCATTGCTAAATAAAAATGAAACTTGTTTTCCCTCAAGGCTGAATGCTGAACACTTGATGAGTGCTGAAATCCTGTTATAGAAGGTACTTTGTAATTTTTAGTGTGACCGCTGGATGGCACAATCGCTCCACACTGTTAGTAAAAAAAAAGACCCTGCATTTTCAGGTGAAGTGGGTTTGCAGGAGGTTGCTGAACCAGCTGCTCGGGGAGGAGAATACACAATGATATGGCTGGAAAGGACTGCTGGAATTGTCTGGTTCAACCTATTTTATTTTGTTTTGTTTTGTTTTATTTTATTTTATTTTATTTTATTTTATTTTATTTTATTTGCACAAATGACACATAAATACATTTTAATCGTAAAGGTTTTATATATGTCCCTCTTCCCTTTCTGCTCACTTTTCCTCTGCTATGTTCATTCCCACCCCTAGAGAAAACCTTTGTTAACCTTTTGGGGTATTTCTTGAAGATCCTTCTTATGCATGGATACACACGTGTATATACACGTACATGCTTCTTAATAGACATCCACAGTCTCCTCATATTATAAAGAAGACACAGTGTAGAGTTTGGAGCCAATATTGTGTATAGGAAAAGCCTGTGCTTTGGAGTCCTACAGATGCCATTATTGAGTGCTCACCTGAGCCTCATTTCCCTCATCTTGCAAACTGTTCAGGTGTCCTAAATAAGATGAAGACATGCACATGGGCCCATCTCAGCTAGCATGGCCATACGTGTTAGTTTCCTTCCTGTCACTCTTTGCTAAGTTTACACAACTGATCAGTTGGAAGAGCACAGTTCTCTTCATCCTGTGCCTCCAAGGAACCTTTGGAAGATGTGAATACATATGTACATGCATAATCATCTGCAAACTCTGACTTAGTGACCCAGTGACCCATAAGTTCGAATCCTGCTGTTGCCAAAGCCTTCCCTGGCCACTATGTGCCTTGCTTCTGTCCAAGTTCGGGGATGAGCTGTGTTTGAGAGCTGGAGGGAAAAGCCAGTGTGCAGAGTGGCTCAGGAGCTCAGGAAAGCTCAACTGACTGGGGCACACGTTCAGATTCAGCTTAGCTCGGTCAGCCTGTGCAAAACTCCCATGTCCTCTGTACCCAAGTTTTTTTTTTATCTGTGAAACCAGAAAGATGAATTTGGACCCCAGTAGAGCGTGTACTAGTGAGAAGATAAATAAGCCATGGAGCTCATGATGCTTTTCTTTTTGCATTGTTTTCCGGAAAGCTCAGAGCCAAATTGAATGTGAATCGAAACCACTCTCCTTGTCCCTGGGTTTTGGGGGTGTCTCCCATCTTAGGATTTTATGTTGGTTATTAGTGTAATGGTGTGGATTGTGGGTCTGTAAAGGTGGTGGTTGAGGAGATGGGCTGCATTGCTTGCCGATCCAGGCACGTGGGGGCTTCAGGCCCTGCACTTGGGGATACCATGGGTGGGAAAGGATTCTGACCCTTTTTCCCATGCCCCACTCTCAGTTTTCCGTAACCAATCCCTATATTTCATTTGGCCATTTTAGAAAATACTTCCAGATGTATATTTGAAAAGAGTTATTTAAAAATAAGATCTCAAAGTCTCTGAGGCTTGATGGAAAAGCAGCAGGCACACGTGGACATTAGCTGAATGGTGTTTTATAAAAACAACCTGACCTTAAAAACATTTAAAAAACAAAACCAAACCCAGAGTAACTGCTTCTCTGTTTCCATTAAGAAAACTCTTTCCTGAAATACAAAACTGGCCTTAGAAGAAGCTAGATGGCAGACAGCAAAGGTCTTAAGGGCAGGCTAGAAGCTTTGCAGGTTGATGGATTTGTTCTGTCCCTGGGCATACCAAGCCCCATCAGATCCTTCCTTGTCCCTGTCTTGTTCTGCGCTGCTTACTGAGTGATAGTTCTTTTCTTCTTCTCACTGTGGATGTGGATCTTACTTTTGACCACCATATGGTTTTCTTCAGGAGGAGAAGGGGGCTATAGAACTCGCCTTGGAGATCACAGCTGCATTGTTGCCACCTTGCTCTGCTGCTGTCCACGAAATGGGAACTCTCTCCCCTGGCTCATACCCTGCCTAAAGTGACCAAAGGATCTAACGGGGTTCCTAGGGTAGGGACCTGGAACGCCCTTAAGGGGATTGTCTTAGGGACTCCCTGGTCCATGTTTTTTGACTCCTGGATGGTGCTTCCTGAGATACAGAGGGATCAATTTTCCAATTAAGAAGAAAGGTTGAAGAAACAGACTTCAGAGCACCATCTTTCAATCAAACTTCAAAGCAACCCCATGACTGTCCATTCTGGACTTAGCTTGTTGTGGGATAAGCAAGAGTGACTACTGCCACTTTGGAAGATTTTCTCCCACGTCCAGGCAGGTGAAGGGGGGAAGCAGCTGAGGGTTTGGATTTTAAACATGTCTTCTGTCATGATGTAAATGCCAAGCTTTCTAATGAGAAGGAAATAGATGATTTGTGGCATAGTGGAGCCATGGAAGAACTCCACGTCCCAGCAGAAGGGATGGGAAATGAGTTTTGACAGAGTCTCTCTTGAAGAAGCTTAAATGAATGACTTGTTTTTCTTTTCCAAAGTTAGACCCAGGCAGAGTCTATAGTCAAGGCTATGAGCTGTGCTACTAGTAATTCCATTTAAATAGAATTTCTTCTACTTTCTGCATGAATTGCCATTGACAGTGTTTGAGCATCTTCCTTGCCAGTAGTCTCCCATTGGAGAGTCTTGTCTCTGAGTAGAACTGTACCTGAGCCACGCAGGTAAAAGCTGCCCAGAATCAAGCAGAAAAAAGCCTGCTAGCAACAGCCCTGTTTAAATGGTTGCTATCTTGCCTCTGCAGGAAGCTGGGCAGATTTAAAAAAAAATGCAAAGTCAGCTGTGTTGATGCAGTGCTGAGAACTGATTAAGAAGGCTTTGCTATTCAATTCTCTTTAAATGAAATGATTTTAAAAATCGTAACAATTTGGATGCCAAAGGAAAGGGAAGAAAGCCCAAGCTGAAGGGAAAAAAATATCACTTTCCAAACACGGGCTATTTTCACAATGAGAGGAAAAATCAGTTTTGAGCTGCTGTAGTGGGGACAAAGGCCGTGGTGCTGTAGATCCGGGCTTCAGGGCCTGTCTTCGAAGTGTGCTGAGGACCCCGTCACTTGGAAAGCCTGCTGACCCAACTGGCCTTCAGCTTGGTCCAGGCTGTGAATCCTACAACAGGCCTTTTCCTGACTCTGGGCCTCTGACCTCATTTTCCTTAGAGCACTTACTTTAGAAGAACTTCAATTATTAATTCTTTCTCTTCTCCTCTGAGATGTCAATCTTCTCCTTGCCTTCCAGGTCTGCCAGATACCAAAGCCCATGACCTTAGCCTTGGCAGTATTTTCTCCCTCCCTGGTAGATGACCCACACTGAGATCATTTTCAGGCTCGGTCCATTGAACTTAACATTCAGCTATTTTTTTAGTGTGTATGTGTTTTCAAATGTAAATGTTGTTTTTTCCTTTGAGCAGTCAGGCCTACCACGCACCATCTAGAATGCCGTGCCCTGGCTCTAGGAACCTGTTGTGGGGACTGTTTGTTGGGAAGAGAAAGGGGCACAGAATTTAAAAGGTGACAAATGGCTTTGGGTTGCCTAGATTTAAGGCTGTGAAAATTTACTACCATGCAAGATGTTGGATTCCAATACAGTGTTGAGATTTAGGAAATGATCACCTATCTGTGGGGACAACCATGAGGGAGCCCATCTGGCAGCAGTCCAGGCAGGGACCATGGTAGTTTTCTAAGTTATGTGCCTCTGGAGCAATGTCAAACCCTGACAAACCCAGGCTAGCATGAGTGGGAAGCATTAACCACCATTAGAACAAATCTAAACATCTCTGCAGAGGCCCCTCTTGGTTCTGGGCCTCTAGCTGCTTTTTACAATCAATTTTCTCTCCAGCCTTTCCTTTAAAATTTGCTTGTTCTGGTTCTCATCCTTTTCCTTCATCTATCTATAACGGAGCAGAGCCGTTTTTGAATTAATTAATCAGCAGTTAATTAATTAATCCTATTCTTACTTTGATGGGATTATTAGGATCAAGCAATGACAAGAGCAGAATGTATCTTGAATTCTACACAGACCCTAGGAATGCCTGCATTTTTACATGAATTCAAAACCGTGAACCACTGTTCTTAAACGTGCTGATTAATCATTTGTAATAAACTGTAGGCCCATTGCACCCAGGCTTTGACTTAGTTATATTCTCTCTGTATTTTTCGAGGCTTTAGTTTAGGACTCAGTAAACATTTTCTGTAAAGGGCCAGATAGTCAAATTTTTGGTTTGTAGACCATATGGCCTCCGTTGCAACTACTCACTTTGGTGTTGTAGTAAAAGCAGCTATAGACAATATGTAAATAAATGATTGTGGCTCTGTTCCAATAAAACTTTATATTCAGAAACAAGTGGTGGGTTGGATCTGGCCCATGGGCCATAGTTTGCTTACCCCTGATTTAGCTGAAGGCAACGAGTTATTCAGTCAGCTGCTGAGGAAAGTTGGAGGAGGAAGAGGTAGTTGAAACTGTGGTTTATAGTGTGAACATTGCAAGCTATCTTGGCATTCTGGCTCCTGCTCAAGACAACAAGATTAAATATGGTAGAGATAATAGAACATGATGAATTTTGTGTTCAAAATATGACCTTGAATATATAGGATGGGGGTAAACTTGCTGAGAGGGAATTCGCATAAAAAAGACCCGAGTCAGGGGCGCCTGGGTGGCACAGCGGTTAAGCATCTGCCTTCGGCTCAGGGTGTGATCCCGGCCTTCTGGGATCGAGCCCCATATCAGGCTCCTCCACTATGAGCCTGCTTCTTCCTCTCCGACTTCCCCTGCTTGTGTTCCCTCTCTCGCTGGCTGTCTCTATCTCTGTCAAATAAACAAATAAAATCTTAAAAAAAAAAAAAAAAAAGACCCGAGTCTTACTTTGTCTTCAAGAGAAAGAGTCTGGGAAGCCTTGAGTCTGGGAAGCCTTTGCCTGTGAACAGAGACGACCGTCTTGGGTTGAATTGCAGGTTGACTGCGTGTAGATCAGTGATGTTATCGTCCTGCTGGGTTCTTTGCTGGTCAGATCACCCCTGGAGTGTGGTGTGCAGTCCGGACATCTTATTTTGAGAGTCCATTGACAAATTAAAGTGCATTTCAAGAAGGGAGACTAAGACGGTGAGGGGCCAGGACACCGTTGTCTGTAAGAATCATGAACTGAGCTGCTTATCTTTAGTCAGTGAAGAGAGGACCAAACTGAGGATTGTCATTATCTTCATTTATCTGTCACAAAGGGAGTAGGACTTGTATGTGGCTTAAGGGCCATGACACTTGCACAATTAGTACTTGACTGAACAATGTACAGAGAAGTTCCGGGAAGGGGAGTCAGGCCTGGGATGGGATAAACTTGCTAACAGCAAGAGTGGTCTGTCAATGGAATGGCTGCTTTGGTTACTTCTGAGCACCAGGAGAGTGCCAGGTGCTAAACAGTCACTGGGATGCAGTAACATTTTCCTCTGCAGTGGGGAGACCGAGTTATTTTATACTCTTAACACAATAGCCTTTAAACAAAGATAAAAAGAGTGAGGCCAGATGGGTTATTTTTATTGTTTGTAAAATCCAATAGAAATAGTCTCTATAGTGTATAATGTCTTTGACTGAGCAGGCATTCAGGTATCAAGGGGGATAATAAACACTGTTTTCAACAAATTGCTTGTATCATTCAATAGGGAAGAGGGAGAGATAATAATGTAGTATTTACAAGTTTGTCAGGTGGCTAGTGCTGCCTGGATCCCGTTACCAAGGCCTTTGAAAGATGCAGGGTGATTCAGAAATGTGTAACTTTATTAGGGGTTCTATAAGAATAGTGAAGTCCTCTGTTACGGAACAATCTGTCTCTCTATTCTTCAGACTATTTATCCTCTGGGTCAAGTCACGGAGCATTTGCTATGTGCCCGGAATAGGTCTAAGCGTCTGATGTATATTGATTTGTTTATTCCGCTATAGCAGTGGTGCTCATCCAAGGATGATTTTGCACCCCAGGGAACATTTGGTAATATCTGGGAGACATTTTGCTTGTCATGACTGAGGGAGGGTGAAGTGCTACTAGGATCTAGTGGTTGTATGCCAGAAATGCTGCTTAATACCCTACAATGCCCCGGACTGCTCTCCACAACATGGAATTATCCAGACCCAAATGTTGATAATGTTGAAGTTGAAATTCCCTGTTGTATAGGATAGTAGGCGCCATTATATCCATTTTACAGATAGAGAAACTGGGAAGTTAGAAAACTGGATAACCGTATATTACTGTCTTGCCTCCTTGTTTATTTAGTGATGTTATAATGCATGTTGTCTAGGAAGTACTATATGTGGTTATTATCTTTATCTTTTGGAACCAGTACAAAAATGGAATTCTAGGGGCACCTGGGTGGCTCAGTTGGTTAAGCGTCTGCCTTCGGCTTAGGTTGTGATCCCAGAGTCCTGGGATCAAGTCCTGCATCAGGCTCCCTGCTCTGTGGGGAGCCTGCTTCTCCCTCTACCTCTCTTTCTCTCTTTCTGTCTGTCTGTCTCTCATGAAAAAATAAAAAAAAATGGAATTCTGTTTTCATTTTCTATTTTATACTTAATAAATACAAAAATTCTTAGTGAGTAATCCAGTTCTCTCCTGAGGAGTTTGTTAGTGGAGTCAGACCAAAGATGCAGGGAGACTCTGGAAGCTTGGGGAAAAGAGGGCATGGTCCATTATTTCTCATTGTGTGTGGTGCTCTTTAGTGCTGATGGCAGAGAAGTAACCTGCTACCTGTGGAGTTAAGTACAGGTGAACAGTACTTCCTCCCTAGAGCTGGTTTATGTGTCAGATAAGGAAACCACTTAAGTCTGTGACTTTAAGAACCAGATCAAAATTCTCTGTTTTTCTTCTTCTCTGTGGTCCTTAATCCTGACACTAATCCCTAGCTGTGGACCTGAATTTCTCCTAGAAGTAACTTGTTGCTCACAGTGATAAAGCATTTTAAGGCACAAATGTGTTATCTGGGAGGGATGACCTAAATTAGGTTTCTGCATTTTTTCTAGAGGCCTCTCAGGATTCTTAGGGAAGGAGAGAGAGGACAGGGGATTTCAGTGGAGAGAAAAAGAAAAAGGAAAAGGAAAACGTCATTTATTATAAAGGAAGTGCTACCATGCTGGGCCCTGAGAAGGAATGGAAATTGAAACGTTTGCTTACTCAGTTGGTAGGAAACTGGCCCTTTCTTCTTTCTCCATTTTTAGCTCCTGCTGCTTTGGCTCCTTCCCCCTGAGAGTCCCAGTGACGGTATGTATGTTCCCGTGCAGAGTGGGTGTGATTTACCTTCGAGATTTCAGGAATTGGCGCAAAGCTTGGGGTACCTTTATAGATGCATCCGCTCAACTGGCATTTAAGGAATGCCTTATATGTATCTGGCACAGTGCTAGGTATTGGTTCCTGACTTCAAGAGGCTAAAAATCATGAGTAGGAACCAAGTAAGTAAAATGAAGGCTACACGCAGTATGGAGAGAGCTCTGAATAAAGTATGCATGGGGTGCTCCGGGGCTTCAACGCACCTAAGTCAGACTGCAGGTGGAGGGTCATCAGGAAAAGTCTCCTGGAGTAGAAATTTCTTCGCTTGATTTTTGAAGGCTCAGATCTAGTTAGCCAGTAAGAGAAGTGGTAGAAATGTATCACAGCCCAAGGGAGTAGCATGGGCCGGGAACAGAAGTGTAAACTTTGAAAAGGAGACAGAATTGTAAGGGGTTCAGCAAAGTAAATGTGAGGGGGTGGAGATGTAGGGGGTGTGGACAGTAGCCACAGCAAGAGCCTTCATGGCATTCTGAGGGCTTTGGATGCTGACCCAAAAGCTGCAGGACTCTGCCGAGGGCACGGATTATGCTTTCAAAAGTGACCTCTGGCAGCAGTTTGCAGAATGGATTGGAGAGCGGCCAGATGGGCAGCAGGAAATGGTATTGGGAGCTTTTGTTGTAGTGCAGGTGAGAAGCACAGAGGACTGAGTGCCCAATTCATAGTAGCAATGGCCAGGAAGGAAACGATTTGAGAGATGCTTGGAAGTAGAATCTACACAAGGTGGTGGCTGCTTTGATGTGAATAATGACAGAATTCTTTCTGACTCCCTTGAAGTTAGGTGTGGCCATGTGACTTGCTTTGGCCAATGAAATATGAGTGGAAGCACTTTTATTACGTCTCGTCAGGGATTGCACTGTTTGCAATGAGATTGAAGTTCCCAAAATTGTTAACAAAATATTTTGGTAGAATATAACATTAAAAAAACCCCAAGATAGGCAATAGAGTATTAACCCTTATGAGTTTATTTTTCTACAGACTTTTCAGCATTTCACTCCTATGTTTTTCTACATCTTAACTGGAGATGCTGTTCAGCACAAAGACACACAGACACACAGACACACACAGACACACACGCACACATCTCCACTCAGGCTAGGATATAAAGTTCTAAAGGTCTTTTTTAAAGAGAACAGAACAGTTTCACTTTGGTTTGGATTGCAGCCCAGTGATGAAGAGAGAGAGAGGTTAAATGGTCCAAGTTGTTGGTTTCTAGTGTCCTTCTCTTCCAGCGGTTTGGGCATGGCCTTGCAGTCAGCTCTGTGGTATTCATGGACTAATTAAGGAGGACAGTCTCCATGTGCCTCTTTCCTCCTTTCTCTCCCACTTGCTCTGCTGACCTGCTTTTCTGACCACTTTATTGCTAACTGCACTGTTGTGGCAGGGAAAGAAGACCCAGCTAAGTCAGTCTGATTTGCTAGTACCTGCTCCACGGAACTGGTAGAGGGACTGAAAGATGACCCAGGAGAGGAGTCTACTGATAGCATTTAAAAAACTTCAGATCATTCTCTTCCTCAGCTGCAAAAAGTAATTTGATGAGTGTTGACTTCAGGGTTGAGAACTCCTTCCCAAGAAGTTATTCTGTGAGTTATGAAATAGGTCATCTTGAACCTGTATCTCTGTCTACCACTTGAGAACTACTATACAGTCTTCGATGGTCCATAAAATGAGATGGGTCTTTAAAAGGTTCAGGGTGAGGCTCTCTGGGGTATGTGGCCTGGAAGGAGATGCCCTTTGCAAAATTTCTTTTCTGCCCTTCTCCCCTACCAACTGCCAAGATTTAAAGTCACTATCAGACAGAGAGATGAGCTCTGGAAATCTCATTTATTACCAAGATGCAAAGGTACTGAAATAACCACAAAGAAATGAGATTCCTTCTTCAGATTGCTGAAGAAGGAAGTGAATTGATCTGTGACTTAGAGGTGTCTCCTTCAGTTAATCATTGCTGACTCTTCACTGCCTGCAATTACTATAAATCACCATGAAACTGTAGAGAAAACTGACACATGCAGCATGGAAGGAAGTGGAAATGGGCTGCATATTGCTACATAGGCTTGCTGAAACAGGAATCCTGTTTTTCAGATGCAGCACCTGACACAGAAGGCAGGGGATGACAAATGTGTCTGAATTATTGGTTAGCAAAGCTGGCCTCGCTTGGCTGACGGTCATCTGATGGTCGCTGCCCTCTTCCATCTGCTTCACAAGTTCATTGCCAGTAGGGGAAACATGCTTTGTTTAGAACCATGTCCCAGTGTTGCCTGATGCTTTGATAAATCACAAGAACCTGAAGGTGACTGAAGAAAATATCTCTTTTGCACTCTTTCCTGCATCAGAGTCCCCTGGTTAGCTGGTTCCACCTTGAAAAGACTAAATCAGGGATGCTCTTTCCTGATAGGGTGGGGAACAGAGAAGGCAGCTCTGATTTTCAAATAAGGGCCCCCTGGCATACTGTATCTACTTCCACAGTTATGGCCCTGGAAAGCTAACTAAGACAGTTGTGTTTTATGAGAACCTTCATAATGCTTTGCAAAAGTGTTCCCTCTCCTGGTGGCTCTGCCTGAAAGCACAAGGCCCTTCTTTTTTTTGGGATAAGATATTATTCAGTGTCCTTAAATGTAACCTTTATTCTTGCAGGCCCCAGTAACTGGAGGCAATAATTGAAGAGTGTAGGTGTTTGTGACTTGCGATCCCTATCACTGGTCTCTCCCTTTGTAACCAGACACACAGGGGGCACCTGTCTGTGCTGTGTGGCAGCCATCGTGAACCTGATCTTGCCTCCACTTGGGTTCCCAATATTCACTGTACTCCAGTGGATTGATCTCACTTCTTATGGCCATTGCTTTGGCTCCATTACTGCTGAGTCATATACATCATTTGGGGAGGTGAGAGTTTTAAGATGCATCACCAGCAATAAGGTCCGAACGACAGAATTCTAAAGACAGTGCCAATAGAAATGGAAAGGAATCAACAGACTTGGTGACTGGATGGCTTGCAGTCATTTAGGGAATTGGGGTTCGATGCAGGTAAACTAAGGAAGAACCTAATTATATAAACAGAGTAAAAAAGAAAATAATTAAAGGGAAGGTAGGAAGAGGAAACACAGGTGGGGATTGCATGGGGTCTAGTGGGAAAAGTGGTGAGTTCCGTTCCAAAATGGATGTAGAATTGGTGAGCTGGCAAAGAAGGCAGGTGATTTTGGGGTCACGTTTGGTAGGACCCTGGAAATCTTAGAAGGAACTGAGATTTGGAAGTGAGGTCCGCACTAGTGAGGTAGGTTTGAGTCTTTTGTGCTGATGCGATACTAGCTAGACCCAAGGGAGTAGGTACGATTGCACAGGAAGAGGCGTGCCTGGAAGAGAGAAGAGACCGGTAGGAGATATCCGAAATGTTTGCATTTGAGGGCTAGGAGGAGACAGGTGCATAGGCAGTGGGGCCTGTGGAGCAGCCGTAGGATGCAGCCTAGAAGGAAAACAGTTTCAGGAGAGGGCAGCTACATTAAATGTGGCAGAGGGGTCACATAGGAGGAGGACTGAGAGGAGGCCAAAGGATTTCCTATTAGAAAGATACCAAACATATTGGAGAAAGCATTTTTGGTGAAGTATTTGACACGGAAGCTCGGATTCTGGGTAGTTGAGAGGGGACTGAGAGAGGGAGAACCATGGGTGGTGAATGTGATGTGTGTGTGAGCTTGATGGGTAGAAAGAAAGTTACCTGATGTGGGGACAGGGCTGAGGACACACGGAAGAGGCATCTTACCCTGAGGCATCATGGGAGGCAGTAAGCATTCAAGAGAGTGAGATGGGCTGATCATGTGACAGAATATAGGAGGAGGAATGAAGGATGGGAACCAAAGCCCAGTGATCACCATTAGCATTGGAGACGGGTTGAGATCCTTACTTTGCAGACTGAAGAGGCCAGAAGGTCAGGGGAAGCACTGAAGTTACTTTGAGGTGAAAGAATGGGGAGGTGACAGAGAGAACCTTAAATTTTTCAGTGAAGTGGGAGGCTCAGAAAGAAGGGTGTGGGGGTATTTTAAGATTATGAAAGAGCAGATTAGATTGGAATTGCTGCCATATGGAACAGGACAGAAGTTAATAAGGATGAATAAAAAGATTAGTGAACAGCCGAGGCGGAATAACATAGATTTATAATGGAAGCTGGTCAGCTGGCTTTTGTAATTTTCCGTAGCTTGGCAACAGGAGTAGATAAAAGGGGTGATTGGGTTTATCCAGCGCTAAGGATTGGCATGATTAGGGTCATTACAGGTTGGGAATAGATCTGGGAAGAGGACTTCAAGGTGTCTCTATGTGTTCCTGTTTAACCACAGAGACCCCTTGATGAGTAACAGAGAGGCCCCAAAGTCCCAAATGCCACAGCACAAATGAGCTTGCCAGCTTTCTTTCACTCAAAAGCTTCTCAGAGATTTTCCTGATACAGTACCTTTCAAAGAGTCGTTTTCATGGAAGGGAGTGTGGAGAAATGGGAGCACTGCTAAGAGGATTAGGAAGTCTTGGAAATCAGGGGCAGTGGGGACCCTGGGCTTCTAATCTATGCCAAGAACTGCATCAGTTAATCCTTTCTGTAAGGCTGTGAAATAAGCACAGAAGGCTCAGACACGTGCCTCGGGTTGCGAGGATTGTGAATCAGAAAATGAGCCAGGATTCAAGCCCAGGTTTGTGTGGCGCCAGAGAGCGTGGACCAGGCACTGGCCCACATCACCACCTTCCTTGAAGCGATAGAAATTTCTGGGAAGGGAAGTGGCTGATTGGTTTCATCACTGAGTTCTGGGGTAGCTCTGAATGTGGGTTAAGTCTGCCACTGAAAAGGCTTGGGCAGATGTGGACAATAACCAGGGACGAGATTGTTTCTGGTGTGGTGTGAATTCCTTATAACTCATTTCTTAGGAGAATGCGCCATACCTCTTTTCTCATGAGCTTGGAAATTTGTGTTTAAGCTGAAGGTGGAAACATTCTGAGGTATCTCTTGCCTACGTAATGCTACTTTCCATTTCCTTCTTGGTGGAAGCAGGATGGGCTAGGATTTGAGTGAGAGAAGCATGTGTCATTTACTTGCCTTCCTATGGAAAATCTCCTGGCAGGAAGCAGTATGCATTGTGTCCTGGGCAGTGGACAAAGGCCCTCGGAGGAGGAAGTATGGTGGCAGCTGACAATGAATGAACTAAAGCTTAAAAAGAGAAAAGAAAAGAAAGAAAAGAAAAAAGAAAAAAGAAAAGAAGGAAAAGAAAAGAAAAGAAAAGAAACATCCTGATGGGACCACAGGAGCCAAGACAAAGAGAGCTGCGAGCATAAGTGATGTGGGGACCAGGAGCCCAGAGCCAAAAGCAGACCCAAAGCCTACAGCTAGAGGCTTGTATGTCTTAAAAAATAAAAACATCCCCCGTGGGGCTACTATGACCAGGAAAGCCAACATTTTAGAAGATGAAGAGCTGGCCTCCTTTCATTTCTGAGTTTTATTCTGCTCAGAGCTGGGAATAGAGGAACAGGAGCTGGGTTAGTTTTTAAGTTCACTATTATGGTAGGCAGCCTCTCAAATGACCCTCAATGATCTCCACCGACTGGTGTGCACAGCAGTGCGTGAGCTACACCTAGCACTTGCTTCTAACAAAGAGAATGCAGCAAGAGTAATGGTGTCACTTTTAAGACTGGGTTACAGGAAAGCCTGGGACTTCTTACTAGCTCCCTCTTGCCCTCTCCCCCGCTTTTCCTGATGGATACATCTGCCATACTGTGAGCTGCCCTGTGGAGGCCCACCTGGCAGGGAACCAAGGGAGGCCTCTAGCCAACAGTCAGTGAGGAACTGAGGCCCTCAGTCCAACAATCAGCAAGGATCTGAATGCTGCCAACAGCATGTGAGCTTGGAGGTGAATCTGCCTCCAGTTGAGTCTTGAGATGACCGTGACCCCAGGTGATCTTCACGGCAGCCTTGTGACACTGAGCCGTAGGACCCATCTAAGCAGCACCCAGATTCCTGAACCACAAAGACTGTGAGATAATAAATGTGTGTTTAAGATGTAAAATTTGGGGGCAATTAATTGCACAGCAATAGATAACTAATGCAAGTCTGTAAATTTCCACATGACTACTTTATATGCCTTTGGAGTAAAATAGGCTCTTCCTGAAAAGGCAGAAAAAAATGCTTTATGATCACTCTGGGCCATATGGCATTGCTGCTCGTGAGTTCGTAATCCTCCTTGCCAAGACATTGACGACCTCTTGCAAGAAACTGGAGAAGCTAATGTCTCAGTGTCTTCTGATGGTGCCTATTACTCTGCTTGGGCTCCTAGATATAAAAGGCTGTGAAAAATTTTTGGTTTGTGGTTTAGAAACTCTTAGAACCCACTGAGGAAATGGACAGATCTGTTAGTGGTGTTAAGGTCAAGTTTTAGGCCAGGGTAGAGCCAGACCCTTATCAACTGGGCACTCTCTTTTCTATAGGAGTCTGCTTTTTCACTGGGCCCTGTCCTGGATGGTGGGCCATCCCCTTCCACTTCCAGACAATGTTCTGCTGTTCCTGACCTTACCACAGCAAACTGTCTGAATCATTAACCATATTATTTTTGTTTTGTTTTGTATAATTTTCATTTGTTTTGTTTTTGCATTCCCAGTCAAAACATTGTTTTCTAAAGTTACTTAGGTCAGTTTCTCTTTCTTTTTTTCTTTTTCCTTTTTTTTGAGAGAGAGTGAGAGTGGGGTGGGGGGAGAAGGGGACAGGCAGAGGGAGAGGGAGAGAGAGAGAATCCTAAGCAGGCTCCACACCCAGCACAGAGCCCAGTAGGGGGCTCTGTCTTACAACCCCGAGATCATGACCTGAGCTGAAATCAAGAGTTGGATGCTTAACTGACTGAGCCACCCAGGCGCCCCATCTTTCTTTCTTTTTTCTTTTTTTAAATTGGATTATAATTAACATACAGTGTTACATTAGTTTCAGGTGTATAATGTACCAGTTCAACAATTCTGTACATTACTCGGTGCTCATCAAGGTAAGTGTAGTCCTAATCCCCATCACCTATTTCACCCAATCCCCTCTGGCAACTACCAGTTTGTTCTCTGTACTTAAGAGTCTGGTTTTTTGTTTGTTTGTTTCTTTTTTTGTTTGTTCATTTGTTCTGGTTCTTAAATTCCACATATGAGCGAAATCATATAGTATTTGTCTTTCTCTGACTTATTTCACTTAGCTTTATACCCTCTAGATCCATCCATCTTGTTGCAAATTAACCGTGTTGCTTTTCATTAACTCTAGATCCCAACCAAGTATTTTTCTTACACCAGCCTTTTAAGATACCTCTACTTTTTTTTTTTTTATTGCTTACTGTACTGGTAGTTCACTTAACGTTTTTCGTTTGAACTCTATCCTGACTCCAGCCACCCATCATCATTGTACAGGAGGAAAAAGGCCAGATTTGGCCTTAAATTATAGCATCTGGAAAAAGGTTTTAGTGTTTTTCTTCCTTGAGGCTGATATCTTATCCTTTCATTGTACAACTCATAGATAATTGTTATGGAAGCTCCTTACTTGGCAATGTTTCAGTTTATTCTTGGGTATCGAAACTGATGTTTGAAAAAGGTGCTACATGAGATAGTCTCTTCTAATGGCCTATGTGCATTTCTTTCCTTCCACACTTGGAATAGAAGTAATTGTATTACATTTGAATTTCAGGTACTTGTTAGCTAAAAGATAATGAAGCACGCCTCCTTGCCTACCCCTAAATGACAATTACTGCAGACCCTCTCTCCCCTCAAACTTCCAACACTTTCTTTCCCAGCATGCTGGTGTTCATGCATCCTACTTGTCGGGGACATCAAAGCAAGTGGACATGGTTCCCACAGGCTGCTCACCTGCCAGTGTCTGCCTTTGAAACTCATACCTAATGCTTCTACTTATGCACTGGATCCCATCTTTCTCTTCTGCCCTCAGGACATCACTACAGCCACTCTCCCCTTCTCTCTTACATCACTGACTATTTGTTCTTTACTGGATCATTCTTATGACCATTATATCTGCCATCTTAAAATAGGGAATCTTCCCTAGTCCATTTCTCCACCTGCTGCCACTCCATTCTTTGCACCAGCTGCAACAAAATCCTCGAAAGCAATATCTGCACTCCCTGTCTCTAATTTCTTTCCTCCTGATTACCCTTAAACCTGTTTTACCAGGCTTTTTCCTAAATCCTTCCTGGAAATGACTCTTGTCAAGGTTACCTATGACCTCAGTCTTCATCTTGCTTGAACTGTTAGCAGCATTTGGCACACATGTTCCTTCCATAGTCTTTGATATACTTCCTCTGCTTGGCTCCAGTGTACCATACCCTCCCGGTCACTCCTCCTTGGCTTCCTTTGCCGGTTCCTTCTCTTCTCCCTAGTTTTTTAACATACGAGTGTCCTAGGTCTTAGTCCTTGATATTTCTCCTCTTTTCTATCTTTAGTCACTTCCTTGGTGATCTAAACCAGTTTCATGGCTATTAATACCATCTATATGCCAATGACTCCAAAATTGATATGTCCAGTCCAGACATTACATTCCGGATCCTTATATCCATCTGTCTACTTGGCATCTCCACTCAGATGTCTAATCAACTTCTTAAACTGAGTCTGTCCCAAACTGAATTCTTGTCCCCGGATTTTGGTCAAACATGCAACAGCTGCAGCCTTCCCCAACTTAGTTGATAGCAATCTATTTCATTGTTTAAGCCAAAACACTTGGAATCACCCTTGACTCTTTTCTTTCTCTCACCCTCCATGTGTAACAGTCAGGAAATCCTGTTGGCTTTATCTTTAAGATTGATCCAGAATCTGGCCACTTTTCACCACCTTGTCTGCTATCACCCAGACCCACCATCATCTCTTGCATGGATTCCTGTAGTAGCCTCCTGGGTCTCCGTGCTTCTATTCTTGCTTCTCTACATCTTCTTCCAACAGAGCAGTCAGATCAATCCTTTTGAAAGATCATGTCACCTCTTTCTCAAAGCATTCCCAAAGCTCCCATTTCACATCAGTGTCCTTGAAATGGCCTGCCTGATTTGATTCCTATCACTTCTGTGATCTTGGCTTGTGGTACTTAACTCCTCTAACCCATTGGCTCCTCATCTGAAAAGTAGAGAAAAGTAGAAATCTTAACAGTATAGGATTGTTCAAAGGGTTAACTGAGATAATACGTGTAATAGTAAAAAAAATAAGAGTGGTTATTTTATCAATATTACTAGCAATTATTAAATAATATTGTTAAGGTTAAGGACCTTAACTCGGAATTCAAGGCCATTTATATTTTTCCCAGTCTTCTTTAATACAGTATTTCTCATGGTTCTCCCCTGTTTCTCAGTTTTCTTGCTTATAAAATTTGCAAAATGGAGATAATCCCTGCCCTTCCTCATAGGGCTGGCACATCAAGGTCCTTTTATTATAGAAGGGGCTGCACAAATAGAAGATATTGTCACCCTATTTCCAAGGACTAAAAGGGCTACTCTTTCTCTGCAATAATAACATGATGCTTTTCCTTCAAATGTTTCACCTGGGAACCTGAAAAAACAAATGTGTGTTGCTATGGCGACATCAGAAAGGGAATTCGCACCCAAAGAAGTTGTAAGTACTGCTCCTGAGCAGACTTCAGGGATGGGTACTTGATTTGACAATTTAGAAAACAGCAAAGACCCTTGCTTCTCTTCCTTGTGATACAATTAGTCCTTGTCAGCTCTTTTTGATTAATTAATGTTCCAGCAGAAAAGAAATGCCACTCATTGTGTATTCTACTTGGTGCTTAAATTTGATGGGGCTTGTTTCTCTCTTTTAATTGAAATGCTTCCCACACAAAAGAAACAAGGTCAGCTTGTTAGATTCTCAGAGAGTTATCCATTCACCTTTAGGCCCAGAGCACAATCATTTCAGTGCACATTGTGACAAAAGAAAATGTGTCATTATTCAGTCATCTCATAAAAAATTTTGTAAAAAACATTGCTGTAATGTTTGAGTTCAGCCAATGGATGGACCTCAGGAGACGAAAGATTGTGGCCTAGATCTTTGTTGAGGGGTCTTGAGCTCATGTATTTGAGGTACCCTGCAAAGCTCCTACGTGAGACCTGATCCTTTTAATCCTGCCTTTGCAGCTTTGTCCCTCTAAAGTTGTCTAGATTGTTGGAGCTGGACAGCAGGTTGGTGGAAGAAGAGGGAAGAGTTCCTGGAAAGAAGTGAGGCACAGCCGGTTCTCTGCAGAGAGAACCCAGACTAATGTCCCATTAGTTTTCTGTTTGGAATTAGAGTAGAAGACTAGGATATGTGAACAACAAAAATAAAAATCTGACGTAATGAACAGAGGTTGGAGCCACCATCAAATACCTTAAAGTTGGTCCTTACTATATTTAGCAACTGAAAAATTGTTACCGTGTATATGGTATTCAAAAAGAAATTTAATTTACTGCCTATGTTGGGAGCTTGGGTCATCTGTGAAGCATTGTAATATGGTAGGAGATATGCTTTGTGATCCTCAGTGGTGAGATATGATAGGAGCATAACCATCATGGGCTAGTTCCACACCAGCTGCATGTCCTTGTGCTAGATGTTGAATTTCTTTGTCCCTCAGGTTCCTTCTCTGTAAAATGAACGATAAGATAATAACGATAATATTTTGTAGGGTTGTTGTGAAGTTTAAATGAGAGAATGTATGTGAAACTAATTGGAATGAGGTTAGATCCTTTGACTCCACATGCTTTCAGGACCATAAAGGGCTGAAATGAGCATGACAAGATCATAACATGATCCCCCCTCCCCCCAGGTGTGCCAGGAAAGTAAATGGACAAATAATATAAATATAATGCAAGGGATTAAATATTTTTTAAAGCAAATGATTAGAAAAACAGGGGAATCAAATGAATTTTGACTAAGGACAAATCTGAATGCTTTGGAGAAGGTGGGATGGGTGGATAGAATTGGTGGTGGGGAGGTAGGCAGACTTTCCAGGTGGAGGGGAGAGCAAAAGCCAAAGCCCGAAGTCTGGAGAGCACAGCATATAGCCTGGTAACCTTATCAGGGTGGCTTTCCAGGAACAGGCTGTCTGGAAGGGCCTTGAAAAAGAAGCCTGGAGTCCAGTTAGTTGAGATTGAATGCTGCTAGATGAGTAGTTTGGGTTTTATTCTGTAAAAAATTGGAAGCTGTTGAAGTGGTTTTTTTGTTTGTTTAATTTTTTAGCAGTTGAGTGATAATGACCAAATATGTGCTTTAGGAAGATAATCCTGGCTCTAGTATGTCTTAGGGGTGATGGGCAGGGAGACTGCAATGTTCTAGGGGAGGGATGATGGGGGCCTGAATTCAGGGGAGGAAATGGATGTGGGAGATGTTGATGAGAGAGAATCTACAGAATTTGGCTACTTACCAGATGTGATGGCTCAGGCTGAGACAGGCCAAGCCTTAAGGTTAGCCCTGACACTTTTTGGGAGGCTTCATGACTGGGAAGTAGACAGGCTAGGGACCTGTGGTTGTTAAATGACTAATTAGGATCACCCACCAGTGGTAGGAAGGGTGGGGGAAACTCGGTGAAGCGTATAACCACCACAGGTTGCATTGAAGGGCCCTGGATCTGTAACTCTGGCTGGGGGATGGAGAGCACAGTGCTCACACTATCCAGGTACTCCGGGAGATGAAGCCTGAATTTCCCACCTTCCTATTTCCAGCCAAAGTAGGTGTCAAGGTCTTACCCTATTTAGTCTTTCTTTTCCTCTCCAGCAGCCTGTCTGAAGACCGAGGCTTTGCCCAACCTTCTGCAATCAGAGGGAGTCAGCCGCCATAACTGAGGTGAGGATACTTCTTTGGGGAACGTTTACTGCACTGCCAGCCTGAGTCCCAGCCCTGGTCCAGCCACCGACATCAGGGGGCAGGCACAATTAGTGTCCAGGAGTTGGCATATAGGACTCAAGTAATTTTTTTTTGATTATTATTCTTTTCTGCCCTTTTCTTTAGTTCCACTTACCATCCTTATCTAATCCTTCAAGAAGAAGTTCTTGAATGCCCACTGTGTACATGGGATGAGGACATTCTTATAATATGAATTAGATGTTGCCCTTGAGGAACGTTATGTTGCTTACTGTGCTTTCCTGTCTGTTAAGAGAAAAGAAACTGCCCAGCGAGAGTTACACAGTTTTAGAGTGGCCTTGCTCTTCAGCTCGGTTGATTACCGGCATTATTTTTGGTTAGAGCTTGCAGTCTTTATAAGTCTAGTCTAACTCCCTTATTTTACAGACCTGAAATAGGCTCAGAGAGGAGGTCAGATGACTTCAAAGATGACACAACTAGATTGTGTCAAACTTGGGTTTGGAACTCATGTTTTCCAGCATGTGTCTTTTGAAATTCCCCTGTCTCTCTGAACCTGAATACTCCAGAATAAGTTATCACAAAAATACCCTAGCATAAAATCTTTTTTTTGGCAGAGGAGTCAAAGGGTAGTAACATGAATTTTATTCTGTTTTAAAACTATTTTTATGTATTTTGACAAATAAAAATTATATGTATTTAAGACATACAACATGATGTTTTTATATATGTATACATTGTGAAATGATTATCACCGTCTAACTAGCATATCCATCACCTCCCATAGCTGTGTATGTGGTGAGAACACTTGAGATCTCTCAGCAAATTTCAGGTGTATAATACATTATTATTAACTACAGCTACTATGGTGTGCATTAGGTTTCCAGAACTTATTTATCTTATTGCTGTAAGTTTGTACCTTTTGATCAGTATCTTCCCTTGTCCTCCACTCTCAGCCTCTTGGTACCTACCATTCTACTCTCTATTACTATGAGTTTGACTTTTTTTTTTTAAACTTTAGATTCCTCATGTAAGTTGGATCATGTAATATTTGTCTTTCTGTGTCTGGCTTATTTCACTTAGCATAATGTCCTCTAGGTTCACCTATCCAGTGTCAGGATTTTCTTCTTTTTAAAAGGCTGAATAATATTCCATTGTGTGGAATAATATTCCATTATACTTATACTTAAGTATTTCATTTTTTGGGGTGCTGTTGTAAATGAAATTGTATTTTTAGTTTCAAATTCCAGTTTTTCACTTCTGGTATATAAGAAAGTAATTGACTTTTGTATATCAACTTTATATCCTGGACTTTCTGTACTTGCTTATTAGTTCCAGGAATTTTTAGTCTATTCTTTGGGATTTCCTACTTAGACAATCAGTTATTGGAAAATGAAAGTATTTTTTTCCCCAATATATATATTGAGTCCAATATTGTATTATACATGTGTGTGTGTACACACATAAAAATATACATATATATATATCCTTGTTTTAAAAAATTCTCTGATAATCTTGGTCTTTTATTTATTTATTTATTTTAAAATTTAAATTTAGGTAGTTAACATACAGTGCAATATTGGTTTCTGGAGTAGAATTCAGTGATTCATCATTTACATACAACAGCCAGTGCTCATCATTACAAGTACCCTCCTTAATACCAACCTCCCATCTAGCCTACCCCCCCCACCTCCCTCCATCAACCCTCAGTTTACTCTCTATCATTAAGAGTCTCTTATGGCTCATTTCCCTGTCTTCGTTTTTTTTCTTTTCCCTCTTCCCATATGTTCATCTGTTTTATTTCTTAAATTCCACATGTGCTTGAGATCATATGGTAATTGTCTTTCTCTAACTTATTTATTTCACTTAGCATAATACACTCTAGCTCTATCCACGTCACTGCAAATGGCAAGATTTCATTCTTTTTGATGGCTGAGTAATATTCCAGTGTGTGTGTGTGTGTGTGTGTGTGTGTGTGTGTGTGTGTGTGTCTATACACACACCATATCGTCTTTATCCATTCATCAGTTATGGACACTTGGGCTCTCTCCATAGTTTGGCTATTGTTGATAATGCTGCTATAAATATCAGGGTGCAAATATCCCTTCGAATCTGTATTTTTGTATCCTTTGGGTAAATACCTAGTAGTGCAATTGCTGGATTACAGGGTAGTTCTATTTTTAACTTTTTGAGGAACCTCCGTACTGTTCTCCAGAGTGGCTGCACCAGTGTGCATTCCCACCAACAGTGGAAGAGGGTTCTCCTTTCTCTGCATCCTCACCAACATCTGTTGCTTCTTGTGTTGTTAATTTTAGCCATTCTGACAGGTGTGAGGTGGTCTCTCGTTGTGGTTTTGATTTCTATTTCCCTGATGATGAATGATGTTGAGCATCTTTTCATGTGTCTGTCAGCCATCTGGATGTCTTCTTTGTAAATAGGTATATTTAGGCTATTCATATTTAAAGTGATTATTGCTATTTTATCCACTCTGTTTTTGCTTGCATGGTTTCTGATAAATCCACTGTAATTCTTATCTTTAGTACTTTATAGGTAAAGTTTTTTTCCTCTGGCTTCTTTCAAGATTTCAAGATTTTCTTTTTCTTTTTCTACAGTTTGATTATGATATACCTATGTGTAGATTTTTTAGTATTAATCTCCTTTGGTAGTTTCTAGGCTTCCTATATCTGTGATTTGGTGTCTGCCATTAATTTTGGAGAATTCTCAGTCGTTATTACTTCAAATTTGTCTTCTATTCTGTTTTCTTTTCTTCTCTTTCTGGTATTTCAATTGCACGTTGGTTATAAGTTTCAGAATTGTCCTAAAGATCTTGGATGTTCTGGGGCACCTGGGTGGCACAGCGGTTAAGCGTCTGCCTTTGGCTCAGGGCGTGATCCCGGCGTTACGGGATCGAGCCCCACGTCAGGCTCTTCCACTATGAGCCTGCTTCTTCCTCTCCCACTCCCCCTGCTTGTGTTCCCTCTCTCGCTGGCTGTCTCTATCTCTGTCAAATAAATAAATAAAATCTTTAAAAAAAAAAAATAAAGATCTTGGATGTTCTGTTTTTCCAAATTCTTTCTTATCTTTAGAGTTCAGTTTGGGAAAATTCTATTGATGTATTTCAAGCTCCTTGACTCTTTCTTCAGCTGTGTCTAGTCTACTGCTGAGCCCATGAAAGGCATTATTTATTTCTGTTACAGTGTTATTGATTTCTAGCATTTTGATCATTTCTTTGATTCTTTCTTAGAGTTTTTATCTTTCTACTTAGACTTCCCTTCTGGTCTTGCATGTTATTTGTCATTAGCATATTAATCATTGTTGATTTAAATTTTCTGTCTGATAATTCCAAAATCTGTGTTGTATATGAACCTGGTTCTGATGCTTGCTTTTTATCTTCAGATTATACTTTTTCTTGCCTTTAGCATTCTTTGTAGTTTATAATTCATTGTAATTTTTTTTTTGAAAACCAGACACAATGTACCGGGTAGATGTATTTAGTAATAGGAACTGAGATAAATAGGCCTTTAGTGTGAGGTTTTATATTAACCTAGCTAGGAGTTGTTTTTTTCCTTTATCTCTAGGTGCCAGAGGCTTTAAATTCCTCTAGTGTCCCTGCTTTGGTCTCCCCTCTTGTTTTTGGGCTTCACTAAGAACTCCTCATTAGGTAGAGTCTGCATATTGCAGCACTTTAATATGTAATCTGCTGATAATATACTGGAGCCCTGTTGGTATGGTAGTAAAGTGTGCTGGTGGAGAGGTGTTCTATATATTTTTTAAAATTATTTATTTATTTTTTAAAAAAGATTTTATTTATTTATTTGAGAGAGAGATTGAGAGCACACTCGCACAAGCAGTGGGGAGGAGCAGGGGAAGAAGCAGACTCCCTGCTGAGCAGGGAGCCCAATGTGGGGCTCAATCCCAGGACCCTGAGATCATGACCTGAGCCAAAGGCAGATGCTTAACTGACTGAGCCACCCAGGTGCCCCTGTTCTATATTTTTATTATTAAATTTTGGTCTTTTAGTAGTCTGTGTCCCTGGGCTCATGGTGTTTTTTAGCTTTTACTTTTTCTATGTTTGATGAGATAGGAAGGCTACAGAAGACTGGAGTTGAGGAAATGTCCTTCCCTTCAGATGAGATAAGGCTCTGATTAGGTGTTTTCCTCTGCAGAATGGGCCTTTGTCATGGAGAATTCCCTAGGTATGTTTTACAAGGATTACTTTCCCAATTCCCATACGAGATTCATGAAGGAATCTTTCTTGGCTCTTTGCAGTGAGAAATGTATAGGATTCTTAGAAGTTAACCCATGAAAGTCTAGGCTCTCCTCTAAGACTGCAGCCCCCAGGAGTTTTTCATTCCTAAGCTAGTACACCCAGCCTCCAGGATTTTATGAACAAGACCATTTAAGTGTTTCTACTAGTTTATGGCTTCAGTAGCCTCTGCTGTTGGTAAACTGATCTTGATTGTGATATCAGTTATTCATCTGTCCCTCCAGATTTCAGGGTAGTGATTGGCTGTAAGACCTCAGTTCTCTTGGGTCCAAGAAAAGTCATTGATTTTCAGTTTGTTTAGTTTTTTCCCCTCTGTTGTTGTAATGGTAGGAGTGATGACTGTTAACCTCTTTACATGTTGGAGCAGAAACTAGAAATCAATCAAAATTATTTTTGACTAGAACTACCCCCCCCTCCCACCCCCAAATCCTGACATCCTGAGAACATGGCTCATGTTGTTGGCCATGACTCATTAAAGGAATTTTACACAGTGCCAGTCAATACATTTCGGCACCGTGCAGTGACTTTGGAGCAAGACAGAGTTGGCTTCAAACCTCAGCTTTGTAATTTGCTATGGAAAAAGCTTGAAAGTTTTTATTAATATTGTTAATTCACCTAGTTCATTCAGTAGTTATGTGTTCATGGTTGCAGCAATGAACAGACCAAGTCCCTATTCTTATATAGCTTTTTTGCTGTTTTGTTGTGCTAGGTTCCAAACAGCATTGATAGAGCCAGATTTCTAGATTAATCCCAGCAAAGTCCCGTGGGAATTACGTATGGCATCTTGAATAGTAAAGTGTTAAGGGTGGTTGCTCAAAGGAACAACAGAATATTTTGGGCCTGTGGGAGCCAGAGGTGTGATCCGAAGTGTTCTCAATCCTCTGGGAACATCTTAGATCCTGTTCTTAGAAAGTTCTCACTGTGGTAATCCCCAGGTAAGAGTGGGGCATTTGTTAGATCCCTCAGGGAGAAAAAACTCTCACTAGCTACTCTTTGGGAATGTTTGTGAATCATCTCTCTAAACTTAAATATCAGTAGGCACTAATTAATGATTTTGTGGGGCTTATGGAAGAAAATGAAAGAAAATTGAAATTATATTCTATAAGACAGGCTGGAATATCTTCTCAAGTAGAAAATGAGCATTTCCTCTTCAAGCAGATTTCAATATCAAAATACCTGGGCAATCCTGGAATGCCCTCAGCAAGGTGGACCAGGGCCTGACCTAAGCTAGTGCTTAATAGTTTGTTTTAAAGAGATAATATAAATCCTATTTACGAGGGAGTTGCTCACATAACCTCTGACACACATTCTTTATTTCTTTGTGTGTTTTTAGCCCACAAGAAATCAGGATTGTGCCTCAGGGAAATTTCATAGGTTTTTGCAGAAAATATTATGAATTCAGAAATATCCAGTGAGAAATGTTTAAAGGGAAAACAAATAGCTGAGGTTTTTCTTTAATCCAGATAGGTTTTTAAATTCTGTGTCTCTTTCTCATCTTGGTATTCTTATACTTCTCAGATGCTCATATCCTCATGGAACCTCCTAAAACCCAGATCATAAGCTTGAAGTGCCAGTTTCTATTAAAAGAAACCCAAATTCTTGAAGAAACGAGTAACTTTAGTTTAGGGTCAGTGTCTCATTTTGGGTTCTTTGGAAGCAGACCCTGGGAAAGGGATTTTGGTGCTTGTGGTTTATTAAGAGGGTACCCTTTAGGAAAATCCGTAAGGGAAAGAGTGAGTCAGGATAAGGAAGGGAAATGAGTTGGAAAGTTTCAGGTAAAGTCTGGTGCTGACCTGATCCCTGTGTGTGTATGGGGTGAAGAGCTCTGGAGCATAAATCATATGCAGTAACAATCCCTTTGATATCCCGAATCAGTCAGTTGCTGGCAATGAGTTGCCCTACATATGTGTGTGGGAGGGGGCATAATTTCCTATGCTAGGTGGCTCCTGTCATTCAAGGGCAGTTTTCCGGAAGAAGCAGGGCAAGCCGTGGCCATTAGCAGCCTTCTTGGTAAACTCAGGCTGCTGTAGCAAAGTACCATGGACTGAGTGGCTTACATACAACAAAAATTTATTTCTCATGGTTCTGGAGGCTGGATGTGCAAGATCAGGGTGCCAGCAAGGTTGAGTTTGTTGAGAATCCTCTTTTGGGTTGTGGATTGCCAGCTTCTTGTTGTATTCTTACATGGTAGAGAGCAGAGAGAGGAAGCAAACTATTTCATTATTTTTATAAGCTCATTGATCCCATTCATGAGGGCTCTACCCTCATGAGGTAGAGGTAATTCTAATTACCTCTCCAAAGCTCTGCTTTTTAATACCATCACATTGGAGGGTAGTATTTCAACATATGAATTTTGGGGGGACAAAAACATTCAGTTCTATGTTCCCAGCAGCTGGGGGATAACTACATAGCCCTCTGAAAGAGGTCTGGATGGGACACCAGTAGTATCTACTCAAGGTAGGAGATGAGCAGTATGAACTTGGAACAACTCGTAACGGAGAGCAAGGAAGCTAATCAAAACTACTGGGGTTGTGCTAAAAGAACTCAGGAACCAGGCTTCCATTGGCTGAAAATGGGATGAGAGGAGATTGGCTTCAAACATATACAATGTTAAAAACCATGAGTTCATAATATGGTTATAAATAGACCAAGATTGGCTATCAGTTGACATTACTGAAGCTGGGTAAAATATACCATTGGATTTATTATATTATTATTTTAATTTGGTATAAGTTTGAAATTTTCCTTTATCCTATAAATGAAAATCAATTCCAGTTGGATTGACTTTTTAAATGTGAAAGGTAAAACAATAAAGCTTCTGAAAAATATTAAAGGAGAATGTGAGTATGATCTTGGGAAGAAAGAGAGCACCAATCATACAAAATTAGGATTCTCTGTTCACTTAAACCATTAAGAAAATGAAAAAGCAAGCCATTCAGTGGCAAAATGTTTTTGCAATATGTATTGCTGACAAAAAACTCATTGACATAAACCAAAATACTCCTGCAAATCAATGAAGGAAAAAGACAGACAACCCAATAGAAAGTGGGCAAAAGACTTGAATAGACCGTTTCCAGAAAAGTATATTCAGTGTCAAAAAAAGACAAAGAGTTGCTCAACCTCAATAAACTAGGAAATGCAAATAAGAATCATAATGGATGAAAGACCTCAATGTGAGACAGGAATCCATCAAAATCCTAGAGAAGAGCATAGGCAGCAACCTCTACGACATTGGCCACAGCAACCTTTTTCAGGACACATCTCCAAAGGCAAGAGAAACAAAAGATAAAATGAACTTGTGGGACTTCGTCAAGATAAAAAGCTTCTGCACAGCCAAGGGAACAGTCAAAAAAACTAAGAGGCAGTCCATGGAATGGGAGAAGATATTTGCAAATGACACTACAGATAAGACTGGTATCCAAGATCTACAAAGAACTTCTCAAATTCAATACACAAGAAACAAATAAACAAATCATAAAATGGGCGGAAGATATGAACAGACACTTTTCCAATGAAGACATACAAATGGCTAACAGACACATGAAAAAATGTTCAAAATTATAGCCATCAGGGAAATTCAAATCAAAACCACACTAAGATACCACCTTACGCCAGTTAGAATGGCAAAAATTGACAAGGCAAGAAACAACAATTGTTGGAGAGGATGTGGAGAAAGGGGATCCCTCCTACATTGTTGGTGGGAATGCAAGTTGGTACAGCCACTCTGGAAAACAGTGTGGAGGTCCCTTAAAAAGTTAAAAATTGAGCTACCCTATGATCCAGCCATTGCACTACTGGGTGTTTACCCCAAAGATACAGATGTAGTGAAGAGAAGGGCCATATGCACCCCAGTAGCATTGTCCACAATAGCTAAATCGTGGAAGGAGCCGAGATGCCCTTCAACAGATGACTGGATTAAGAAGATGTGGTCCATATATATATAATGGAATATTACTCAAGCTATCAAAAAGAACGATTTCTCAACATTCGCTGCAACATGGACGGCACTGGAGGAGATAATGCTATGTGAAATAAGTCAAGCAGAGAAAGACAATTATCATATGGTTTCTCTCATCTATGGAACATAAGAACTAGGAAGATTGGTAAGAGAAGAAAGGGATAAAGAATGGGGGGGTAATCAGAAGGGGGAATGAAACATGAGAGACTATGGACTCTGAGAAACTGAGGACTTCAGAGGGGAGGGGGGTGGGGGAATGGGATAGGCTGGTGATGGGTAGTAAGGAGGGCACATATTGCATAGTGCACTGGGTGTTATATGCAACTAATGAATCATGGAACTTTACATCAAAAACCAGGGATGTACTGTATGGTGACTAACATAATATAATAAAAAAATATTATTATAAAAAAATAAAAAGAAATCATAATGGGATATTTATTTTTTTTAAGTAATTTAAATTTCCTATGGGCTCTGGTGAGCATTTAATAAGTAACACAGAGCCTTTTAAATAAAATTACTTGTGAGAGTGATTAATTTTCTCTCAGCTTTATTGAGATACTACATAATGTGATTATTTCTACACATCTGCCAGAATAACTAGAATGAAGAAGACTGACCATACTAACTTTTAGCAAGAAGGTAGAACAGCTGGAACTTTAATAAGCTGCTGGTGGGGGTTATAAATTGGTACAACTACCTTGGAAAATTGATAGTGTCTGTAAAAGCTGAACATACATGCATACTCTCTGATCCAGCAGTTCTACTCCAAGGTATATATACCCAACTGAAATGTATATAAATGTACACTAAACATTTAAGAATGTTCAGAGCAACTTAAGTCTTAATAACATCAAACCAGAAAACAAGCCAAATATCTGTCAATTGTAGAATGAATAAATAAATTGTAATATATAACACTATGCACTAATAAAGATTGACAAATCACTTTTTCATCCTCCCAATCACAGGTTTGCAAATCTCTACTAAATATTAGTGGGTCAGTAATTTACTAGGAAACATTTTATATACCCATAAACAGTAGCACCACAAAAAATATCCTTTGGACAACAAGAAGGAACTAGAACACTGCCTTCTGTTCACTGCCAATTTCGTCCCTATGGTTGGGTCCTTTAGACAGGAAGTAGGTGCTCAAAAGCAGGAATGGTTCACCATCATCATCATTGTTACTTTTTTTTTTTTTTAAAGATTTTACTTATTTGACAGAGAGAGACAGCGAGAGAGGGAACAGAAGCAAGGGGAGTGGGGGCAGGGAGAAGCAGGCTTCCCACCAAGCAGGGAGCCTGATGCGGGGCTTGATCCCAGGACCTGACCCAAGCCGAAGGCAGAGGCTTAACAACTGAGCCACCCAGGCGCCCCATCATCATTACTTTTTTATGTCTCTTTGTGTTCAAAAGATTTTGAACATAAAAATGAAGATTCCCCCTCTATTATGGTTGTGGAAAGAATCAACCCATTAGGGAGAGGCACTTCCTTTTTTTAAAATTATTATTATTATTTTTAAATTTTTTTTTATTATATTATGTTAGTCACCATACAGTACATCCCTGGTTTCTGATGCAAAGTTCGATGATTCATTAGTTGTATATAACACCCAGTGCACTATGCAATACGTGCCCTCCTTACTACCCATGGCACTTCCTTCTATTTTCTGGGGCTTTATTTCTAGTCTGTTTACATCCACTCACTGAGGAGAATGGGAGTTGGTTTTTTGTTTTTGGGTTTTTTTTTTTTTTTCTGGAGAAATTTCTGGGAGGCATGAGGTGTTCCATACTTGTCCTCAGACAACTACCTGTCCAATATGACTCAGCTTAGTTTTTTATTCCCATACTTCCAATACTCTCTTAGGGCTCCCTGCTAAATGCAATCATAGCACTTATCACTGTTTTTATTGTTAAACTGGGTAATTATTTACTCAGGGTCTGCTAAGCTCCATGAAGGCTGAGATCATGTCTGTTTTTCCCACTGCTGGCTCCCTGGTACCTAGTGAAGTATCTGGTATATAAAAGATATGAAATTATTTGTTGAATGAATCAAGTTTAGCTTGTCATTGAACTAACCCAATAAAATCAGGCCAGTTTTATGCTGCAATTCAGAATGGATTTATTCTTATTCCATATACAATTCTAACAAGTTCATTTACCTTGTTTCCAAGTTCATAAGTGATCAAAAGTAAGACTCATATAGAAATCATCTATTTATATCTATGTCTATGTCTGTCTTCCAGATATTGAACTTCCTAAATTTAATACAAACTTGGAAAGAGATCTCTCCTACTACACAAAACTTATTGTCTTGGTGATATTTCCTATGTTGCAATATCAATCATCATATAGTTTTCACTGTTTTATTATTTCATGCTCATTGTTGAGGATAAACCCTCAACAATCAGGAAGTTTCTGGTAATGCCAATAGTGCATAGAACTCAGGATATATCGAGACTGTGGGATCAAACCATTTACCTGGTGCTTGAATCTTTCTTCATCATCTAGCAGCTTCAATATTACCTCTTGGGAGGAAAGGAGAATCACAGGCTCAGCTCCAGATCTACTGAGTCAAAATCTGCATTTTTCCAAGACCCTCAGATGATGCATATGTCATAGGAAAATCTGAGAAGCACCAATATAGACCATCATGAACACTCTTGGTGAGGTGAAACTCACTTTTGGAGCAGCCCATTTCATCCTAGCAGATTCTTAGAAGGCTGAGACTGAGCCAAGATTCGACCTTCTGTTACTTTCCCATTTGTTCCTAGTTTCACATCCAGGGCCTTCTACAAGTCCACTTCATTTTCTCATGATAGTTCTTCAAATATCTCAAAGCAGCTTGTCCTCCCTGACGGTTTTCCAGGCCAGTATCTCCTAGAACTTCAGGGAGTATCAGTTTTATAAAATGTCCTGTGGCAGCAGATGGTTCAGTGCTTACATAAATGCAACTATGTTTCATCTTAGAAAGTTTTATTTGAGGCACTGAGGAATAAGGACAATTGCTTAATTTCGCTTAATCCATTTTCCCCCGACTAATTTGTTCGGGGAAACTTTTAAACTCATGTAACAATTAGTAACATCTTTAAGATTTGAAGAACATACTTTGGGAAATGTGACTCTTGGCTGGAGTTTCTTCAGATGCTTGTGGCAGGCTGAAGAATGGCACTTAAAAATATCCAGGTTCTAATCCCTGCAATCCATTAATGTTATCTGTATTGCAAGAGGGACTTTGCAGACATGATTAAGGATCTTGAGATGGAGAGACTGTCCTGGTATATCTGATGGGCCCTAAATGTAATCACATACGTCTTTTTTTTTTTTTTAAGATTTATTTATTTGAAAGAGAGAGCGAGAGAGAGAATAAGAACATAGGGAGGGTCAGAGAGTCTTAAGCAGACTGCTCTGAGAGCAGAGCCCAACGTGGGGTTCCATCTCTGAGATCACGATCTGAGCCGAAAGCAAGAGTTGGATGTTCAATTGACTGAACCACCCAGGTGCCCGCAAGTGTCTTTCTAAGGGGGAGGCAGAGGGAGATTCGACTACAGATACAAATAGGGGGATGTCACAGTGGACAAAGGTTGGAGTGATACGAGAAAAGGAACAAGGAATGCAGCAGGATTCTAGGAGCTGGAAATGGCAAGGAAACAGATTCTGTCCTCAAGCTTCCAGAAGGAATCAGTCAGTCATGCCAACACTGTTACTTTAGCCCCGTAAGAATGATTTCAGACTTCTGGCCCCCAAAATGGTAAGGAAATACATTTGTGTTGGTTTAAGCAACCAAGTTTGTGGTAATTTGTTACAGCAGCAGAGGAAAGTAATATGCTCATCATGTCACTGCCTACTCAGACCTTCCAAATGGCTTTCAAATACTCTTAGGAAAGAAACTCCAAGCACCTTCCTGTGGCCTGCAAGTCTGTAGCCCATTTTGCTAACCCTTGGACAAGAGCCCTACCACTGTCCCTTATCTATGGTGCTTCAATTGCACTCCCTCTACTCAGACCTGCCAAACTCAATCTTGTTTTAGGGCCCTGCACTGCTAAGCCCTCTTATTTAATTGTTACCTATTTATTGTTAGTTCTTTCATTGCTCTGAAGAGAAGAGAGCCTGGCACAGAGTCAGGGCTCAGAATACATTTGTTGTTGAATGTATAAATGGAGAATTGAATATGAATGTGGTTTCAACTTCCTTTGCCGTCCTGGTTGCTTGCTCTGGAATATATTCTGTTTGGTTCATGTCTTTAAAAATATGATTCCCAGGGCTGACTCTAATATTATGGATTGTCAAGCAAAGCAGAGATGATATTTCTGGAGAGTTTTAGGGAGCTTATATTTCACAGTTAAAAGCATAATATACCTTTTTGTGTCTGAATTATTTTATAATGCACTTTTTAAAAAGGGGGAAAATCTGAACCTCTTTTTTTTTTTTTTAATCCAAACTCAGATGGTATTAATATTGATATCTTACCTGGCTGCCCTATCTGAAGTTGCAAACCACCTGTCATCAACATTCCCTATTTCCTTCCCTACTTTCTTCTTCTTACTACTCATCACTAATATCCCGTATAGGTTGCTTATTTGTCTTGTTCGGTGTCTAACCATACAAAAATGTAAGCTCTACGCTTACAAAGACTTTGCCATTATTTAAAAACGGCTGTGTTCCTTGTGCCTAGAGAGTGATTAGCACAGATGAGATGCTTGATAAATGCATGCTAAGTGGAGTACATGAACACATTAAGCAGCTGAGTTTGTTCCCCCAAACACTGGCCCAAAATTCATTTCAAAATCATTATTTTTGTAATGATTTCTGGGAAGAGGGAGCTAGATGCTCATGAAAATCCATTTCCTTTCTTTCCCCCAAGGTACATAGCTAGATTGCAGTTATGTCCCAGAGTTTGCCTGCAGTTCGGTGTAGCTAATGCAATGTGAGCAGAAGTGTTATGTCTGTCTCGCAGGTCTGCTCCGTTAAACCCCCCAACCTTAATTCTCTGCATTCGTTCCCCTCTTGTTTACAACATGTCTATGAGGGACAGCATTGCATGCCATGTGTTGAGGCTGGCAGAGCCTCTGTCAGTCTGGGGCCCCATATAGTTTTGCAGAACAAAATAAGAAATGCCCCAAACTATGTGAGAGAGAGAGATACACTCCAACTGCACATGAATCTGTTATACATCTTTGGATGTATTTGTTACAGCAGTTAGCCTATCCTAACAAATAAGCTTGTCGTAGGAAGTACTCTAAATCTATTAAAGCAGTTAACATACAAAAATGTCTAAGACAGGCTCAGGATAATATTTTCATTATCATCTTTATTTTTCCCTGCATCCTGTCTTTGAGGTTCTTGGTTACACATGACAACTTGAGGAATTGGTTGTTGGACAATTAGGTCACCCCTAAAGGAACCCTTAAACCATTCTTTCTCCCTTCTTGGCAGCAGAAAGCAATATCCTTGCTTTAGCATTTCTTTCTCATCTGGGTGATTTATGGAGGCGTCTGAATTATTGGGATTGCAGCAACATTTGGCTGTTCCCTGGGTGCCAATACACTGTAGTTAAAGCGTCGGCATTCTTGCGGTTCCCCTCACACACACCCTCATTTGCAAAAGCATGTGTAAGCACTATGGACCCCGGAAGCTCTCAGTGAAAAATCAGATCAAATCAATGGTCTGGTGTGATCAGCAAATGTAGATGGAAGAGATTGGAAGCAGAATGGACAGAGCCCAATACAGCTGACACATGCCCTCTTCACCGATACTGCACAAGTGGGCAATGTTTGACCCATAATTCGGGATATATTGATGTTTCTTCCCTTATTTTATTTTCACAATATCCCATGAGGTGCATTGGCACATCTGATAGTTCCCATTTTGTAGGGAAACTGAGATTCGGAGGAATTAAGGGAAATACTCTCTTTGGGGTGAGTAACAAGCTTCTATGGGAGAAAGGGAGTGACATCAGATGGGGTAAGCTGGCATTTCCTGCATGAACATCCCCTTTCATTGGGAAAGAAGGACAGGACAAAGGTCAAAGCAGGGGTGAAATGGATGGACTTTAGGGGGATGTGAACACCTTGAAACTACAAAGCTTGTGTGCATTTTATTAGAAGGTCACAGCCTTCAGCCAATTTTGAAGGAGAAAGACATCCCTAGGTGATTAAGAACCATTGTTCATGGGGCTCCTGGGTGTCTTAGTTGGTTAAACGTCTGCCTTTGGCTCAGCTCATGATGCTGGGTTCCTGGGGTCAAGGCCCGCATCGGTCTCCCTGCTCCGCGGGGAACCAGCTTCTCCCTCTCCCCCTGCCTGCTGCTCCCCATGCTTGTGCTGTCTCTCTCTCTCTGTCAGATAAACAAATAAAAATCTTAAAAAAAAAAAAAAAAGAACCACTGTTCAAGTGTTCCCTAGCTGCAGACTGTCGTGGACACTACCTAAGGAACTGATATCCAAAGCCCTGCTGTGGGAAAATAGTGCTTTTGTATAAGAGGAAAGGGACACAGAGTCTTAGGCAGGATTTCTGCTTTGTGGATATTTACTTTACTACACAAAAAAATACGAATATCCAATCCTATAATCCCAGAGAACTCATCTGGCTCCATGGTGATCAGGTTTATATTTTGCCAAAAAATAATAAAAGCTTGACATTCTAAGAAGAAAATGCTTAGCCTTAAAATCCTGTGGATTCATTCCAGGTAAGCTGAATGAGACTCAGAAAGCTTTTATCTCGTACACTGATATCTCTTCAGTGGGAAAGTTAGTTTACTGAGTTACTGAAAGCAGCCCCAGTTGCTGTGGCATCAGATAAGGGAAATAGGAGCTTAGGCAGTTATTTTGTAAGCACTAGAATCTCAGAGGGGTTGACAAGGTCATACTCACAGCCTGGCTTCTAACATACTGTCTTAGGGATAGTTTCAGACTGACGTTTTCAGAACCAGGTGCTTGACCAAGCGTGGACCATGAATAAGAGCATCACCCTGGGAGGGCACTGTGGTCAGGGCCTGGGGTCTACTCAGGGAGGGAGTGTAATGGAAAAGGGGAACAGTCCTGCGAGTTGCCCTAAAATGGGGGGAAATTATAAAGTTTATTTCATTTTGTTGAAATTAAACATGAAGGCCTCCTTGGGGCACCCAGGGCAAACCCGGAAGCCGGTTGCTGGTTTTGTGTTGTCTTTTGGCTTTAGGCGTTGATTCTGGGAAGCTGCTTTTCCTAGCTTAGGAAAAGAAGTAACTGAATTCTCAGCACAGTGTTGATTCGAGGAGATAATTTTGGTTTGTACAATTTGGGGTCTGAGCACAGAAGTAATCAGAGTGGCAGTCATGAGGTCAGGGGCCTCAAGGGGCTGCCTGCTATTATTGAGGGAGTCTCTTATCTACATGTTTTAGCGAGAGATTAGAACTTTTTAGAAGTCACTCATGATTGCTGGCAACTTTAGAGCAAACCAGCAGTGACTGGGTCTGATTTTTCAGTCAGGATGTAAAGTATGTATAAGAAACTGGAATGAAATTCAAAACATGAAGAATATATCTTCTTTACCTTCTCTCTCTTCACTCTTTACCCACTAATTGTGAAAATACTCTTCATCTCAGCATTTATCTCTTTGCCTTTCTAGAGCTTGTCAACTCATGTTTTTAGCTACAAATACATTACTGTGGCATTGCAGCCAGGTCTGAGCACTTACTGTCTTCGAAGTCTTCAGCTCTGTTGGCCGGGTTCTTGAATGTCTTGCTACTGCTTAAAGGGAAGAGGTTGGGATTCAAAATCCATGTGCCCACAGAAGGTATGTATGTATATATGTATTATGTATGTATGTGTGTATGTAAATTCGTATGAGTAGTGGAGCAAGGATTTGGAGACAGGATAGAGATGGACACACTATCTGTGGGGCTCATTCTTTCGTTAGAGGATATGGATTCTAGTCCTCAGTCCCCCACCTACCGTCAGTACACATGACTTTAGACAATTCAGATACCCCCCCCCCACTGGCAGCCCAGATTTATCTATTTTTATTTTTATTCAAGCATAGTTAACATACAATGTTATATTCATTTCAGGTATACAATTTAGTGATTCAACAATTCTATGTATTACTCAATGCTCATCACAATAAGTGTGCTCTTAATCTTCTTCACCTGTTTCACCCATCTCCCCACCCTCTTCCCCTCTTGTAACGATCAGTTTATTCTCTATAGTTAAGAGTGTTTTTTGGGTTGTCTCTTTTTCTTTTCTTTTCTTTCTTTTTTTTTTTAAAGATTTTATTTATTTATTTGATAGAGAGAGATAGCCAGCGAGAGAGGGAACACAAGCAGGGGGAGTGGGAGAGGAAGAAGCAGGCTACCAACGAGCAGGGAGCCCGATGTGGGGCTTGATCCCAGGACCCTGGGATCATGCCCTGAGCTGAAGGCAGATGCTTAATGACTGAGCCACCCAGGCGCCCCTCTTTTTCTTTTCTTCCTTCCTTCTTTCCTTCCTTCCTTTCTTTTTTTTTATTCACCAAGACTTATTTTATTATTTTTTCTTCCAAATTTTTATTTTAATTCTAGTTAGTTAATATATAGCATAATATTTGTTTAAGGAGTAGAATTTAGTGATTCATCACTTACATATACCACCCAGTGTTCATCATAATAAGTGCCCTCCTTAATACGCATCACCCGTTTATCCCTTCCCCCACCCACCTCCTGCTATCATCCCTGTTTGTTCTCTGTCATTAAGAGTCTCTTATGGTTTGCTTCCCTCTCTCTCTCTCTTTTCCCCTTCCCATATGTTCATCTGTTTTATTTCTTAAATTCCATATAGGAGTGAAATCATATGTTTGTCTTTCTCTGACTAACTTATTTTGCTTAGCATAATATACTCTAGCTCCACCCATGTTGTTGCAAATGGCAAGATTTCATTCTTTTTGGTGGCTGGGTAATATTCCATTGTATTCAACATCTTTTTCATTCATTCATCAGTTGATGGACACTTGGGCTCTCTCCATAGTTTGACTATTGCTGATAATGCTGCTATAAACACCAGGGTGCATGTACCCCTTCGAATCTGTATTTTTGTATCCTTTGGGTAAATACCTAGTAGTGCAATTGCTGGGTTGTAGGGTAGTTCTATTTTTAACTTTCTGAGGGACCTCTATACTGTTTTTCAGAGTGGCCACACCGGTTTGCATTCCCACCAACAGTGGAAGAGGGTTCTCCTTTCTCTGCATCCTTGTCAACATCTGTTGTTTCCTGTGTTGTTAATTTTAGCCACCCTGACAGGTGTGAGGTGGTCTCTCACTGTGGTTTTGATTTGTATTCCCTTGATAATGAGTGATGTTGAGCATCTTCTCATGTGTCTGTTAGTCATCTGGATGGCTTTGGATAAATGTCTATTCATTGTCTTCTGCCCATTTCTTAACTGGATTATTTGGAATTTGGGTGTTGAGTTTGACAAATTCTTTATAGATTTTGGATACTTTATAAGATGTGTTGTTTGCAAATAAATATCTTCTCCCATTCCATAAGCTGCCTTTTAGTTTTGTTGATTGTTTCCTTTGCTGTGAAAAAGCCTTTTTTATTTTAAGGTTTATTTACTTGAGAGAGAGAGAGGAGGGGCAAAGGGAGAGGAAGAGAATCTCAAGCAGATTCCCGTCTGAGCATGGAGCCAGACTCAGGGCTCGATCTCACAACTCTGAGATCATGACCTGAGCCAAAACCAAGAGCCAAACACTCAACTGACTGAGCCACCTAGGTGCTGAAGCTGTGCAGAAGCTTTTTATCTTGATGCAGTCCCAATAGAGCATTTTTGCTTTTGTTTCCCTTGCTTCTGGTGATGTGTCTAGTAAGAAGTTGCTATGGCTGAGGTCAGAGAGGTTGCTGCCTGTGTTCTCCTCTAGGATTTTGTTGGTTTCCTGTCTCACATTTAGGTCTTTCATCCATTTTGAATTTATTTTTGTGTATGGTATAAGTGGTCCAGTTTCATTCTTGTGCATGTTGCTGTCCAGTTTTTCCTATACCATTTGTTGAAGAGATTGTGTCTTTTTTCCATTGGATATTCTTTCCTGCTTTGTCAAAGATTAGTTGACCATATAGTTATGGGTCCTTTTCTGGGTTTTCTGTTCTATTCCATTGATCTATGTGTCTGTTTTTGTGCCAGCACCATACTGTCTTGACTTCCATTTCTTTGTATCCCCTTTAATTTCTTTTAAGTGTTCTATAGTTTTCAGAGTACATATCTTTTACCTCTTTGGTTAGGTTTATTCCTAGGTATCTTATTGTTTTTTTGGTGTAATCGTAAATGGGATTGATTCCTTGATTCTTTTTCTGATGCTTCATTATTAATGTATAGAAATGAAACAGATTTCTGTACATTGATTTTATATATTGCAACTTTGCTGAATTCACGTATTAGTTCCAGCAATTTTTTGGTGGAGTCTTTTGCGTTTTCTATATAGAGTATCATGTTGTCTGCAAATAGTGAAAGTTTGACTTCTTACTTGATAATTTGAATGCCTTTTATTTCTCTTTCTTGTCTGACTGCTGAAGCTAAGACTTTCAGTACTATGTTAAATAGTAACGGTGAGAATGGACATCTCTGTCTTGTTCTTGACCATAAAGGAAAAGCTGTCAGTTTTTCTCCATTGAGGATAATATTAGCTGTGGGTGTCTTTTGTATATGGCTTTTATGGTGTTGAGGTATATTCCATCTGTACTTTGTTGAGGGTTTTTGTTAAGAATGATTGCTGTATTTTGTTAAATGCTTTTTCTGCATCTGTTGAGAGGATCACATGGTTCTTACCTTTCTTTTATTAATGTGGTGTATCGTGTTGATTGATTTATGAATATCGAACTACCCCTGCAGCCCAGGAATAAATCCCACTTGATTGTGGTGAATGATTCCTTTAATGTACTGTTGGATTTGATTTGCTAGTGTCTTGTTGAGAATTTTTGTGTCCATGTTCATTAGGGATATTGGCCTGTAATTCTCTTTTTTAGTGGGGGTCTTTAGTTTTGGAATCAAGGTAATGCTGGCCTCGTAGAATGAGTTTGGAAGTTTTCCTTCCATTTCTATTTTTTGGAACAGTTTGAGCGGAATGGGTATTAATTCTTCTTTAAATGTCTGGTAGAATTCCCCTGGGAAGCCATCTGGCCCTGTACTTTTGTTTGTTGGGAGATTTTTGATTACCGATTCAATTTCTTTGCTGGTAATTAGTCTATTCAAATTTTCTATTTCTTCCTGATTCAGTTTTGGGACGTTATATGTTTCTGGGAATTTGTTCATTTATTCTGGGTCTCCAATTTTTTGGCATATAATTTTTCACAATATTCTCTTATAATCCTTTGTGTTTCTAGATGGCAGTTGTTATTTCTCCTCTTCCATTTCTGATTTTGTTTGAGTCTCATCCCCCTCTTTTTCTATTTTTCTTTTTCTTCTCCTTCTTCTTCTCCTCCTCCTACTCCTTCTCCTTCCTCCCCTCCTTCCTTCCTCCCTTCCTCCCTCCCTTCCTTCCTTCTTTCCTTCCTTCCTTCCTCCCTTCCTCCCTCCCTTCCTTCCTTCCTTCCTTCCTTCCTTCCTTCCTTCCTTCCTTCCTTCTTTTTTATATGAGTCTGGGTAAACGTTTGTCAATTTCATTGCTGTTTTCAGAGCACCAGCTCCTGGTTTTACAGCTCCTGGTTTTATTGATCTGTTCTGTTGTTTTTTTTAGTTTCTATTTCATTTATTTCTGCTCTAATCTTTATTATTTCTCTCCTACTCATTTTGGGTTTTGTTTTTTCTTTTTCTTCTAGCTCCTTAGGTGCAGGTTAGGTTGTTTATTTGAGATTTTTCTTGCTTCTTGAGGTAGGCCTGTTGCTATAAACTTCTCTCAGAGTTGCTTTTGCTGCATTCCAAAGATTTTGAAACATGTTTTCATTTTCATTTGATTCCATGTATTTTTTATTTCCTCTTTGATTTCTTGGTTGACCCATTCATTATATAGTGACATGTTATATAACCTCCATGTATTTGTGTTCTTTCCAGATTTTTCTTTTGATTGATGTTTAGTTTCTTAGTGTTGTGGACAAAAAAGATGCATGGTATGACTTCAATCTTTCTGAATTTGTCTAGACTTGTTTTGTGGCCTTCCATGTGATCTATTCTGGACAGTGTGTCATGTGCACTTGAAAAGAATGTGTATTCTACTGTGTTAGGATGGAATGTTCTGAATATATCTGTTAAATCCATCTGGCCTAATGTGTCATTCAAAGCCATTGTTTCCTTTTTGATTTTCTATTTGGATGATCTATCCGTTGATGTAAGTAGTGTCTTAATTTCCCCTACTATTATTGTATTACTATCGATTGCTTCCTTTATGTCCGTTATTAGCTGCTTTATGTATTTGGGTGCTCCCATGTTGAGTACATAATTATTTACAATTGTTATATCTTCTTGTTGGACTGTACCCTTTATGATTACATAGTGTCTTTCTTTGTCTCTTGTTACCGTCTTTATTTTAAAGTAGTTTCGTCTGATGTAAATATTGCTACTACAGCGCTTTTTTTTCACTGCCATTTGCATGACAACTTCTTTTCCATTCCTTCACTGCATGTATCTTTAGGTCTGAAATGAGTTTCTTGTAGGCAGCATAGAGATAAGTCTTGCTTTTTAAATCTATTCTTTCACCCTATATCTTTTGACTAGAGTGTTTAGTTCATTTTCGTTCAAAATAATTATTGATAGGTGTGTACTTATTGCCATTTTGTTACTTGTTTTATGGTTGTTTTCGTAGTTATTCTGTGTTCCTTTCATTGATTCTAAGATGCATTTTTTTTAATGCGTAAATTTTTTTTTTTTTTAAGATTTTATTTATTCATCTGACACAGAGAGACAGCCAGCGAGAGAGGGAACACAAGCAGGGGGAGTGGGAGAGGAAGAAGCAGGCTCCTAGCAGAGGAGCCCGATGTGGGGCTCGATCCCATAACCTGGGATCACGCCCTGAGCCGAAGGCAGACGCTTAACGACTGCGCCACCCAGGCGCCCCCTAAGATGCATTTTTTAAACCATTTTAGTATCTCTGAAATTAGGATGCAGTGAATACTCAATATCGTTTTATAATCACCAAAGTCATTCTTTCAAATTTTATCTCTGAAACTAGAATGCATTTTACAATTGGTGATACCTGAGATCTGATGATAATATAATATTATTGGTATTCTTCCCATATGCTTGGCCTTCAGTGTTTTCAAGGTACCATAACTGGGATGGATGCAGTGCTAGTGTCCTAATTACAGTTATGAGCTATAGATAAGTCCTTCTTCTCAGCCTCCCTAATTTCTTGTACCACTTGTGTGAGGCCGGGGCAGGAGGAGTTTCTTGAGGCTCTTTTTTACCCCCAAGAATGTCCAGTTCTCTTCTCTTTTGCCCTGACTTTGGACTCATGTTCTGAGACAAATCTTTGAGTCTATAAAGATGCATAAATGCTTATAAGACTGCAGTTTTCTCAAGGGCAGTGACAGTATCTTTTCTCTCTGTCCAGAGAATCTCACAGATACCCAAGGGCCACAATGAGTGCTGATTTATGATTCAAAAATCGCATTCCAGCTAGTAAAGAAGTGTAACTATCAGACTATGACTAGGCCAGTGTCCATGCTTTCTTGCTTTGCGGTTGATGGCTTTTTTACCTACATCTTTCTCATTGCCTTCCAGGTCATTATCTTCTCTCTCTTTTCTGGTTTCCTAACTTGTGGGCTCCTATAGCATTTACTTTGCACACCTCTGCACTCAAATGATAATGGCTGATCAGAAATAGGAGGAGAGACTGAGGGTAAGGGGTTGGAGGAGAGTAGGCAATAGAGTGGAGAGTGGGTTGGATCTCAGACTGAAGTCATCTCAGGGCTGAATTAGAGAGAAGAAAGGACAGGTTTTCTCCATGGCTTATTCCCAAATTGCATGGGTCTCCCAGGTTCTAGATCATACATCACAGTACTTATACACATCACCATTAATAATGTGTGTTTTGGCAATAGGACTGAAATGAACACTATTCTCATTTGCAGCCCAGGCAGCCTCTTATATATAATTTTGTATTTAAATTCTCCTGATTAAAGCCAAGATAATGACCTTTATAGGAATTCATGACTGAGTAAAGGCATGCTCTCTTTGGGGGCTTCCTGGTAACACATTTGATTCTAAGTTAGATCCAACTCACTGGCACTCTTGCCTGCTTGGAAGCTACCTGGGGCTAACCTGGAGCCAGAGAGCCTTTTTTTCTCAGACCATAGTTGCTGTCAGAGAGTTTGGGGTTATGTTCTTGTCCAGAGCCTTCTTAGCTTGAGCTTCTACTCAGATTTCCTGGGTCTTGACATTTTTCTTTTCCTCTAACCTGATTCACTGGTTTATGTTTCATTGGAGGCCTTTGAATACCACAGAGTTTGTGGGTCACTGTCTGGTGGCTGCCTATTGTCTTACCGATCTCATCAGCTCCCTGCCCTGCGTGCTTCAGAAGAGCTGGGTCTCAGGCGTTGCTCTGATCTTCCTCCTGGCCATAAGCAGCCGCCCAATCATAGTCTCCTGATATTGATTCCCAATGGGTCTGTTTAGTTCCTTCCTGCTGCTGTCCTTGAGGGTATAGAATGTCCCTTTGCTTTTTTGTGTTCCCAGAGTGCCCAGAGGTCATAGAACCCTGCCGATGCACTCCCAGCCCATGCTTCCACCGCCCACCACCTGATGCTGCCATTGTCTCCTCCCCTCTTCCCAACATAGCCAGTCTTGCCCTAACCACCAACCCTCTATAGTCATGGTTGCTGTTTACAGTCTTGTTCCTTTTCGCATTCCAACCTGCCTCTGTATATTGGACATTTGGATAATGTCCGAGCTGGCTTTGGAGTCAAACAGAATTGGGCTCAAACATTGGTACTACACTCTTTTACTGAGGTTGGTTTCCTTAACTTTAAAAATTGGGTATAACAGTGCCCAGTCAAGCACCTGGCATAGTTTGTGTGCAATAATGATTCACGTATTCTTAATATAAGTAGGATAATTCTGGTCAAGTTCATGGAGTTTAGAAACAAACAGACTTGAGTTCAAATTTCCTTTTTGCTTAACCAATGTCAGTTTCAGTATCTGACTCCTAGCCTAGTGCTCTTGGCATTTCTCTGAACTCCCTCTCTACATCTTACTTTTCATGTTGGCAGATATGGACCTGGCCAGCAACTTGGGTGCCGACCATTGTACACTACTGGATCTGAAGAACGGTTTCATTATCTTTGTAAGGGGAAGAGTGCGTGAATAACTAATAGTCACTCAGCCCAGCCTCTTAACAGGAGAATGCTGGCTCTGCATGGCTCTAGGCAGCCCCAGTTTTTCTTGGCTCACACTATTTTTTGGAGAAGAGTGAGCACTAGGGGTGTATTAGTGACAAAGAGTGATGGGAAAATTAATAAGGTCCTTGGAAGAAAAAGTGCTCCTTCTCTTTGGACAAAGAAAAGGTAAGAACCACCATTAGGTTGGGCTGGGACAGCAGGGATAAGCTGAGAGGGCTTAGGAAATTTGCGACTAGATTGTTTGCTGGGAAAGCAAGCCAGTGATTCAGCAATTTTCTCAAGTCAGCAGAAGGAGAAGGGCTGGGAGTGTCAGAGATCATGACTCTGAAGGGAGCAGGTTATTCTTTTTTGGAAGCTTGACAGCAGTCAGGCTGGAGAGAGATAGGTTCAGTATGGATAATTGAAATTCACATGTATTCCCAAATCCTCATTGTTGATAATAGTAACCACAGTCTCTGTCATGTAGGAAGTCTTTCATCAGAGCTGTTCAGAAGCAGCAGCAATGATTGCTTTGATTTTATCTTGTTCCATTTCCTCTGCCCACCTTGAGGGGAACTGCAAATAAACCAGGGGAATAAGCTTAAAGATGAGCTGGCAAACCAGGAAAGAGCAGCTCGCTGTCTGGGCCCTGGGGTTTGAGGTGGAGGAGCAGCTGGTGCCACACAGAAGGCTGGGAGCAGCTCATAAACCTCCTGCCTGTCCCCAGAGTTACACAGGCTCACTTCTTGGTTACTTGGGTCAAATGTGTTCCCATATACAAGGGCCTTTTATGCTTGGTGTAAACATTTTGAAGATTGTAGAAGCGCGATATTTTGTCGTAAGACTCAAATTCCCCAAGTGTCCTGCTTTATTTAACTGCATCGTAACATGAACTGTGTTTGCAATGGACTGGGAAGAATTGCCTTTTAAGAGCACTTATGTGAGCCCCTTTAGAAGTAGAGAAATCACTTTTAAATTATCTTTTTGTAAAACTCTGCATTTCCAATTATTGAGAGTATGTGAAATCTCCCTCTGCTGCCCTGCTTCTAATTTAGTCCTTTAGGAAATTCTGATAACTCCAAATTTGTATTCTCAAAACTTGTTTTTAAAAATAGTCATGTAATTTCTCTACCAAATAGTAGAATTTGCAGGAAATCTTGATGTGCTTCTTGGATTTCCCAAAAGGTCTTTCTTCACCAGGGGACCCAGTGTAGAGAGGGAAGTCCAGAATGATGATAGAGAGGGCCATCCCCAGAGCTCTGCCAGGAGCAAAGGAAGCAGAAATACCTGTCAACTGCACAAAAAGAAAAGTTAATAGGACAAGAACGCTGGGTAGAAACTCACAGTGCTTAATCCCAAGGGGCTGGGAACTTGCTATTTGGATGATCTTGCTGTAAAAGTTTCAAAGACTCAAGGGATTTATTAATAGTTAGGGCATTGAAACCTTTGGCTGCATGCAGCATAGCCCTTTTCAATGGTAAATTTGTCTTTTAAAATATCTAGAACTCGTACCTAATGTTCTTTACTGATTTAAACCAGGCAAGGAGGCAGTAAATCAGATTATCATCATCCTTGGGAAGGAGAGCAATCTGGAATGCTAATTTTTGAGCTGAAATTACTGGAAGTCTCTTCTTTTCTTTTTCTCTTCTTTTCTTTTTCCTTTTCTATTTTTAAGGTTGAGAATAAAAGAGGAGGAAAGTCAAAGGTAAGAAGGTTTTTTTTTTTTCTTCCAGGAAGGTATATAGTCCAGGTTTCCATTCTTGTCACTTGGTAAGTTATAACTTATTGCCTCTTATATTTCCCTAAAAGTATAAAGGTCCAGAGACCCACTTTCAGTGGAGAAAGAGATTTTGTTCCTGTATGGAATATGGACTGTAGGGATTGGTTTAGGGATATTAGCCACCCTGTAATTAGAGATTTCCATATGGCTGATCAAATGTAAGATCATTGTGTTTTCATAGCTTTTTCACTGTGGCTGTATTGGAAAATGCCTTAATTGGTTTGTTTTTTAACTAAAATATGGGGGTTTGGCAAATATGTTTGCTTTTTCCTTCTTTAATTGTGAAGTGGAATTTTCTTTCCACTTAGTGGGGCTATTAGATATTTTCCTTCTAAAGTGAGGCTTGTGTCTCTATATGTATGGTGTGATACATTTTATCCTTTACAAACCTGACCTTCTCAGAATATGGGAGTTGAGTAGCTTCTCTGGTGGTGAGGGTACGTCAGGGAGGAGATCTACTGAGGGAAAGGCCTGAAGTTAGGTGCCAGAGAGCCCCAGACTCAGAACTGGTACCACTACTTACTAGCTCTGTGGTCTTGCAGCCAGTGAGTGCTTGGAGCTTCAGCGTCTCACTTACCTACTTGGGATAGTGGCGTTGGCTCTGAAGACCGTGAGGTTGAGAGTGAGCATAGATGAAGGGTGCAACGTATTGTCTGGTTAATCTGTGGCTCATTCAGCAATACTTAACTGCTGAATCTGTCCCCCACCCCCAACTTCCACCCCAGAACCTGGTTCTGTGAAACTGCAGGTTAAAGTTGAAGGGAAGATAATTCTATTATGAATAGAGATATCATGCACCCAGATTCCGAAGTCCCCTCAGAGAACCTGAAATACCAATTCCAGCTCCCTTTTGTGAGAAATGCTGTAAGAGTTTTAAACACAGGCTCTGAAATCTTCCCTGGAATCATAGGAATTGTAGGCTAATTACAGTGTCACTGTAGTGTCTCATGAGTAATGGTTGCATTCTCAATTGGCTCTTGGGATAATTAATCAGCGTAACTTTGTGAGCCCTCCGTGGCCTTCTTTTCTCAGCAGTGACAACTTGATTAGTTTGGACATATAATAATAGTTTGGTACTTAAACAGGACTGTCTTCATAATGCTCATTTTCATGATATTCATTTTATTCCTCTTGAATTTTTTTAACTTTTAATTATTTAAAGACCTGAAAAATCTTTTTAAAAAGTTAATGGAGAATCTCGAGGCTCTAGTTTTGATCATTTATGTGTTATAATTAGTGGAGAGAATTTTTTTTAATGTTTTTTTATTATATTATGTTAGTCACCATACAGTACATCCCTGGTTTCTGATGCAAAGTTCGATGATTCATTAGTTGCGTATAACACCCAGTGCACCATGCAATACGTGCCCTCCTTACTACCCATCACCAGTCTATCCCATTCCCCCACCCCCCTCCCCTCTGAAGCCCTCAGTTTGTTTCCCAGAGTCCATAGTCTCTCTTGCTTCATTCCCCCTTCTGATTACCCCCCTTTCTTTATCCCTTTCTTCCCCTACCAATCTTCCTAGTTCTTATGTTCCATAGATGAGAGAAATCATATGATAATTGTCTTTCTCTGCTTGACTTATTTCACTTAGCATTATCTCCTCCAGTACCATCCATGTTGCAGCAAATGTTGAGAACTCGTTCTTTCTGATAGCTGAGTAATATTCCATTGTATATATGGACCACAGCTTCTTAATCCAGTCATCTGTTGAAGGGCACCTCGGTTCCTTCCATTAGTGGAGAGAATTTTATCCCTTTTAGAGGGGACACAGCTGTGTAGCAACTGTCAAACTATTTCTTATCAGTGGAGTCTTCCTGGGCTTATGTATTTGAGGAGGAACCAATAACAATTTATCAAACTGGTAAAGGGGGCAGATTTATGTAGGGAATAGAACACTTAGGGAAGCCAGCTGGTACTTAGGTACTTAGCCAACTGATACAATAGGACTTAGGGTAACCAACTGGTACTAGTTTGTCTGAAACTTCTCCTTTTTTTGCACTGAAAATCTTATACCCTGGGAAACCTCCCAGTCTCAGGCAGAGATAGTTTGCCTGGGCTTCTCCTGTTTTAAAAACAGGACATTTCATGTCCTGCGAACCTTGGCTACACTAGGGCAGATGGTCATCCTAATTGGACTGGGAGTGGAGAGGCCCGAGTTCCAGTCCTTGCTTTGTGACAGCATTGGCATGTGGTCTTGGCCAACTCACTTTGTTCAGAAGATGAGGGGGTGTATCATATAATCCTGAAAAGTCCCTAACAGTTTTGACAGGGACAACTTTATGCTTAAGAGGTAGCTTATTTTTGAAATATACCCTGTGTGTCTTTAATTCAGAGTTTTCTTCTGATAAGTTAGTATCCAATTTGTTCTGAAGGTTCATATAAAGAATTCAGGGTCCAAAGTAGATAAAAATGTTCGTAATACTCTGGATCAAATATGAGATGTGGAGGTAGATGATGCTGATAAATATTGCGGTGATAGAGTGAGCAGGTGCCACTCTTGCTGATGTTACAGACCAAACACCCAATGCAAGTATCCTGCATTTCATGGCCAGCTAGGAAATGGGCTGGGATATTTTGTTTTTGCTAATATGTAGTATTTCTCCACTAGAGGGGTTCAAGCCTTGGTTGTGACCCTGGAATCAAGTCTGTTTGTAAATTAGAATAAATGTTGCCAAGGCAAGATCAACTGTGTGCAGAGTTGGGGTGACACTGATGGTCTTTGGGCACTTGGAGTCGGGACTATTGGTACCCAGTGGACAGTGATCACCTAATGCAGCCATAACTTCTCAATTGCTCAGCATGTGCTTGGGATCTAAAGACAAATTAGACATGGCTCCACCTTTTAAAATTTTACTGGTTTATGAGGGGCATGGAATAGGAATAGTAATAGTAATACATTTGCCAATATGGCAAATTCTATAACAGAAGCATAAGCAGAATGATGTGGGAGGGCAGAGGAGGAAGAAATTGATCTACTATTCTGCTCCATAGGCCAATGACACCCCACTCCCCAGCCCACTGGCTCATGCAGATATGTCTATAGCCCAAAGGGGTATTGTTTGGGGTGGGACCAAGATGTCTCAAAGCTGTATTTCTGTGGCTTCATTTTTGGATGTAACAGGATACAATGTCATTAGTATTATTATTGCTACAGCTCAAGGCAAAATATAAAGACAACAAGAATGATTTGGTTTTACATTGAGTTTTCCTGAAATCCTACGCTAACTTACTTTCTTTAAGCTTTTCAGTGTATTAGCTGGCAAACCAGTATGTGCACACATGATAAACGTGTCCTTTTAAAATCCAACGCTTTAACTTAACTCTCTGCAAGAGGAGATAGCAAAGACATTTTGCTTCTGTCATTTTGAATCATCTTTCTCCTTTTAAATAACCGTAAAATTATGACTCTAACATGAAGTTTCTAGTTAAAATGGACACCAGTGTAGCCCCCCCCCCGGTTAATGGTGTAATAATTTTTGGCATAAAGTGATACAGGATGCTTGATTTTAACTGTCTTACATTCAGGGAAACTTGACTTCTGTGTTTAATAATGGAAGTGTGAAGATTTATAGAGTACCGCGAGAAGCATTTCATATATATTGCTGATTTAGCTTCATTGCATCCTTGAGAGAAGGAAGGAAGAGGTATTGCCATGTATGTTTTATAGAAAACAAAATTGGGGTCCAGGACAGGTAGAGGCTTTGCCCAGGAATGCGCAGCTGGTCAGTAAAAACCTTTTCCCTGCTTCCTTGTCTCTTCACCTAAAGTCCTCTCACCAGGTTGTGCTGTCCTTCTGTGGTCAGCAGGATATCTCAGGAAGTCACATTTTGTGATGACAAATTTCACTTGCACTTATAGAAACTCAAACACTACATGTGTGGGAGCCACTCCTTCAGATGCCATTAGAGCTGAGATCACACTGTTTTGAAACTTCTGTGGCAGCATTCTTTAAGGCCTTTTCCCTAACGGTTAAGGTTCTGGAGGGGTTATACACCTTTCTTTAAAAAAAGAATGTTTTGAATCCAAACCAGGTTTCATGGTACAATAGTGCATGTTGCAGCAAAGCCCCGCACATTTCATTAAAGTTGGAAGCAGCTAAGTAGCCTTGTGTGAGGCAGCGACCTGGACATGACAGCTGAGAAGTGGTGGGAAGAAAGGGTCAGAGAATGTGGGGCCTGGGTCTTCGTGCTAACTCTTGTCATAAATTTGCTGGGTGATATTGGGCCTCAAGGTCCTATCTGTTTGTAAAATGGATGGGCTAGGCTGCACTGTCCAGTATGGTAGCTATTTTAATCAATTAAAATTAAATAAAATAAAAACTTCAGTTCCTTAATTGCACTAGCCACATTTCACGTGCTTGATAGCCACATGTGGGTCATAGTGCCATCATGGACAGTGTGGATGTAACACATTTCCATCACTGCAGAACGTTCTGTTGGAGAGCCTAGCTAGATTATCAGTGGTTCTCCAGATGTGTCTCAGTGGATTTCCAGGATTCCTTAGAAATTCCTTAGGGGCTCTGAGAAGAGTAAGGGATAGCTCAGGCAAATGAGGCTCTGCGTTCCCCACCCTGGCTTCATTTTCATCTATTTTAGATAAAATGGGTATTGTAATTTTGAAACACCTTTGAATTTAGGTTCCCTTATGAACTTAAAACTGCCCCCCCCACTCTACCCTGTTACCATTATAACTCTAGAGGAAGAGGGTGGGGGAAGAATAGAAGAATGTTCTAACCAAAGAGAAAGAGGAAGAAAGAAAACCTGTCCCTTCCAGCCTGAGGAGCTGTGGGAAGAAGAGGGGAGATCCAGGAATGGGAGGGAGGACATATGTGTTCTGTTTCTCTCAACTAAAGCTGAGAAGGGGGCCTAAGATTGCAGACTGACGGAAGCTGGGTGTTGGTGCTGCCTCCTATTCAAGGCCCTGAGACTACATTGAGGTAGCACCCACAACAAGCTGGAGTGGCCATTTGGTTAGGCAGAGTGAGGGCCTGACCTTAGCTCCCAAATAGAGCAGAAGGAGCCTTTCTTTCTTTCTTTTTTTTTTTAATTAAAAAAAATTTTTTTGAGAGGGAGAGTGAGCACACACATGCACATGGTGGGGAGGGGCAGAGGGAGAGGAAGAGAGAGAATCTTAAGCAGGCTCTGTGCTGGGCGTGGAGCCCAACATGGGGCTTGATCTCACGGCCCTGAGATCATGACTTGAGCTGAAATCAAGAGTCGGATGCTTAACTGACTGAGTCACCCAAGTGCCCCAGAAGGAACCTTTCTTTAGGGAACCTAGCTGGGCAGTTTGCCAGAAATGGGAGTGGGTAGGGCAGTGTGGGTGGTCATGTTGCCGAGACTACATGGTAGGACATTGGGATAGGACTGTAGAGAAGTTACTGGCCAACCTTAGGGCCACTGCAGGGTGGGTGAGAGCTGAGGTGGGGCCAAGAGAGAAAGGGGTACCCTGGGTCTAACAAGGCCAAAGAATAGTCTGTGAATTCTATCTGCCATAAGTGTCAACAATGGAAACCAGTGGAATGCCTTGGGCTGAGGTAATGGGGTTGAGCAAACGTACCTCACTCATGTGGTCCTAGGCTAGTACACACCCAAGTACATACCCAAGTACACACACCAAGAACAAGACCCAAGAATGGGGTCTTCTCTTCTCCTTATCCCAACCTCCAGTGCCATAGGGCCACATACTCTCCCTGTACACCCAGAGACCATCTTGGAGAGGACCTGAAGAGGGGGAGAAAACCAGAAAGGCTGAGTCAGTCAAAATGAGACTGTTTACTAAATTGAAATGTATTTCTCCATTTGTCTGCCCCATCTGCTCAGGGTGGTATGTTGGCTTTGGGAAGTGAGTTTGGTGGTTTTGTGGCTTTTAAAAATCAGATCAATTACAGAAAATTAAAAAGGTATGTCTTCTTTGTACTGAGTATAATGTAAGTAAATTTATGACCCACACCTTATATTTTAATTAAGATTTCATTTGGAAAAAAGAATCACTACAATATTGAAAGCCACTGGACAGCATAATCTCTGTGGTTTATGGTCTCTGAATCTTTATGATTATTTTATTCTAAGATGTTACGAAAGCAATATAGCCACCAATCAGTGTATCGTCCAGTCAGCCAACAAATGTTTTTCAGTAAGAATCCTGGGTTGTGTGTATTATCCTGGGGGATAATATGCTGCATGTGATCGTATATGTGTGTAGACCAGGTTGTGATGCAAAATGTATTTGTTACTTTGGGTTATGGCCAAAGAAGTTACTTGTCTAGATGGAGAGACAGGATATATATATACATGTAACTGGAGCTTTCCTAGGTCTCAGACTTTTAGGTAACTGGTTATGTCAGCAATGCCAAATGAAAGTTCATTGGGGCTTAGTCTGTTGACAGAGTCTTGGATTCAAGGCCCTGGTGAAGCTCAACTTCTCTTCCTCACCTTGGATTTTCCTAATAAATTTCCCCTCTCTAAGCATTTTTGCAGGTGCTTGTTTCAAGAGATTTATATTACTTGCAACCAAAAGTGCCTTTAATAAGAAAAGAAGGGAGATCTTGGGAGCAGGGAGCAAATTTGAAAGGCTTACTATAATGGTAAAGCACCTGAGAGTGGAAAGGAAAGCCAGCCTCCTCTTCATCCCATTCAAGGTACTCTGAATCTGGCTTCATGTTTCCCCACCACGTTCTTCTCTGTCCTCATGATGCCCCCTGAGTTCCAGCGAGGACCCTCTTTTTCGTGGCTTCCACCTGCCTTGCCAATTCCGATTTCAATCTCATCTCTCAACTTTGTCTAAATTCTGCTTTCACCTCCATACCATGCCCTGTATTCCTCAGGGATGTGGCACTGTATGGTTGTACAGATCCTAATTTTGCCAGTTACTAGCTGTGCAATCTTGTGCATGTTATATAAAGTCTGTACCTTGGTTTTCTCATCTGTCAATGGGGTAATAATAGCATCTGCCTCTTAGAGTTGGTCTAAGGGTTCAGTGCTAAGAAGTGCCTGGCATGGTGAGCACAGTTTGCTATCCTCAGTTTTGCATTTGCATCTCTCACTGTTAATTGCTTATTGATATGTGTGAGTCATGGCTCCTTGCCTCTTTCTCTCTCACTACTTGGTTGTAAGCTTCTTTTGTTTACTTATTAGTACTACAGCCTCTCAGTCTATTCCACATTTTCACAGAATCCAGTTACTTATCTTTTTGGTAACTGAGATAGTATTAGCCTAGCTTTAGTCTTTGCCTCTGCTCTCATTGTTTGTGATTTCACAGATTTGTAGCTCCGGGGCTCTGATAACATCTGCAGGTTCTTTCAGTATCTTGGAATTGATTAATCTGGGTCAGGGTCTTGAAAAATATGTACAGCAGCAGCTAAGGGATCTTACTGTCTTCTCATCCATCCCTGGCTTCCATTCTTTATTGACGATGCATGTTCTACTCTGCAAAGTCAGCATCATTTTTCTTGGTAGCAAAGAGGAAAGCAAAATAGGATTTGAGTAATTCTGCCTTCTCTCTGCAACAGAGTAACATAGTATTTTCTGACTTGGGGATTGCTCCCATTCTCTTCTTGTATGTAACTTAATGTGTTTTTATGGTTTCTTTATTGTGTTGTACAAGGCTTCCCTTATAACCTGTGAATCTGAGTCATGCAGCTGAACCACTGCAACATGACTCTGCTCCTTCCAGAACCTGTCTGCCTGATTCCAGTTTTCTCTCTTTAGCTCCTGCCCATAGAGCAATGTGCTTTGGCTTCTATATTTTGCTTGGTTCAGTATCTGTTGTTTTTTTTTTTTTTTTCTCCCCTTTCTCCCCTGATGTACTTTGTTCCTTGGGTAGAAGTTCAGGATTCAGATGCCTAATCCCTCTAGGGAGATGCGTCTCGATTCAGAAGATCTTTCTTTGGTCCTGGCATGGTCTGGGTTTGTTGGGGAGATAGAAATAAACTGCATCTTAGAATGTGATTGGTGTTAATCGAACACTGTGATAATCAAGTTAAGGCTGTATACATTTCTTTCTTTCTTTCTTTTTTTTTTTTTAAAGATTTTATTTATTTATTTGACAGAGATAGAGACAGCCAGCGAGAGAGGGAACACAAGCAGGGGGAGTGGGAGAGGAAGAAGCAGGCTCATAGCGGAGGAGCCTGATGTGGGGCTCGATCCCATAACGCTGGGATCACGCCCTGAGCCGAAGGCAGACGCTTAACCGCTATGCCACCCAGGTGCCCCGGCTGTATACATTTCTAAACCTGATCTTTGGACTCTGCTTACCATGTTTGAGCCTTTCTTCAGGCAAAATTTGTTGGCCAATGTCATATTGAGGTCAGGAAGATGTTACATGAAGGCAGTTTCCAACTTGACATAAAGAACTTTCTAATAAGCTGCTTTCTGTGGCAGTAAGTTCCCTGTCATTGGAAGTGTTCAAAGTAAGAGCAGATGATCTTCTGTTTAGGATGTTGGAATAAGATTTCTGTATTTGTTGGAAGAGTAGAGCCCCTGAAATCCCGGCTACACAGAAAATTAACTTCAAGGATATCTTTTTTACCTTAAAGACATGTCTTGGTGCCTGTATCCCGGCACCAGGGCAGACAGGACTTAGAGCAAATGCCTGTTGTAGGGTATACATTGTCAAAGCTTAAAGGTCTAAACCTTTTATTCCAGGCTCACCTCTCACTTGAGACTCTAGACATGCTGGACTATCATTACTCTTGTAAACATGTCCTGTTCTCCTTTATTTTCTTGTCTTTGAACATATAACTTCACATTCATGGAATTTGTTTTTCTCCCATTTTTCACCTGGCTAAGTCAACTTGACTGTCAGGATAGTCTGGTCTGGGTGTCCTTCAGTGTCCTCCAGTGTACTTTGGGCTTACCGTGTAGACACATTGGACCTGCTTCATGGTGCTGCCTGTAACCCTTTCCTTGGCTCTCCCCCATATGAAATGGAACTCTTTCTGGGGCCCAGGGATTATGTCAAATGTCTCTTTGTGTCACATAGTGCCTGTCACAGCGTCTGGCACAGGACTAGGAGTCTAATCGGTGGTGACTAAATGAGTGAAAGGAGCTGCACCTGTGGGTTCCAGGCCTTGCAGTCCTAATGTGCCCCTGTTCCCTGATTTATGTCTGTCTCTGTTTCTTCCTTGATGAGTTACAAAGAACTTTTGGGGGAAAAAATAAATGATGGTGTAAGAGAAATTGCCTTAGCACACTGGGGACACCAAACCACCCAGCGTTTCTTTCTTAGCCAGTGCTGGCAAGAGACAGAAACTGTGCCGTGCTGGGTGATCCTTCTCTTTTTTAGTATGACTTGGCAGAATTAAATTATTTTCTCTCTTGCACTTGAGGGAGTAGGTGGATGCGTTAAAATTTAAACCAGTACCTTGTTTGGGATATCAGATCTAGAGACACTTTTGTCAAAACAGAAAGGTGGTGGATGGAGTAATCATTCAGTGTGCACTGAAACTTTCTCTGGGTGTTGTTTTAATTAACAAAGTTTGTTGCAAAGCTGTACTTTGTGTTCTCTAATGCATGCATATCATTTCCTAACCAAATTTATGAAAATATATTGGGATGGTGAGCATTTAAAGAACTTCAGGGAATAAGTCAGAATTGAAAGTTCCAAACAAGTTTAATTATTATTGTGTGCGTATTGTGTTCAGGCCCGTGGCCCTCCCAGGAATAGGCTGACTTCACAGAATGTCTTATTAATTAAAGGAAAAACAAATGTGCTGTGGGAGTAGTTCTTGCCTCTCCTTGGGCTAACCTTGGGAGAATCACTTCAGCTTTTTGGGCCTCAGTTTTCTCAGCTGAAAACTTAAGGGTTTGTTCATCTTCAGGATCTCTTCAGCTTTTTAAATTTGTAAATAAAGCACAAATGTCTGCTTTTCCTTTTTCTGAAGACCTGCACCTGAAAAGTAGCTTTGTGGCTGAGATAATAAACTTATTTCACATAATTTATTTATGCAAGGAATGTTTATTTGAATACTTACAATGTGTAGGTCACTGAGTTGATAGCAAAGTCCTTGTTTAGGAAGCCTTGAGTCTAGAACAGTGGTTGGCAATTTTTTTCTGTAAAGGGCTAGATAGTAAATATTTTTGGCTTTGTGGAACAGTCTCTGTCACAACTACTCAACTTTGCCTTTGTAATGGGAAAGCAGCCACAGACAATATGTAAACAAGTGGGTGTGGCCTGATTTGGCCCATCAGCCATACTTTGTGGATTCCTGACCTAGAATGTAGAGATATTTAGTAAACATATTAACAGATAGGTATATAATATATAAGTGGTAAGTGCCAATTTCACTGAGCTATAAGATCAACAAAAGATAGCACGTTCATTAACAACTCAGTATTTCTGATCCAAACAACTTCATTTTGCACAGGCTTAAATATTGGCTAGGTATTCCCTGTGCCATGGAACCTAAGTGTACTTGTTAAAAAAAAAAATCCTTGACTATGGGGTGCCTGGGTGGCTCAGTTGGTTAAGTGTCTACCCTCAATTTTAGCTCAGGTCAAGATCTCAGGGTTGTGAGATCCAGCTCCATGTTGAGCTCCACACTCAGTGGGGAGTCTGCTTGAGATTTTCCCTCTCTCTCTCATGCTCCCTCTGGCACACACTTTCTCTTTCAAAAAAATAAATAAATCTTAAAAAAAATCCTTGACTTCAATAAGAAACAAAGTGAAGACTGGGAAAGCTATAAGTACCAACACATAATTAATTACTGGGGTGCAGGCTTTGCCATGGTAGAATTTAGGGCAGCTTATCTGCATCAGGTTGAGGGTGGAGCAGCCATGACTTTTCTAAATTTCAGAGTGAGGGGCTGCTGAAGGCAGACAGATTTCCACAGAGATTGGTCATTTTGAAATTGCTATTTAATTATGGCATTTGGTTACATGTAATTAATCAATAATACTACAATTTCTGTTTGCTTCTGTTCAATTGATCTTAATATATAAAGATTTTCTGTAATTGGAAAATGAGTCAGAATGAATAAAAAGTTTTAATCATTTAAAAATATATTTTGGGAGAGGGGTTCCAGATGCTAGCATAAGAAGATTCTGAACTCATCTCCTCCCAAGGATACCACAAACTTGCAACTGCGTATGGAATAATTTCCTCTGAAAAAGATCTAAAACCTGGATGAACAGAGCCTCTACAACAAAAGATAAAAGGGAAGCATTAAAACAGGTAGGAGACCTATGATCCAGCATTTGCACTACTAGATATTTACCCAAAGAATACAAAAATACTGATTCAAAGGGATACATGAACCCCAGTGTTTATAGCAGCATTATCTACAATAGCCAAATTATGGAAATAGCCCCAGTGTCCATTGGCTGATGAATGGATAAAGAAGATGTGGTATACATACACAATGGACTATTACTCAGCCATCAAAAAGAATGAAATCTTGCCATTTGCAATGACGTGGGTGAAGCTAAGGAGTATTATGCTAAGTGACATAAGTCAGTCAAATACTGTATGATTTGACTCATATGTGGAATTTAGGAAACAAAACAAACAAGCAAAGGGGAAAAAACAAAAAAGAACAAACTGGTGTTACCAGAGGGGATGTGGATGGGGGGATGGTTTAAATAGGTGATGGGGCATAAGGAGGGCACTTGTTGGGATGAACACCGGGTGTTGTATGGATGTGTTGAATCACTGTATTGTACACCTGAAACTAATATTACACCGTATGTTAACTAACTGATATTTAAATAAAAACTTTAAAAAAATTGTAGGAGAGACAGAGACATGGTCTTGCCAAACAAACAAACAAAAGACCCACCCTAGGTGTGGGATCCACAACCAGGAGGGATCTTAAAAATACATAACTTTTCCCTGAGAAGTGAGGGATTTGTGTTTCACATCAGGCACCCTACCCCCTAGGGTGATGCATAGGAAAGATGAGTCCTCCAAATGCTTGGCTTTGAAAACCAAAGTGGGTTATGTCCAGAGAAATTATAGAACTGTAGAGAATAAAGAACCTGCTCTTAAATGACTTGTGCACAGACTCCCTTGCCCTCAGACCCAGGGCAAAAACACCAGTTTGAAGAGTGCCTAGACCATACGTGAAGGTTACCCATTTACTAATCTTGAAGCATTTGCTGGAAAGGCAGGAACTTACTGGCATTCTCTCTGTGGATGGAGACACTGGCAGGTGTCATTTTTGTGATACCATTCTAACTTGATGGTGCTGGTGCTGATGGTGCCCCAGTGAAGGTCCCCATCCTTACCCATGTTGCATCCATGTGTCACAGCTGGGCTGGGTGAGAGCCCTGCCCACCCCCATATTGTAGCCATGGCCCCACCACAGCATGAGGGCATGTGCAGCTCACATAGGGAATGCCCCTTGAGTGCCTGGTGCAGGGGCTAGGGGGGGATAATGCTGCTTATGAGACCCATGGGACATTTCCTATACAAGGCCACCCCTTCAGGTTTGGGAGAGGTAGTTGATTTGCCTAATACATAGAAACAAGAATCAGGCAAAATGAGGAGACAGAGCAATATGTTCCAAACAAAAGAACAAGACAAATCCTTAGAAAAAGACTTTAATGAAACAGAGATAAGCAATTTACCTGATAAAGAGTTCAATGTAATTGTCATAAAGATGCTCACTGCACTTGGGAGAAGAAGGGATGAAGACAGAGAACTTCAACAAAGAGAAAATAGAAGGTATTATCAAAAGAAATTACAGAGCTGAAGAATACAATAACTGAACTGAAGAAATACTCTAGAGGGGTTCAACAGCAGAAGAACAGAACAGTGAGCTAGAAGACAAAACAAAGTAACTCACTCAGACAAAGCAGCAAAAAGAGAAAGGACTTTTTAAAGTGGAGGTAATGGAAGGGATCTTTGAGACGACGTTAAGCAGGATAATATTTCCATTATAGGGGTCCCAGAAAGATACTGGATCAATCACTTTTAAAACAGAGAAATGGCCAGAAAACTTACTTGAAGAAATAATGGCTGAAAATTTACCTAATCTAGAGAAGGAAACAGACTTCCAGGTCAAGAAAGCCCAGAAAATTCCAAATAAGGTGAACCAAAAAATATCCACACCAAGACACATTATAATTAAAATGGTAAATTTAAAGAAAGAGAGAGAATATGAAAGAACAGCAAGAGAAGAACAACTTGTTACATACAAAGAAAATCCCATAAAATTATTATCAGGTTTCTTTGCAATAACTGTGACTCTGCAGACCAGAAGATAGTGGCATGATGTATTCAAAGTGCTGAAAGGAAAAAACTTTCAGCCAAGAATTCTCTACCCAGCAAGGCTATCATTCAGAATTGAAGAGGACATTAAGAGTTTCCAGGATAGCGGCACCCGGATGGTGCAGTCAGTTAGGTGTCTGACTCTTGGTTTCAGCTCAAGTCATGCTCTCAGGGTCGTGAGATCAAGCCCTGCATTGGATTCCATGCTCAGCACAGAGTCTGCTTGAGATTCTTTCTCCCTCTCCCTCTGCCCCTCCTGCTTGTGCTCTCTCTTTCTCTCTAAAATAAATAAATCTTTATAAAAAAGGAGTTTTCAGGATAAGCAAAAACTAAAGGAGTTCATCACTACTAAACTGGCCATACAAGTAATGTTAAAGGAACTTATTTAAGCTGAAAATAAATGACACTAATTAATAACAAGAAAACATATGAAAGTAAAAATCTCACTGGAAAAGGTAAATTTATGGTAAAGATAGTGTATCAATCACTTTTAAAGCAAATATGAAGGTTAAAGACAATAGTACTGGGGCGCCTGGGTGGCTCAGTTGTTAAGCATCTGCCTTCGGCTCAGGGTGTGATCCCAGGGTCCTGGGATCGAGCCTCACAGCGGAGCAGGGAGCCTGCTTCTTCCTCTCCCACTCCCCCTGCTTGTGTTCCCTCTCTCGCTGGCTGTCGCTCTCTCTGTCAAATAAGTAAATAAAATCTTAAAAAAAAAAAGACAATAGTACTGAAAATTAACTGAAACTACAATAATTAGTTAAGGCATACATGAAATAAAAAGAAGAAAAATGTGACATCAAAATTATAAAACTTTGGGAGGGGGGCATAAAAATGTGAAGTTTTGGAATGTGTTTAAATTTAAGTTGCTGTCAACTTAAAAATGACCATTATATACATAGGTTGTTATATATGAAGGTCATGGTAACCACAAAGAAAAAGACTTACAGTAAATATACAAAAGAAATTAAGAAAGGAATCTAAACATAGCACTAAAGAAAACCATCAAACCACAAGGGAAGAGAGAAAGAGAAAAGAAAGGAACAGAGATGAACTACAAAAACTACAAAAAAAAATTTATTAATTTTATATTAATAAAATGGCAATAAATACATACCTATCAGTAATTACTTTAAATGTAAATGGGCTAGATCAAAAGACTTAGGGTGACTGAATGGATTTTAAAAAGACTCATCTATATGGTACTTGCAGGAGACTCACTTCAAATGTAAAGACACACACAGACTGAAAGTGAAGGGATGGAAAAAGATTCCATGCAAATGGGAGTGAAAAGAAAGCTGGGATAGCAATACTTTCATCAGACAAAATAGACTTTAAAACAAAGGCCATACCAAGAGACAAAAAAAGGGCATTACATAATGAATAAGAGGTCAATCCAGCAAGAAGGTATAACACATAAATATATATGCATCCAACATAGGAGCACAAAAATATATAATGCAAATATTAATGGACCTAAATGAAAAAATCGACAGCAATACAATAATAGTAGGGGATTTTAATACTCCACCTACTTCAATGGGTAGATCATCCAGACAGAAAATTAAGGAAACATCAGCCTTAAGCAACACATTAGACCTGATGGACCTTACAGATACATACAGAACATTCCACCCAAAAGCAGCAGAAGGCGCATTTTTCTCAAGTGCAGATGGAACATTCTCCAGGATAGATCACATGTTGGGCCAAAAAACAAGTCTCAATAAATTCAGGAAGATTGAAATCGTATCAAGTGGTCTTTTATGACCATAATGGTATGAAAGTCAATTATAAGAAGAAAGCTGGAAAAAAACACAAAAATGTGGAGATAAAGCAACATGCTACTGAACAAGCAGTGAGTCACTGAAGAAATTATAGGAGAAAAAAAAATACCTAGAGACAAATGGAAACAGAAATATGGTGTCATATAGACCAAAGTCTGTAAGATGCAGCAAAAGTGGTTCTAGAGGGAAGGTCTTAATAATACAGCCCTACCTCAAGAAACAAGAAAAATCTCATACAATCTAACTTTACACCTAAAGGAATGAGAAAAAGAAGAACAAACAAAGGCTAAAGTTAGTAGAAGGAAATAATGAAGATCAGAGTATGGAAGATGAAATAGAGACTAAAAAGACAGTAAGAAAGATCAATGAGACTAAGAGCTGGTTCTTTGAAAAGATAAAATTGACAAACTTTTACCTATGCTAACCAAGAAAAAAGAAGAGTGCTCAAATAAATAAAATTAGAACTGAAAGAGAAGTTGCAATTGGTACCACAGAAATACAAAGGATCATAAGAAACTATCATAAACAATTTGACATCTAAGTATAAATGGGTGAATTCCTGTAAATACAATCTTCTAAGACTAAATCACTCAAAAATAGAAAATCTGAATAGACCAATTTCTAGTAAGGAGATTGAATCAGTAATCTAAAACCTGCCAATAAAAGCCAAGGATCTCAATGGTGAATTCTATCAAACATTTAAAGAAGAGTTAATACCTATCCTTCTCAAATTCTTCCAAAAAATTGGAGAGGAGAGAATGCTTCCAAACCCCATTTTTTAAGGCCAGCATTATCTTGATACCAAATCCAGACAAGTACACCACAAAAAAAAGGACAATTACTGGCCAATATCCTTGATGAAATAGGTGCAAAAATCCTCAACAAAATTTAGCACACTGAATTCAACAATACATTTAAAGGATCAAGCAGGATTTATTTCAGGGGTGCAAGTATGATACAACATTTGCAAGTCAATCAATGTGATAAACCACATCAACAAAATGAAAGATAAAAAGCATATGATCATCTCAATAAATGCAGAAAAAGCATTTGATAAAGCTCAGCATATATTTACAATAAAAACTCTTGACAAAGTGATTATGGAGGGAACATACCTCTATGTGATAAAGGCCATAAATGACAGACCTACAACTAACATCAATAAATATTTACAATAAAAACTCTTGACAAAGTGATTATGGAGGGAACATACCTCTATGTGATAAAGGCCATAAATGACAGACCTACAACTAACATCATACTCAAATGGTAAAAAAACAAAAACTTTTCTTCTGAGATCAGGAGCAAGACAAGGATGCCCATACTTGTCATTCTTTTATTCAACATAATATCGGAAGTCCTAGCCATAGGAATAAGGGGCAAGAAAAAAAAAATAAAAGGCATCCAAATTAAAAAGGAAGAAGTAAGACTGTCACCAGTTACAGATGACATGATGCTATATATAGAAAACCCAAAAACTTCACCAAAAGACCGTTAGAACTAATAAATGAATTCAGTAAAGTTGCAGGATATAAAAACAACATATAGAAAGCTGTGGTGTTTCTATACACTAATCATGAGCTATCAGAAAGAGGAATTAAGAAAGAAGTCCCATTTACAATTGCATCAGAAAGAATAAAATACCTAGAAATAAATTTAACTGAGGAGGTGAAAGACCTACACACTAAAAACTGTAAGACATTGGTGAAGGTGATTGAAGAAGAGACAAGTTAATTTCATGCTCATGGATTGGAAGAATTAATATTGTTAAAATGTTCGTAATACCCAAAGCAATCTACAGATTGAGTGTAATCCCTATCAAAATTCCAATGGCATTTTTCATTTCTCATAGAAGTAGAACAAACAATTCTAAAATTTGTATGAAACCACAAAAGATCTCAAATAGCCAAAACAATCTTGAGAAAGAAGAACAAAGCTGGAGGTATCATGCTCCCTGATTTCAAGATATAGTACTAAGCTATAGTAATCAAAGCAATATAGTATTGGCATAAAAACAGATATATAGATCAATGAAACAGAATTGAGAGCCCAGAAATAAACCCACACATTTCAAACACTTTGTGACAAAGGAGCCAAGTATGTACAATGGAGAAAGGACAGTTTCATCAATAAATGGTGCTGGGAAAACTGGATGGCCACATGCAAAAGAATAAATCTAGACCACTATCTGATACCATAACAAAACTAATTCAAAATGGATCAAAGACTTGAATGTAAGACCTGAAACCATAAAATTACTAGAAGAAAAGATAGGCAGTAAGTTCCTTGATAGGTCTTAGTGATGTGTGTGTGGATCTGACTCCAAAGCCAAGGGAAACAAAAGCAAAATTAAACAAGCGGGACTACATTGAACTAAAAAGCTTCTGCACAGCAAAGGAAACCATCATCAAAATGAAAAGACAACTTACAAAATGGGAGAAGATATGTGGAAATAATTTTTTTGATAAGGGGTTAATATCCAAAATATATAAAGAACTCATGTAATTCAACAATAAAAAAACAAATAACCCAATTAAAAATGGGCAGAGGATCTGACTAGACATTTTTTCCAAAGAAGACATACAGATGGCCAGTAGGATATGAAAAGATGTTCAGCATCACTAATTGTCAGGGAAATCCAAATCAAAACCACAATGAGAGATCACCTCACTCCTGTTAGAATGGCTATTATCAAAAAGATAAAAAATAACAAGGGTTGGAGAGAATGTAGAGAAAAGGGAACCCTAGTACACTGTTTTTGGGAATATAAATTGGTGCAGCCACTACTGAAAATAGTGTGAAGGTGCCTCCAAAAATTAAGGATAGATCTACCATATGATCCAGCTATTCCACTCCGGGTATCTATCTGAAGGATACAAAAACACTAATTTGAAAAGATATATGTGTTCCTATGTTCATTGCAGTCTTATGTACAATAGCCAAGATACAGAAACAGCCTAAGTGTTCACTGACAGATGAATAGATAAAGAGGATGTGGGGTACACACACACACACACACACACACACACACACACACACACACACAAACGCACACACACACAGGAAAACTACTGAGCCATAAAGAAGAATGAAATCTTGCCATTTACAACAACATGGTTGGACCTAGAGAGGTATGTATTAAGTGAAATAAGTGAGATGGAAAAAGGCAAATACTGTCTCATTTCACTCATATGTGGAATCAAAACAAAACAAATGCACAAACAACAAAATACAAATATGAACTCATAGTTACAGAGAACAGATTGATCGTTACCAGAGAGAAATGGGGTTGAGTGAGTGAAATGGATGAAAGGTATCAATTGTATGGCGATAGACTGGACATTTGATGGTGATCACTTTGTAGTGCATGCAGATGTTGAATTATAATATTGTACACCTGAAACTTATATAATGTTATATACCAATTTACCTTAATAACAGTTTTTTTTGGAAAATCTTTTTTTTTTAAGGTTTTATTTATTTATTTGACAGAGAGAGAGAGACAGCCAGCAAGAGAGGGAACACAAGCAGGGGGAGTGGGAGAGGAAGAAACAGGCTCCCAGCAGAGCAGGGAGCCCAATGTGGGGCTCAATCCCAGGACCCCAGGAGCACACCCTGGGCCAAAGGCAGATGCTTAACGACTGAGCCACTCAGGCGCCTCTTTTCGGGAAAATCTAAATGCATTTCTTCTTTGTTACCAATGCAGAAACCAAAAGTTTCATTTGCTTTCTGGTGCCAGGCTTCTTAAAAAACTACGGCAATTTAATAATGCTCCTTTTTGCAGAAGTACATTTGCAGACCTGTCTAGGAGACTTACGATTAGTAAAAAAAAAAAAAACAAAACCCAAAGTCTACTATTCAGAGATGATTTTGCTGCTCTGTAGCTGTAATGGTGATATTACCTTCCTCTGCAGTCATTTTTAGTTCTTTGTTTTTGTGGTGAGCTGGTGTGATGCAGAGGAAGGCTGGCCAGGTCCTTGGCCATGCTTCTCTAAGTGGCTTTCCCCTCAAACCCAGTCTGTATCAGGCCTGTTGGGTTGTTGGAGAAAAAAATAAAGACCCCATGAATGATGTGTGTGAACACAGAGCAAGTGACATTTAGACCCCCTGTGAAGTGGGCCCCAGCAAACAGATATATAGTGATATTTCTTTCCAGGAGCATTAGCAGCAGGATTTTCTGATGAACGGGAAAGGCAGATGACTAGACCCTTTCACTGTGTACAGACCCATGTATTAGACTTTGAGTGTCATTCTTTCCTTTTGCTTCAGCAGTCAACAACAGGCCTCCTGAGGATGCCGAGCAGCTTGTTTAAGAATCCCTAAGCAAAGTGCGAAAGAAATGGATATTTACTGATTGCCTTCTTTGGGGGCATTTAATATACTTTATCTCACTTAATCTTTATAACACCTATGTGGTAGGAATTATTATACCATTTGCCTTAGGAGGAAATCAAGGCTCAGAGAGGCTAGGAGGTTAAATGACCTGCTCCAAGTCATGTACCTAATAAGTAACTGACCAGAGATTCTGCAGCTTGGGTTTCAAAGCGTCTTTCCACTCTACACTTCTTCAAAACAGTTTGGTGAGAAATAGTCAAGTGATTTTGCCAGCAATTCAAAGAGAGAAACAGAATCACACTCTAGTACAAATTGGAATTTAGTGCAAAGCCTTCCATTCATAGGCAGAGAAGGTAAGGGCCCATGCAGTGGTTCTCAGCCTTGAGAACACACTGGAATCATTCAGGGAGCTTGAAAAAATGCTGAAGCTTGTGTCTCATCCTGCTGATTCTGATTTGTTTGTCCTGGAGTGTGTCTTGGGTGTGGGATTTTTTAAAAGCTCCTCAGGTGATTCTAATGTTCAGCCAGCAAGGGCTGAGAACCACTGGCATGGACAGATCATATGACATGATAAGGGTTGACATCCTCTTGCAGCTCATCTGGACGTGATTCATGGGACACTTGAAAATATAGATAAATATTTCTGAGACAGGAAAGACATAATCTCTGGGGTTTCTGGTTACAGCAGCTTTTTGTCCAAATCACAGTAAATTTCATGGCTTAACCTGAATCCCAGTGCTGGTTTGATGCCCTCCCAGACTACATCCCTTAGGGACATATAGAACGTGGTTTTAAAGCATTTGAACTATGATTTTGAGATTTAACGTTTGGGATTTTGCTTTAGGAAAAAAGCAAAATACTCGAATAACAAAAATGATGGATGTACGATTTCAGAAAGGCCAAGAATAGATGACACCAAACCTGGAAATTATTCTCCTTGGTTTTTAATTTTGGAAGAAATTTCTAACTTAATAAGATATAACCATGGATGGAGTCTCAGAGTAAAGGCGTGGGGAAAAATCTCATCTGAATTCAGAGAACATAAGGAAAGCCTGATACACTGATTCTCATTACATGGTTTTGTCTAGCTCTTTTTTACAAGCTCAGCTGGAAGAGATGACAGCTATGAAAACAAGCTGTCCTTGAATTGGTGGCAGTGGCTAGTGCTGTTTGAGATGAGTGGGTTTTAGATAGGGACCTGGTGGTATGGCATTTTACATTTTATAGAGCATATTTACACATATTCTATCATAGGGTGATTGCAAAATGGCCCTAATTTTTCAGTCTTCCATGTACACAGGCCCTTTGAAATGTGATTTTGGAGTCTATTTCCAGCCTTTGAATCTGGGCTGGTCTTATTTACTTAGCTCACAGAATGTGATGTAAGTGATATGATGCCAGTTCTGACTGTAGGACTCAAGAGCTTACATGCTTTCTTTGCCACTACACGGAAATGAGTCTGGGCTTGCCTGTTGGAAATGAGGGATAGCATGGAGCAGAGCTAGTTATCCCAGTGATGCCATGGTGGGTCAGCCAACAACCAGCTGACTACAAGACTCATGGGCAGGCCCTTAAAACTATCCTATCAAATCCAGCCAAGATCAGCAGACTGCTTCACTTTTTCACCAGCCCAGGAGAAATAACAAATAAAGTTACTGTGGCAAAAGACAACAGGTGCGCATCCTCATGTGACAATAGAAAGAATTATAATAATCCCTTTCTAGATGAAGAGACTGAGGTTGTGAGAGTTTACATTTAGGAAGCATCCCACCATTATGGAAAGTGTAGGTGCTTTCAAATCATACACATGCTTTCAAGCCAGGGGAAACGTTTGATTCTGATATCTACTAGTTGTAAAACCTTGGGATAATATTTAAGTTTTCTGAATCTGTTTCTCCTTTTGTAAAGTTGGGATAACAGGACATGCTTATAAAGTCGCTGTAAGGATTGAAGGAGGCAGCCTGTGGGAAGGGCCCTGTTCACTGTTAAGTTCTCTGTAAGTTACAGCTGTTGCTGGTGTGACAGTGGCTCAAGATTACATGGCTGGGATGGCTCAGGGATATGAATGCAGGTCTTATAATTCCCAATTCTGCAGACTTCTTGTTTCTTTTCCCTTTTTCTGGCCCATTTCCTTTACCCTCTTTTCTCTCTCTCTCTCTCTCTCTCTCTCTCTCTCTCTCACCTCCTGTGGTGTGTTTTAAGGACTTATTTTGTGTTTTCAAGCCACCATCAGCTCTGCCTGACTTTTAAAAACCTTGCTTTGCCCTTGAAGTATCTTCTACTTACTTTGCATAAAGATTATTCACCCTCAACAATAATGTTTATATTTTATCCAGATATAAGAATTGTCCACCTCTTTGCATTTGAGAATACAGTTTTATTCTTGATTTCTACTTTATTGCAATGAAATGAGCTCCGTGGAATAAGCATTTTAGTCCTTGCTTTAAACTTATGTCCATTTTGTTTATTATTTGTTTATTGTTTCTCCACATTCAGATGATTTCTCTTCAGACTCCTAGGAGCCAGCAAGCAAGGACGTTTCACGGCACACTGCCCAGGTATGTGGGTGGTCAGTGCACAGCCCTGACTTTTGAAATAACTGTAAGAGCAAGAGTTGTGTAGAAGAAAACCAGTACATCCCAGAGTCCCACTGTCTAAACTTGTGGAAAGAAAGGAAATATACATTAAGATTATTTGTGGAAACAATTATTCAGTACTACTGGTTTCATCAAAATGTCTTTTAGCTAAAATGTGGAAGCCTACTATTAATCAAGTTGCCTTGGGAAAGATCACTGCTTCCCTTAGGATCCTGCTTTTAGCATCAAAAAGCAGATGTTTTGCTACATAAGAAATAAGCATTTTTAACAGCAACATGCAGAGTTTAGTCAGCAAGAAACACCAAGTTTAATTTACGGTTGTGGCTCCATTTTTCCCTTGGAATTATTAACTCCAATGATACTAACAAGAACTAATTCCTGGCCTTCTGAGGTTGCTGGTCTTTTTTATCTTAGATCAAGCTTTTCTATAATTTCTAGGCTTAACATGGTTAAACTATTAAAGCCCTGATGATTTAATCTGTGGTACTCTGGGTATAATTATATACCCAGATTTAAAAGAAATCGGTAATTGTGGATCTTTAAGCATGATTTTTGAAAACCGTACCTCCAGAAGTATGGCTCACTATACTTGTATTTTCGTTTCCTATGTTCGTTTCTGTATGTAAATTACCTTTGATATACCCTCAGGTTGGCAAAACTGAATGCTGTTTTAAGCTGAAAATGACTTAAGTGAAATGTTCTGTATTTGTTTGTAAGTGGTAGCTAGTAAAACAATCTATTTGAGAAAAGAGAAATTAAACACTCATTTAGGTTCAGTTTTCACCTTTCCTACATAATTGTTGAACCAAGGACACTGATGGCCAGAGCTGGAGTTGTGGCTTGGTAAATAGTCTTTTTTTTTTTTTTTTTTTTTAATAGCAGACAGATTTAAATGCATAGAATCTTGAAATCTGAGCCTTGGGTGGTATGTGGATACCATTTAGGCTTCACACTCAATAATGAAGCCCTTTCTAGCATTCCATCAAATGGTCTTGCTCTCATTGTTGGAACCGCCAGTGAGGGAGGACTCATTACTCCTTGAAGAGACAGCGTATCCCTTATGACACCACACATTCTGTTATAAAAATTGTAATTAGCTTCCAATTCCATGCTCCACAAAGCAATCTTACTAGTTTAGGCACAGGCACTGAAATAATTCAGAACCTGAAAGTAGGCCCAAGGGTAGAAATTAAATGCTGTTTTGTGTTCCTCATTTACAATCTTGTTGATGGTTCCAGGTTGCCGACTCCATCTGATACTTTTCTTCCTTTCTGCTGAGTGATTTGAGGGACATCACAGGGTCAGCATATATTTTAGTTTTTTCTACAGTGTTCCACTTGGCCCTGAACACAGCTATAGCAGCATAGTTAGACATTTAGGATGTTATTCTTTCAATTTAACCATAGAATGGGAGTGGACAGGGCAGTGGGGATGTTTGTGGTTGGGCTTGACTCGGTACTAGATGAGTATTGGTGTATCCAGGACTTTATCTTCCTCAGCTTTTAAAAAAAACCTGCTTCTTGAGATGAGTTGAATCATAAATTCAGAGATTTATTTTTCTCTCAGAATGTTGGTAGTAAAGGCCCTTCTTTTGTGCCAACTGCTCTTGAGTTTTCTTTATAAGGATAAAAAAGATATATACATATAAATGAATTCTGGGATGAAGCTTTGAACTACTTTTAGATGTTATAGAAGGAAATCTGGGTACCTTATTATTGTGTAGTTTATTTTTTTCTTTGTGTTACTTGCTCTATATTAATAAATTCCATTTTCTTTTCCTGGGCATATGGGAAAACTACATTTCCTGGTATCCCTTGCAGGTGGTTTGGGGCCATATGTTGGATTTTGTCCAGTAAAATATGGTTGAAATTAATGTGTGCTACTTGTAGGCTGGTCATAAAACCCACTGTGCAATTTCCCACATTCTCCTTCCCTTTTTGGGAGAGGCCGTGCATTAGGGATGACAATATAAAAAAATAAGGAGATTTAATTCCTGAGTCATTTAATTAAGATCTTAATTATTCCATAATTATTTTTGACATCAAAGCCATTCTCATTTTAATTATGCAAGTAAAAGGGGAAGAAAACACCTTCCCTATTTCTTTACCTTATTATATAGGTATTTTAACTTTGTAAGTGGAATAAATAAAAAACACGATAAGTTGACAATTTAAAAATAATGACATAATCCTAAAGGGGATTACTTGATACATGAGATAGAGGAGCAGGGAAAAAGACTTTAAAAATGTAATATTCAGAGGTTGGACAAATGCCAAATTGCCTTTCAAAGATCATCTCGATGTGAATGTTTCTAAAACTTGATTATATGCTCCAGTGTTAAAATCAATGCTTTTTTTCAAATGCTAAGACAAATGATTCCTGAAAGGTCCAGTTTGCTTTACAATACAGCTTAACATCGAAAGGAAAATATTAGTGCAGTAAAGCATGTACTACCATAATAGAATTTTCCCCTCCATTTACTATAGTGGCATTGCTGCAGGCGAGTGGTGTGAGCCGCCATATACAATATATTATTTTTATAAATCTTAATACAAATATGCATTTTTTTCACTAGCTTTTTCAAGATTGATATACCCCAATCCATATGACACAAATCTTATTGAGAAATCATGGGTGAAACACAAGACAAACACAGTTTCAATTTAAAGTACAGGTTGTCCCCAGCAAACAGTTCCTAATGATTAATCTGTAGGAAACTTAATTACTCAATAGAATCGATGTACTAGCCTGGTTGGTACCAGGTTTCCTGCTCAACCACATCCATCCACCCACCCAGTTGCTGCTTCTACTTCATAATGTGCTCTCCCACATCTCTACTTTGGAAGCATACTTTGAATATTCTCATTTTTGCAGATGCTGTGCACTTTTTTGGGTGAGCATATGTAGAGCTTAATTAACCTTTATTACTTTGAAACCCATATTCATTCTTAGGTTTAATTTATCTCTTTCTGCTTTTGAATGTTCAACGATGGGGTTGGATAACAGTGGAAGCATTTGGGAAAATCTAATAATTATCCCAGCTTGGCCACTACCGAGTTGCATAATTGCAAGCAAATTATTCTACTTTGCTGAATCTCTGTTTTACTGTCAGGAACTGACAGCAATTACCACTATTTACCTCCAAGTAGATTATTCCTTTTGATATTTGTCTTTTAAAATGCCAGAAAAAAACATTATGGTTGATAAGAGAGCTATGAAAAAGATGATGTGGTGTGGAACTTTGCGTCAGGAAAGCAGGGTGCAGATACAGGCTCTGTCATTTATTGGCTCAAAATCTTAGACAAGTCATTAATTTCTAAGCCTGCTCTTCGAATATGCAATGGGATAATCTTACCATTATTACAGGGTTGTGAGGAGGATGAAATGAGATCATGTAGACAAGTGCCCAGCGCGGTGCTGATCTCTAGAAAGGGCTCAGTAAATTTTTGTTAAGTCTGGAGAAATCAGGTGTGAAACCTAAATTTGCCTGCAAATGGCATAGAGCAGTGGAGAGTGACACCATCCTATAAAATTTACCTGTTTGTTGATTCCAAATTCATGCTGAATAGGGGTGCCTGGATGACTCAGTCGGTAGAGCATGCCATTCTTTTTTTTTTTTTTTTAATTTTGTATTTATTTGACAGAGAGAGACACAGCGAGAGAGAGAACATAAGCAGGGGGAGTGGGAGAGGGAGAAGCAGACTTCCCGCTGAGCAGGGAGCCCGATGGGGGGCTCGATCCCAGGACCCTGGGATCATGACCTGAGCCAAAGGCAGACACTTAATGACTGAGCCACCCAGGTGTCCCAGAGCATGCCATTTTTGATCTCATGGTTTTGAGTTCAGGCCTCACATGGGAAGTGGAGTTTACTTAAAAAAAAAAAAAGACAAAATTGAGTCTAGTATTACAGGGTAAAAAACAAAAACACAAATTCATGCTGAATAAATAATTCTGATTTAATTCTTATTTCACTAATCTTGAGAGTGGAGAAGGAAAAGGGAAGGATCTTTTGACTATTTACTTATAATTCCATAAGAGAATCAATTGGTAAGGCTAAAACTCCTGTCAGTCATTCCCTGCTCCAAACCTTCTGATGGAGTCCATTGTATTTGGAATAAAATCAAAGTCCTTACCAGGGCCCAAGAGCCCTACAAGGTAGTAGGCAGGCTGCCTGTGTACCTCAGCCTCCCTCTGCTCCTCCTGGCTTTTCTCCAGCCCCACACACCTTGCTGTTTTTAAACACTGAGTTCATTCCCACCTGAAGCCCTTTAATATTGCCTTTCCTTACAGGGAACATCTTTCTCCTTTCTTTCTTTCTTTCTTTTTTTTTTTTTTTTAAAGATTTTATTTATTTATTTGACACAGAGAGAGAGACAGCCAGTGAGAGAGGGAACACAAGCAGGGGGAGTGGGAGAGGAAGAAGCAGGCTTCCTGCTGAGGGGGGAGCCCGATGCGGGGCTCAATCCCAGGTCCCTGGGATCACGCCCTGAGCCAAAGGCAGATGCTTAATGACTGAGCCACCCAGGCGCCCCATCTTTCTCCTTTCTTTCAGATTTTTTTCCATAGCCGGGCCCTTTCTATTATCCAAATGTTCCCTCTAATATCACTTCTTCAGTAAGAAATCTCTCAGTCACCCCTGCTTCCCCACCCTGCCACCCTCTATCGCATTAATCTGCACATTTTTTATACAATTACAAAAAATATAAAGCAGCACTTTTTATTACTTAAAATTAGACTATGTATATATTTGTGTACTTGTCTATTATTTGTCTCTCCCACTAAAATATAAGCTCCAAGAGAGCGGAAGATGTTGTTTGGCTCCTTGCTATCCCTCGGATCCAGAGCAGTGTTCAGCACAAGCAGGCACTCCAAACTATTTGTTGCACAAACTCATTTACTGTGTGGATCACCCTTCTTACTGCCTTCGGCACTGGGATACTGTGTTTACCATGTGAGGAAAATGTGAAAAGGGCCAAATGTTAGGTGTTCAGAGGTAGCCACACTTAGCTCTCTACAACGGAGAGCTCGCCGAAGGAAGATACTTTTACAAGTACTGAACTTTCTGTTGGTAAAGAGGGTGGGGTGAGAGGAGGAAGATGTTGACTTGGGACCTCACGAAAGGCTTTATGATTCCTGCGGCAGTGCTGAAGATGCCACTTGCCAGGCTGTGGGGCAGAGAAAGGTGGTCTTACTGGACATTAGAAGAGGGAGGCCTGGAGTCGAGGAGGAACTGAATTGAGACTTGGTGGATATGTTTTGTTCATGAAAGCTACCAACAGGGACCTGCGTACAATGATCCCCCATGCCGTCACCCTGACCCACAGAGGACCTCGTGATTCTGTCTTGCACGTGGATGTTATTCAGCTGCATTCCCTCCTGCTCCCTCTGATGCCCTTCCATCTCTCTCCCTCTCTCTCTCTCTCCCTCTCTTTTAGCCTTTATCCATGGCCTCATTTACTCTCTCCCTTCTTTGAGATTTTATTCTTCCATTTTGAAATTGTTCACATCTTTCAATTTTTCTGCAAAGCACTGTATGCCTAAGATAATGCAAGTAGTATAGAAGAGTTTCTGAAAAAAAGCAAGTGGCTGCTGCCCCTTGAGGGCTGCTGCCCTCAATTCTATTTCCGTGAGACCAGTTCCTTTGTCATTTTAGTCCTTCTGATGTTCAATGCCGGCACAGATTAGTCCTGTCTAATGGAAATGTGATGTGAGCCACATATATAACTTTGAATTATCTAGTAGCTACATGAAAAAGTAAAAGTACACATGTACAACTCATTTTAATAATAGATTTTAATTAACTCAGTGTATCTAAAATATTATCATTTCAACATATAATCAAATTGAGCTTATTAATGAGATAGTTTACATTTTTGTATTGTTTTCAAAATCTGTTAGGAATTTTATACCTGCGGTACATTTCAATTTGGATTAGACATATTTTAAGTGCTTAATAGCCACATGTTACTGTTTTGGACAGTGATGTTCCAGGTAGTGCATGCCAGATCATATTTTAAAATTTGTATAGTATACATTTATTATATATAATATATAATATATATCATTTTCTTTGATATGAAAGGTAAGGTTGCTTGTACCCTACTCTCTCCTCCTATCCTCTTCCTCATGATTTTATATATACACACACAGGTGTGCATGTGTATATCTGTGTATATGTATATAATTTGTACTTATAATTTCAGTTCTTTTAGTGGTCACTTTTATAGCTTTAATTAAATAATATACCTAATGCTCTGTTTCTGATTCTTCAGCTTCAGTAATATCTCAGTTATGTCTCTTGACCCCTCACTTTATGATGTTTCCACTTCTACCACATTCTGTACATTTCCTCCCTCTTTTTGCATTCCTTCTTTTGTCAGCCACACGTGCATAAATCCCAGGTTGTAAATATTTACAACTGATTCTGCACTCACGTGTTTTAATCTTGCTAAAAAAATTATATAGACAGGGCGTGAGTCTCTGTGTAATTTTGATTAATATTGATGGGCATACGGACAACCAGAACTTGATCTACCTAGATAGAGCTACAGACCAGAGAGAAAAGGAGTTTCCTTTCTGTCGGCCAATAAATTATGTAGTAGTGGTTTTCGATAATGGAATGAAGTAGCAGATACTAATTTGAACTGGGACTTTTATTATTTTATGAGGCCATTCCTGAAGATTAAATATAGTAAGGAAATATATTCACATTTGATATGTAAATGATTTTTCCTCCTTCTGAAAAGTTGGCTCTTTATGGATCATGGTTATATCCTGCAAAAGACCAAACGCCGAGGGCCTGGAATCAAAGGAACACAGAATCCGAAGTGTCATGTGTGTTGTGGTGGTATTGGGGGCTGATATCATTCACAGAAGAGAGTATTTGTAGTTACTTTGATTTTTAAAATTAGAATTCGATGTATTAAAATTACAAACTAAAAAAATATTTTTAATTGAACCATTAGATTCAATTCCTAATTATTATTATTCTATTTATAATTCTAGTAAATGTTACAATCACTTTAAAAAGTTTATTAATTAACCTGATTGTTGTCTTTTAAATATTTTAAACTTTAATGGATTTGCTTTTCTTATGAAGTAAATGCCTATAACAGGTAAATCACTTCTAAGTACTTAAAATGCTCTAGCTAATTTAATAAATAAAATTTTTAAGTATTGTAAATCTCATATCTTTTGTATATTCTAATACTATAGACAAAATAGGCAAACCCATTTATACCTTTTAACTTAAACTGTTAAGTCTAAAACTCAATTATTTGATTACATATTTTAATCTGTCAGATGCTTTGGTGTGCCAGATTAAGCAATTGAAAAATATCGATACTGTGGATTTGTTTACTTTTATCATTTCTATTTATCTCTCAATCTTCTGGCCGTTAAGAAGTCCTTACCTACTGAGAATAGGGTCCCCATCCTGAGCAGACTGGGGCTCCTTAGCTGGCTGAGAAGGCTAACTGACCAGAGATTTGGGGTGGGGGCAAAAGCTGGGGTGGTGTTCCTTACGGCTGCCTTGAGACCTGCTCAACACCCTGATCTATAAAATGTGATTTGTTTTGCAGCCCAAGTCCCTGGAGTCCAAGTTAAGACTTTACTTTTTATGTGACATATGTGAACTTTATTGTTCGATTTGGGTAGATGAAATTCTGCAACTCCTATCTAGATTGTTCTATCACTAGATGGGAGTCAATTAACTGATTTGAAGCTTGAATCTATTCTTACTTTTCTTCTTCAGCTCTCTAACTGGCAGGGCCAGGACTCATAAATATTTAAGTAGATTCTATATGTCTCATATAGAGACATTTCCCTGGCTTTTCAGTTATCACACTAAGGCCATGTGCCTATGAGGAGATAGTAGTCACTGTATTTGGTTTGGTTTGTTTTTTGGCAAATAATTGGGAAGTCATGATTTTCTTTGTATATCATGAACATGGAATATCATTGTGTTGAACCTTGCAGTAGAACTTTCAAGTAAAAAGAGCTATCATTCCATTGAATTAAAAGCCTCAAAAAATGTTGAGCACCCAGGACTTCAAACACAGGATCAGAAGCTGGAGAAACTCTGCAAAGGGACACCTGCTTTGGGGCGAGGTGGAACTTAATAGCTTCTAGCATCCCTTATGCTCCCATACCTAAGGGTGGAAAACAGAGGCTATACAAGTTTTAGGCCTCTTATTTTTCAGACTCTTTTCCTATTAACTCCAGCTTATACTACTATTATTACTTCTTTTAACTTTTTTTTTTTAAGATTTATTTATTTGAGAGAGAGAGAGAGAGAGCAAGAGCAGGAGGGGCAGAGGGAGAGGGAGAGAGAAGCTCAAGCCGACTCTGCACAAAGCATAGAGCCTGATGTGGGGCTCGATGCCAGGACCCTGAGATCATGACCTGAGCCGAAACTAGAGTCAGATGCTTAACCGACTGTGTCACCCAAGTGCCCCTACTATTATCACTTCTTGAGTGACTGGTATGTGCCACGTCATGAGGCATTATCATCTCTAATGAGAGTAGGACATCCTTCTTTTGCTATGTTAATATTCTTACCTCTGATCTATTACTCACTACTCCCCACTGAAAGGAAAATAGCTAATTTCGCTGGTCAGTGTCTGAAATATTCCTTGGATCACACCTCCCTGGGGAACTGAATTATAGGACTCTGAGATACTTCCTGCTCACATCTGCACTCTGAGTCCATGGGCTTCTCCCCTGTGCCTGTATGGGTAAGGCTATGGGTAAGGCACGCCAGGCATGCTGTCCAGAAATCTTGGTAAATAGACTAAGGAGTCTGCTCAGACAGGCCATCATTCTAGAGTTTGGAGAACAGGGAGGAGGAAGCCTTGCTTGAATTCCTTACCTTGTTTTTCCATCTACCTGTTGGTAGAGTTGGGGTTTGGGGCACTTGCCCAACTATTGATAAAATTGATATTTGTTTCTCATTTAGCTATTGGTTCTTGTGGGCGTATTTGTTTTGGTTGAGAATCCCAGAATGATAGATGGAGAATGGGGAGGATTTAAAATACCACTCTAAGGCCCCACAGGTCCTCATATTCAAAAAAGATTAAGTAACTTGCCTAGGTCACATAATCTAGTAAGTGGTTGAACTAGGGTTTGAACATAGATCTGTCTCCAAAACCGGGATGCATGCCATGCTGCCTCAATGCTCCTGAACCACTGCGGGGTTTGAGCAGGGGAGTGATCATGACCATCACGTGTGGCTGCTACTTTTTAGGGAGTACCAGTCACACTGTAGACATGTAATTCAGTGGTTCACAACAGTTTTGGTTTCAAGGCCCCCTTACACTCTTAAAAATGACTGAGGATTCCAAAGAGCTTTTGTTTGTGTGGATTTTATCTTTTAGTATTTACTGTATTAGAAATTAACTAAAAATTTTATAATATAGGAGCACCCATTCCATTAGCCCTCAGAGTGTTGAGGTCATCATATGTAGTATAGCCTCTGGAAATCTCCACTGTATACCCATGAAGCACTGAGAGTGAAAAACATGTCTTAATATTATTATGAAAGTACTTTTGACCTTGTGGTCCCTTGAAAGCACCTGGAGGATCTCCAAGGCCCCCGACCACACTTTGAGAAATAGTATGGTAACTGATTTGAGAGCAGGTGGGCAGGGGTGGAGATTTAGTCTCATCTTGAGTGCCAGAGGCTGCAGGACAGACTTCCAACAGAAGCCCTCACACACCCACTGGCATGCCCTGTATCCAGCCTGACAACACTTGGTGTTCCTCTCATCTGCTGATCTTGGTGGCCAGATTTTGACCCCTGCCAAACTCCAAACCTACCATAGCATTTCACCATGGGGTTGAAGTGTGTGTGTTTGTGTGTGTGGACATGCACATGGGTATCTACTGTCAGTGACATTTGCTTCTTAGCATTCTGGGGACATGTGAGCAGGTGATTGTATGGCTATGGCCAGTTCCTCAGGTTGTGCATTCATACACTAATTTACACACACAAACACACACACTTTTTTCCCCCCTTTAACTTAAGGGGGTGCCATATTTCTAATTTGCTCAAAGATGCTCTGTATGTTAAATATAGCTCTGAAGTAATATGATTGGACATGGTCTTTTGGAAAAATTACTCTGGCATCATCATGTGTCAAATGGTTTGGAATGGGAAAAGGCAAGCTCTGGGAAGGTCTGTTAAAAGGAATCCATCTCAGGAAAACTAAATTAGTTAGGATTATTTACATTTATAAAGTGAGCTATATTGTTGAACAGTTTCTGCAGGGGAGTCTCGTTGCTTAACTAATATGGAACATATTGGGAATTCCCTGACAATCCTGAGTTTACTTTTCAACCTTCCATTTACATTGCCCTTTAGTTTTCCCATTTGACTGCATGTATAATTTATTCAGTTTTTTCCCCATGGTTAACCTATTTGCCGTTAGCCCTAAGGGACTTCTTGCACTTTAGATCCACTTTTGAATCTTAAAGACATTTTGCTTGTTTCAATTTCCTATTCAAAGGGAAACGTGGCCACAGCAGTGGTATCACTTCCCTTCAGTGCCCTTTGTGGGCTCAGTGATTGATCTAAGGATGAATGAAAATTGAGAGCGAGCTCCATAGTCCTTGCAGATAAGAGGCTTGTTTGCATTGCAAGCTTGGCTTTGTAACTACCTCATGTGCACTCTCTGTTCTCCTTCGTGTGTGCAGTAACTGTACCTTACAACGAGGTCTTGAGGCACCCAGTGGGAACAATCCAAAGTAGGAAAGCAGTCGTTAAGCGTCTGCCTTCGGCTCAGGGCGTGATCCCGGCACGCCGGGATTGAGCCCCACATCGGGCTTCTCCGCTGGGAGCCTGCTTCTTCCTTTCCCACTCCCCTGCTATGTTCCCTCTCTCGCTGGCTGTCTCTCTGTCACATAAATAAATAAAATCTTAAAAAAAAAAAACAAAAAAACAAAGTAGGAAAGCTGTGAAACCCGGGTAGTATGCCATTTAAATCAATTAAGTGGCATTTAAGAATTGCTGCTCTCGCTCTAGGCTTGTGAAAATGGAAGACTATGAAAGGAGAAAAGTTTACTTTTATTGTGTGAAACAAAAAATGTGCTTTGTACAATATGATTTCTTGTATTGTTTAATATTGAGGACCAGACGTTGTATACTTTTTTTCTGCTGCTGGTGGCAAAGGGGATGTGCTGGAGAAGGGGCCGTTACTATGTTCCCAAAGAACTACATTCATGTAGNGAAAGGATTTTTAATTCTATAGGACTCTTAATTCTTTTATTTTAATTTAATACACACTGATTGATACATTTCATCATCTGATACATGAATGTAGAGGAAAAAAATATAATAAAGAATTCTGGTTCCTACCTTCATAAAATTTATGGTAGTTCATTGGCTCTCCCTGTAGAGGGGTCTTCAAGCATTCCCAAAGTCAGCTTTGAGTTATAAGCTCTGTAGTCACATGGCTTAACTCCCGTGTTGTGACCTGAACTGAGCCCCCCACCTGCCCAAATGCATATGTTGAAGCCCTAATTCCCAATGTATCTGTATTTGGAGATGGTGCCTTTAAAAGGTAATTAAGATTTAATGAGGTCATAAGGGTGGGGCCCTAATAGGACTGGTGACCTTATGAGAAGAGGAAGGGATACCAGGTATGTGTGCTCAAATCTGCTGACGTCTTACCTTGGACTTGTAGCCTCCAGAACTGTGAGAAATACATTTCTGTCGTTTAAGACACCCAATCTGCAGTATTCTTTTATGACAGCCCAAGCAGACTAACGCATCCAGCAAGGAGAATAGTCGTTTGACTGTCTTGGAGAGAACGTGCTGTGCTGTGTTCAGTACAAAGGTGAAACATTAATTCATTTGCTTGCAGACCTTTTTGCCTTCATCATTATAATTTTATTGCTTTTATAACAAAGAGGAAGGAGAAATGGGCTGTGCAGTTGGGCTCTCATTCTAGCCCACAATCCTGTTCATAACGCTGCCCCTGTCCTCTCATCCTTTTGGCTGCAGAGTACAAGTTGTCTAGCTTTGTTACCAAGGGCAGGGTATTGTTGGTTAGCATAGGTAGAAGAAGGAGGAGGCAAGAGTTCACGGGATGCAGGCAGAAAAGCGAGAGGGAGGATGTCACATTGAAGTCAAAGCAGATGGTCCATGAGGGAAGCAAGGGCAGGCTATGGTGGTTTCTCATAGACTGTGGAGCAAGACTGCCAGGTTTAGATTCTGTCTCTGCTACTTTTCAGGTGATGATGTGGGCAAGTTACTTAACCTCTCTTTGCCTCCATTCCCTCATTTATAAAAAAGATATTAATAGAGTTATCGTGAGGTTTAAATGAATTATATAAAGTGCTTAAAACAGTGCCAGACAAGTGGTAAATGCTCTATAAGCATAAGTGACCATGAGGAGGATGATGATAGTGACAATGATGGTAGTTGTTGGCTTTTTGCATGTACTTGGACTAATTCTTGGACATACTTGTGTTATTATGCCTCTTTCCCAGGTTCCCCTTGGTTCTATCTCAGGCACCTGAGCAGCTTAGGTCCATCCATCCTACTGTACCTCAGAGGAGGGACACTTCCTGTTCCCAGTAATTTGGAATGTGTAGCATCTCCAGCACTAAGACACAAAACTGTTCTCACTCAGTGTCTTTTTCACAGACTTAGGGAACCCTTGTCAGTGACTTGGATATCCACCTTGTGCCAAGAACTAAGTTGCTTCCCTCAGACTGGATCTCTTGGGTATTGGTGCCATCCTGGATTTCTGCTGCCCTGCAGATTTAGGATTTGGGCTGCAGCCCCTTCTTTTCTGATTGGTTTTTCACTCTCTATCCCACTTGGGCCTCCTTGTTTTCTTCTTTGCTCAGGGCTCTCTCCGTGGGCTATGGGCTCCATGCCTGAGCTGTACCATTTATGAAACAATGACTTCACTCGCATGATTCTCTTTGCTTTCCTTGGCATGTCATTTCCTATCATCTCTGCAGGACATTTCCTGTATATCAGCTGAGTTCTAGCTCACAGGACACCTTCCCACAAAACTTCACTATATTCTAATTTTCCCTGAATGGATGTCTCATGTAACATCTTGATACCAATTTAAGCTCCTGAGCAGGTGATGGATGTTTCGAAAAAGCACAAATAATTCTATATCACATGCAGCAGAAAATAGACATACAGACAGGATGTTAAATTAGAAATTTAGGTTAAGGTGCTAAGATCCAAAAGATAGGAGATACCAGAAGTTATCAGACAACAGCTTCAAATTTGGTGACAGGAACTGGTTAGATGGACCTAACTACACTGAACATATGTGAATGGACTGGGTTGTTGGAGATGAAGGATTATTGTGCAGAGGATTTCCTTGGACAGAGTCTGTTTCATCCTGCAAAAGTCACAAACGGTTCCTAGGCAGTGTTTAGAATGGCCACATCCATTTTCTTCTCACAGTGCCTTGTCACAGTTGGTTACAATACCTTGATTAAGCAGTTTGACTCTTACAAAAATTAAATAAATTATTCACCAACTATGGTTTGTTTCCAATAAGAAAATATTTTTCCATAGAATTTTATAGATAATTTATGACTCTAGACCAGCTCATAAGGAGAGTCAACTGTTTACACTGGAATGTTGTTTTAAAAAAGATTTTGTTTATTTATTTATTTATTTGAGGGTGTGGGGAAGAGTAGAGGGGGAGGGAGAGAGATAAGCAGACTCCATGATGAGCACGGAGCCTGACGAGGGGCTTGATCTCACAACCCCGAGATCATGACCTGAGCTGAAATCAAGAGTGAGATGCTTAACCGACTGAGCCACCCAGGCGCCCTGTCACTGGAATATGATTATCATGTTATTAGCAGTTTGATGGTAGAATGATCCAACCTGCATACTTTGCAAGCCATCAAATAGCTGCTAATGGAGTGTCAAACACAATCACGTGGTGGTTAAGTGTCTTTTTTTTTTTAATGTTTTTTTATTATATTATGTTAGTCACCATACAGTACATCCCCGGTTTCCGATGTAAGGCTTGATGATTCATTAGTTGCGTATAACACCCAGTGCACCATGCAATACGTGCCCTCCTTACTACCCATCACCGGTCTCTCCCATTCCCCCACCCCCTCCCCTCTGAGGCCCTCAGTTTGTTTCTCATAGTCCATAGTGTCTTCTTATGTGATGAGCATAAGAATCTTCACAGTAAGCCCCAGTCAGTGTCCGCATCAAATTCTGTGTGTCCTCTGGTACCAGGCGCATTACTGACATGTAGACTATCTGTTCATTTAAACGGAAGCAGGAACACAATTTTTTTGGTTACTAATCCTACCTGGGTTTTATGGGTGGGGTTATTTTCCCCAAAATTTACATATTGACATCGTAACCCCTAATATTTCATAATTTGACCTTATTTGGGTTATTGATGATGTCATTAGCTAAGTAATATGAGGTCGTACTGGAGGAGGTTAGGCCCCTAATTCAGTATGACTGGTATCCTTGAAAAGGGGGAATTTGGAAACAGATATGCACATGGGGAGAATGTCATGTTGACATGAAAGTAGAGATTGAGGTGATGCTTCTACAAGCCAAGGAGTGCCAGGGATTGCCAGAAAATCAGCAGAAGCTGGAGGAGGGGCACAGGACAGATTCTTTTTCACAACCCATAAAAGGAATCAAGCCAATTGATTCCAAACAATTAGCCTACAGAACTGTGAGACAATCAATTTCTGTTGTTTAAGCCACCAAGCTTGTGGTACTTTGTTACTATAGCCCTAGGAAAATAATACACTGTGTTTGTGAAATGAGCAAAATCACCAACGAAGGGAGATTTTCTGGGTTTGTGGACCCCTTTCACCATTTCCCATGCTTTACGTGCTGTAATAATTCTCACTAATCTATTGCTCTCACCACAGTATCTCATCTTTTCTTTTTAGGGAAATTGCATAAAGCCTGTAGTATCCAGAACAGATGGTTAGTTGGTAGATTAATTTGGCTTAGGCATGCAAAGAGTTACTAAATGGCCATGGAATATGTTTAGAGTGTCCAGCTATAGCAAATTTGAGAATTTTCAGGTTGCATGCATACACTTTCTATAATCTTAGAAGTGAAGGCAAATGTCTAAAAAATGGTAGACATTGTAGCACACCCAATAAGGAGATGAAAGGCAGCAAAGCTGTAATTAACCATAACACTTAATAGGTAATGAAGCTGGAATGGAGGATTTTATATGTTAAGCAGAGATTAATGTGTTTTGTTCTATGAATAATGAGAGCCGCAAATAACTTCAGAAGGGAGTGACATAATTGATTATTTAAAACTTTATTTTGAAATAACTATAGATTCACAAGAAGATGCAACGAAATGTATAGATAGGCCCCCTGCACCTTTTCACCAGCCTCTTAATGTGGAAATCTGTTATAACTAGAGCATAATATTGGTATAATGTGTATATTCAGATTTTCCTAGTTAATATAAGCACTCATTAATATCATTTGTGTGTGCACGTGTGTGTAGTGCCATGCAGTTTTATTACATGTGTATCAAAGGTATCCATTATTATAATCAAGATTCTTAACTACCATTACAGTAAGACTGTCTCATGTTAGCCTTTTATAGCCTCCCTCATTTCCCCCCTGCCACACCTTCCTAACCCCTGGCAACCACTAATTTGTTCATTTCTATAATTACATCATTTCATAAATTTCACATGGGGCAATCATGCAAAATATATCCTTTCGACATGGGCTTTTTTCAATCAACATGATTTCCTTGAGGTTCATCCAAGATGTTGTTTGTATCAGTAGTTCATTCCTTTTTATTGCTGAGTAATATTCCATGGGATATCTATATTACAGTTTGTTCAACCATTCACCCATTGAAGGGCATTTGGGTAGTTTTGGCTATGAAAAGTGAAGCTGCTATGACATTTGTGTATGAATTTCTTTTTTTTTTTTTAAAAGATTTTATTTATTTATTTGACAGAGATAGAGACAGCCAGCGAGAGAGGGAACACAAGCAGGGGGAGTGGGAGAGGAAGAAGCAGGCTCATAGCGAAGGAGCCTGATGTGGGGCTCGATCCCATAACGCCAGGATCACGCCCTGAGCCGAAGGCAGACGCTTAACCACTGTGCCACCCAGGCGCCCCTGTGTATGAATTTCTGTGTGAAAATAAGTTTTCATTTCTCTGGGATATATGCCCAAGAGTGGATTGTATGGTGTAAATCCATTTTTAGTTTTAAAAGGAAATGTTAAACTATGTTCCAGAGTGGCTCTACCATTTTACTTTTCTCACCAGAGATTTAAGTTCTCCACATCCTCCCCTGAATTTGCTGTTACCACTTTTTAATTTTAGCCATTCTGATAGCTACAGTTATATCTTATTGTAGGCTTAATTTGCATTTTTCTAATGGCTAATGATGTTGAACACTTTTTCATGTTCTTATTTGCTGTCTGTATATATTCATTTGTGCAGTGTCTATGCATGTCTTTTGATCATTTTTGAGTTGATTTGTTTTTCTGATGTTAAGTTTTGAATGTTCTTTATATATTCTAGATACAAGTCCTTTGCTGGATATGTGATTGTGAATACTTTCTTCCAGTCTATAGTTTATCTTTTTACCCTCTTAAACAGGATCTTTTTCAGAGCAAAAGTTTTTAATTTTAATGCAGTCCAATTTATCAGTTTTTCCTTTATGTATTATGATTATGATGTCAAGGATGTGATCTGTTACGTATTTTTCAATGTGAAGGATGAAAAGGAGAGCACCAAGCATGGGGAAAGGTAGATTGTTGCAAGGCTGCTTCAACAGCCCAAGGGAAAAGGCAGTGTCAGTATAGCTGGAGAGAAGAGAATAATAGTTTTGTTGATGGCTGATGTAATAGGACTTTGTGATCAATCATACATAGAGAGTGGGAGTATCAGGTGGACATTTGGGGTTTGGGTTTACATAATTGAGTGGATAGTTTTACCATTAACTGGAATGATTACATGAGGAAAGAGTGGGATTGAGAGATGGGGCAAGGTGATCATCAAGACTTGAGATTAGACACCAAGAGCTTAGGATATTGTGGGACATCTAGGGTGAAGTATTTAGTGAGTACTTAGAGAGATGGGTCTAGACTTCAGGTGAGTGTTAGAAACTGAAGACACAGACTTGGGAGTCGTTGACACTCATGCGTGCCTGAGGCCGTGGGAATAAGCAAGGCTCCTTGAGGTGAGACTGGTTGTATGATTTCATTTCTCCATGTGAAATGAGAAGACAGTAATGGAGTTCAGTGAATGATGCAGAAAACCTGAAAACTGGCTGAGAAATTCCAGGTCCTCTTCTATTACCAAGAAGATGTGGAAATTTGGACAAGCTAGAGTCTTTGAATTATCTTCCTTTAGAAAGTGAATTTAGGGCATGGTTCTAGTTTATTTTTTTATTGTATTGTTGAACCTTAAACGTAAGAGAGAAAAGTCACTTGACGGGTCCCTGACTTTTACCTCCAATCCTCTCCAACCAATCTTTCTCTTCCAAACTTGTCTTGAAGGAATGGCGTTTAGTGTTCTATCTAGTTTGCAATGAGAGAGACCAGTTTCAGTCTGCTGCATCTCTACAATGCCACTATGAAGTAAATAAAAGAAAAACGAGAAAGAAAACTTTAAAAAAAGTAATAGCTGATGGAAATAGGTATTTGAAGATCAGCTTTTGATCAGCATGTGCCATCTAAGCCTTTAATTTTTAAAATGCTGGAGCACAGTGATTTATTTTCATGCTGTGAGTGAATGAAAGGGGAAGATTGAAATTCTTTTAAAAAGAAAGACTGCTGCCTGTGGTCTCGTAAAATAATAGCGCCATGTTCTGAAGCTGGAAGCCCACACTGCCCTTAGATACACAAGCTGTGCTTGTAGGAAAAGAAAATATGCAGGGAGGAATGGACCTCATTGTATTTCAAAGGAATTTGGAGAGGTTTTGTCATTAGAGAGTGGCAAAAAAGCCTTGAGGGCTCTGAAAATGAGACAACTGGATTCGGGTGCAATAGGTTCTCCTGGCTGCTGTCACAGCCCCACATGGCTTCCTCCCGCTGCCCTCCGCTACCCCTGAAATGTTCCCTTGTGCTTTTGGCTTTTCTCCACCACCAGCACATGGCATGGATTCCCACCTGTATCTCTTGGCTGTCAGTCTGAAAAGAATTTTTGGTCTGAAAAGAAAAATTCCTCTTGAGGATGACACCTTAAAATGCGAAAAGGAGGTGATAAAGTGTGAGTAATCTTGACGGGCTGTGCCGGTCTCCAGGTGGACCATTAGGGAAAGGGGAGATGTGTGCCATGTCCAGCAGGTGGCAGTGTGAGCACGCGGCAAGGCAATGGTGGGTACTGGTTCTGCATAGCTCTGAAGGTACAGTTCCAGTCCCCTATCTCCCGCCTATTAAGTCATTGGCAAATTCTGTAAAAGCCTTTCCATTTGATAATTTATAGAACCATCACTTGTTTCTCTTCTGTCTAGTGGTTTATTTTGAAAGGCTGAGCTCTTGCAATAAATGAGCAACCTACACAATATGAAGGGGAAGGAAACGCTTGATAGGCATTTGATGGCAAGTGTTTGTCTGCCTTACGCACCCCACTGGCGTAATGATCAAATAAGGACAAGGTCGTGGTTTTGATCTCTGCAGAGGCCAATTAGCTTTGTTTTATTGTGTGGCCAAGGACTTCACCTTAAATGTGTTTAACCACTGGAAATGCCTGTTGTGCATATGGGGGTCAATGCTAAAGTGAAGGAAATTCACTTGGGTTAAAAAAAGATTGGTCTCAGAGTCATGCAGACGTGGGTCCGTATCCTTGTTCTTTCACTCCGTGGTTGTGTGACTCAGGTAAGTTAACTCTCTGAATCTTTCTTCCTGTCTCTGTAGGTGCCCTGTGAAGATGTTAGCCAATGTTGATGAAATGTGTGGCACGTTGTAAGTGCTCTGTCAAAGATAGCTAGAAATAAGAATGATGTTAAAAATCCATTGACTGTTTCTATGACAATTTACCTGGATTCTTTGTACACCAAGGAGAACATGGTTTTGTTCTAATGTCCTTTGCTTGGTTAGCTCTTTGCTTCAGTGGGCCATCTAGTTAGAACATTATCCTTTCTGCCCTTGCTGGTCTCAGGCTGCCGGGAGGGGCCTGATGGGGAGGACTGTCTGGGCTAGAAAGAGCAGGTTAAGTATACGTTGTTCTCACATCACTGCATCCCACAGCCAAATATGAATGACCTTTGGATGATCAGTTGTCCTCCCTGTTGGTAGAGCTATTAGAAGATGAGATATGCAGGTCTTGTGACTTCTGCAAGGGAAGAGCACCCAGATTCCTTGCCCTCTGCTTACTCACATACATTGTTATGTAGGTGGCACCCTACCTTCTGTTGCATTCCATGCTGCTCCTACAAGGACAGACATCCTGCTTCTCCATCTCAGTGCACAGCTCCACTGTCCATCCAGTTTTGTCAGCCGCATATCCACAAACCACGCTTGATGTCTCTCTGTGCTCCTTTTCTCTCTGCCTCTTGCCCTATCACCAAGCCTTGTCAGTTTTATCTTTAAAACATCTCTCAAATCTGTGCCATGTCTCTCATCATCTGTGTTACCACCCCTCTTGTCCATTTATCCTACTTTCTTCTGGATTTCTACAGTAAACCTCCACCTGGCATACATGCATTCACTCGGTCCCTTGACAGGTCTCTTCTCTATGCTGAAGGTAGAGTGGTGGTCTCCCTACAGGCTCCAGTTGCCTGTAGCTTGAAGATAACACTCCTGACTTCACTTACAAAGTCCTGCCTAGTCTGACTTCATTTCTCAACTGCAGCCTTAGTGGCCTGGTTTTCATTCCTTGTATTTGCTACTATCCTTCTCACCTGTAGACACCTGCCTCTGCTTTTCTCTCTTCTATTTCACCCAGATAGCACTACTAATCTTTGACTATCTTAGCTCAGATGTTATTTGCTAGGCATCCTCCTTTGACTGCCCCAATTAGGCAAAGTAATAATAATGAAACAACAAATCCTTATATAGAAGTTACAAGTACCAGCCCTCTCTATATGAACTAACTCATTTAACCCTCATAACAACTCTCTGTGGTAGACACTACTGTTACCACTCCAGGTAAGTAAACAGAAGGAAATAAGGAAGGAGGTACTTTGACTTACCCAAGGTTCTGCCTGGTAGGTGGTAGTATTAGACATCAAACCTAGGCCAGGTGGCTGCAGAGTCTGCCCTGGGTCACTGCCTTCCTCCATGGTTACGTGTGCTCACAGTATCATCTACTCTATCACACCAACTACGGGTTGGAATGTTCATGTACCCCTGAAGAGACTGTAAGCTCTGTGAGCATGAAAACATGGTGGTTTTGCTCTCCCTTGTAACCTCAGCAGCTTTAAATATAGTTTTTGGTACACAGTGGGAGTTTAATAAATACTTGGATGAGCAAATGCAGATGAATGGAGGCTGTGAGCGTTGACTGCTAGGGGCTTTTGCATTTATGCCAGACCTGTTTTACATAATCTGATTCTCATGACATCCAAGGCAACTTTATGTTCATTTTTCACCCAAGGAAATGAAGGTCTAAAGAGGCGGGGGACCTGCCCAAAACTAGGGCTGAGGAGGGGTAGTGCCTGTGGGTGTGAATTGACACTGACTTCAGAGCTCAGGCTCATTGAATGCCACTGTGTGGCCTCTTCTTGTCCTTAAAACCTGCCTTTCCTTACCCTTCTCCTGACATTTTTGTTCTTTTCTTCTTCTAAGTCCTGAACAAGGTCTCCCTTCTATTCTCCAGGGTATCGGAGGCTTCAGTATCAATAGAAACCCTGGCTAAGCCCTCTCAAAAGTAAGGTGGAACGTGGCTATTTAGTATCAATATTACTTTCCATAAATACTCAGTTTGACCACTTCATGATTGCAGAAATTTTCAGTATAGTCCTGGAAATTAGGTTTTTTTTGCATTTGGTCACAATGTTATCTGAAGGCAGGGTTTTTCTCTTTTTATCTGCAGGTGTAGAAGCACTGTACCTTTATGAGTTAATCTTCATGCTAGACATAAATGCGGGTTCTGAGCCTCCTGCTCAGGGCTAACGCCCTGTCCTCATGGAATTTACAATGTAGAGGGAAAGAAGGGCATTAAGTAAAAAATATACAAACACATTGATAGACAAGAGATAATTCCTAAGAAAGAGAGGAGCAGGGTATGATGAAAGAGAGTAACAGGGCCGTGATTCTGTTTGGAGAGAGAGGAAGGGGCTCCCAGAGGGAGTGGTCCTGGAGCTGAGTGGGAGGTAGGGTCTGCAAAGGACAGGGTGCCAGCATTCTCCAAACAGAGGCAGGTGCGCACGTGAAGGTGAGAAGACCTCAGGGTTCAAGGAACTGCAGACTGACCAGTATGGCTGGAGCACAGTGAACAGGTGGAGAGCAGGGCCTTGCAGGTCATGGTCAGGAGAAGGATTTCACTCAAGTATGATGGGAGTGGAGCCACTGAAGGTTTTTTTTTTTTTAATTAGCATATCTGACCTAAAATGTTATATTAGTTTCAGGTGTACAACATAGTGATTTAAGAATTCTGTGCATTACTCAGTGCTCCCTTGATATGTGTAGTTGCCATCTGTCACCATAAAACAGAAAGTGAGTGCCATGATGGGATTTGTATGTAGAAACCAGCCGGGCTGCATTTTGGAGAACGGATTGGAGAGGGGCAAATAGGAAACTGGAGTGAGCAGTGAAGGGGATTCTGTCAGTAGTTGTGCGCTACATGAGGGTGGCTGGAGTGTGGTTTCTCAGAGGGATTTGCACAAGCAGACATGGCTAGACCAGAAGGACAATGATGAGAATAGAATGTCCCAAATCAGCAGGCAGGAGGAGGTAGGCCCTGGCAGAGGAACGCCTCCATAAGAAACAGAGGGAGGGTCATGGGAGGAGAGCTGGGTGGTGAGCGGGAAGGGAAGGGAGGGAACACTGTGGCATCCGCAGTCTAAGCCAAGAAGATAGAATTTCTCCGTGACAGGTGGTGCTACTAAGCATTCAGAGCAGGTCCTTAACAGATCAGTTTTGCAGAAGGGGCTCTCCTGGGACTCCCATCAGGAGGCTCAAGGGGAGCAGAGACTGGAGTCCCGTGCCTACTAAAATAGTCCAGGGACATGAAGAAATGGTGTTGCCCAAAGAGTTGTCAGTAGTGATCCCTGCCATTTGTCAAATGCTTGTGACATGCTACCGCTGTACCCAGTACCTGCCGTCTGTCATTTCTAATCTTTGTCACAGGACAAAGATTTGTCCTGTGCCCCCATGGGGGATTGGAAGTGGAAAGAGCACACGGGAGTAGGACACTTTTACCAGCCACCCTCCTTGCAGCCCCGAAGCTTCTCAGCACTCTGCAGGGCAGTGTTCTTTCACTACCAGTACATCACAGGTCTTTAATGGAGTAGAACACATTGCACAAGTGGGATTTGAACCTGAGTCTCTGATTCCAAAGACCATGTTCTTTCTGTTATCTCAAATAGCTTCTCAAGTCTTTAGTACAGCCTGTGGTGATGCAATGCAGTTATTTATATGAACAGTTTCCTTTTCCTACTAGAATGTGGGCTTACCAAGATCAAGGACTGTGTATTATTGCTATACCCCCAGGGCCAAGCACGGTGACTGTCACAGAGTAGATATATGTTTGTTGACTAAAAGACCCTATAGAATGGGTGTAGGGTTTATTATTTATTAAGAATCTGAAGTCCTTTTTACGGGAGGACTTTTATTCAAAAGGCACAGCATAGGGAATATAGGCAGTGGCATTGTATGGTGCCAGGCAGTAGCTATACTTGTGGTGAGGATAGCATAAAGTAGGGCAAAGTGGAATCACTATGTTGTACACCTGAAACTAATGTGACCTTGTGTGTCAACTGTACCGGAAAAAAAAAAAAAAAGGAATCCGAAGTCCTCTTTCATCCTGTTGCCCACTTGAGTGCCCCATCTCTTCCCATCTTTGCATTCGAGACATCAACCCTGATGGCTGCAGGGAATACAGCCAAAGGAGCAAAACCCATGCTCCATGCCAAGCCTCCTCCAGACGTCCTGCTTACACTTATGCCCAACTTCCCCTTGCCCATGCACCCTCACTTTGGCATCCTTCACTCTGAAAGCATCTGCAGGGCTGAGCATTGGAGAACAAGAGCATAGGTTTACTGAAAAGCTATGGGTTACAGGCACCTAATGGGATCTGAGAATTATACACACACACTGCAGAGAAGTAGGATTGCTGAACGAAGGGATGGTGGTTATGCAGACAATTAAAATGCATACTGCATAGCACCAACATTTCCCCACAGTGCTAGCTAATGGTAGGTTTTAATTATGCAGTAATAAAAAAACCAGAGAAACAACAGTAAATTATAGTCTATTTCTGTGAATGATCTTAGTCCAATGGCTAAAATCTACAAATTACATAAAGCAAATATTTCAGATTAAATCACAGTATTTGTAAAGCACTGCTTGTGCGTGAGGCATCACCATTTTTTATGACCGCCTTGCTGTTTATGGTTAGGTAGCACCGTCACTATGTTGGGGATGGGGGGGGGGCTGTAGGTTGGGGCCAAAATGGAATTGGGTGGGAGGATCTAGGAGTGAGAAACTCCTAGCCCCGGAATAATGAAAAGGAGCCTAAGTGATTTGCAGGGCTGTAGAGGGTTTTCCTTGGCTCTTTGTAGCTGCTGGTACCAGGCAAGGGAGGGGAGCTCTGCACTCTTGGCCAGGGGTTGGAGAGGAGAGGGCGTCAGTCAGGCCTGAGACAGGAACTGCCATTTTTTGACTCACTCAGAGCACAATCCATAGGTGTTGAGGGTTCCAGACGGCTAGGAAGGCATGGCTATTTCAAACATCCTATTTCCCTCTGCTGTTAGCACTTCTGAGCCCTGCTTTGAGGAGCTGTGGTGGCAAATCCAGGTTTTATGGAGACTGAAGTTTATAGAATTTTGGGAACCCATGAAGAAATGAGCAGAAAATACCTTAACTTGCAAATTTTATAAAAATATATGACATGTAAGGGGTGCCTGGCTGGTGCAGTTTGTTAAGCCTCTGACTCTTGGTTTCAGCTCAGGTCATGATTGCAGAGTCATGGGATCAAGCCCTGCGTGGGGCTCCCTGTGCAGTGGGGAGTCTGCTTGAGATTTTCTCTTCCTCTCCCTCTGCCCCTTCTGCTCGTTCTCTCTCTCTCTCTAAAATCAATCAATCAAGCATATGACATGTGAACACCTTGCTAGGTCTTAAGGTTAAGTAGCTTCACATAATTCTACCTTTATCAACAACCCTTGGGGTCACTTGCAAGATATGTACTGACTGTAAGATGTTTATGAACCTCATGCAGCCAGCAAATGCCATAGCAGACGGGTAAAGCAGCATCTCTAGCCTGTCACTCACTAAGTTATACACATTTGGTCAAGATTTACATAAACCAACAGTCATTGGTTGAGTTTTTACTTCATGCCAGGCACTGTTGGCTCCGCTGGTGCTTTGATGCTTTATGCGCTGGCACAGCCTGGCATAATCTCTCATTCCGTCCCTTTCCAAGAAAATGCTGACCTTAGCCAGCTGCTGTGTTTTTCTTAAAATTAATTAATTTTTTAAAATTCAAGTGTAATTAACATATAGTGTTATAGTTTCAAGTGTATGACATAGTGATTCAACAATTCTATACATTACTCAGTGCTCCTCACAGCAAGCGTGCTCTTAATCCCCTTCCCCTATTCCACCCATCCCCCCACCCACTTCCTCTCTGGCAACTACCAATTTGTTCTCTGTATTTAAGAGTCTGTTTTTTGTCTCTTTTTCTTTGTTTTGTTTCTTAAATTCTACATAAGTGTAGAATCATATGGTATTTGCCTTCCTCTGACTTCTTTCACTTAGCATTATACCTTGTAGATCCAACCACGTTACTGCAAATGGCATGATTTCATTCTTTTTTATGGCCAATATTCCATTGTGTGTGTGTGTATGTATGTGTATATATTTTGGATATT